>NC_142245.1:94346000-94649182 GCF_052056855.1 Sturnus vulgaris | reverse complement strand
AGTACTGATCCTGAGAGGCGGGGGGGAAAGCAGCGGCAGGGGAGCGGAGGAAGGCGCGGATGCTGAGTATTGTTGGGTCTGTCCCGCAGGTGATGGCCGCGCCGCGGCGGCCGGCAGCGCTCCGCACGGACCAGGCGCGGCGCCGGCGCAGGTAGCGCGGCTCCATGGAGGGCAGCGGCTCCCCGGAGGAGGAGGAGAGCGGGGCCGCGAACGGCGCTCCCCCGCCGCCGCCGCCGCCCACGCCGGCCGCCCCCTGCGGCTTCAGCTCCTCCCTCTGCTTCAGCGCCGCCGCTGCCGAGCCGCAGCCGCCCGCGGCCGGTGGCCGGGTGGTGCAGAGCCAGTGGGAGATCAACAACGCCGCCTGCCCGCCGGAGGAGGAGGATGAGGAGGTGGTGGGGCCGCGGGACCGGCCGCCGGAGGAGCCCGACCTGGTGATCGAGGTGTCGGGCCGCCGCATTCGGGTGCACAAGTCGGTGCTGGCGGCCAAGAGTGACTATTTTCGTGCCCGCGCCTCACGGGACGTCCTGCGGGTGAAGGGGGTGAGCTACGGGGCGCTGCGGCTGCTCATCGACTACGTGTACACGGCCCGCATGGGCGAGGTTCGGCACGACAACCTGGCTGAGGTGGTGAGCGGCGCCCGCGTCCTCCAGATGCCCTGTGCCCTGCACTGTGCCGCCGAGGCCATGCGCGCCCAGCTCTGCCTCGGCAACTGCTACCAGCTCCTCTGCCTGGCCAAGAAGCAGCGGCTGGCGGAGCTGCGGGAGGCTGCCTATCGCTTCATGAGCGACCATTACCTGGAGGTGCTGCGGGAGCCCAGCGTTTACGGGCGCCTCAGCGGCGCTGAGCGGGACCTCATCCTGCAGCAGCGCATGGATGCTGGCCGGCCCTGCTTGCTGGTGGCCGAGGTCAGCGACGCCTTCGAGCGGCCGGGTGGTGGCAGCCGGCCACAGAGCCGCGAGAGCAGTCGGCCACAGAGTCCCTCCTCCGTGGTGTCGCTGGAGGAGAGTGGCTCCCTCATTCACTGCTACCAGGAGGCCAGCGGCGAGTGGAGGGTGCTGACGCGCCTGCCCGAGGAGGCCAATGCCAAGGGCTGTGCCATGTGTGTCCTCCACAACTACCTCTTCCTAGCAGGGGGCATTGTGACAGGGCCGGCGGGCAGCGAACCCAGGGCTCGCCTTTCCGACAAGGTCTTCTGCTACAACCCCCTGACTGACACCTGGAGCCAGGTGCGGCCGCTGGCTCAGCCCCGCTCGCAGCTCAAGCTGCTGGCCCTGGATGGTTACCTCTATGCTGTGGGGGGCGAGTGTCTCTTCACTGTGGAAAGGTATGACCCGCGGGCCGACCGCTGGAGCCCCGTGGCACCTCTGCCCAAGGGAGCCTTCGCTGTCGCTCACGAGGCCACTACTTGCAACGGGGAGATCTATGTGTCAGGAGGCTCCCTCTTCTACCGCCTGCTCAAATATGACCCCAAGCGTGACGAGTGGCAGGAGTGCCCTTACAACAGCAGCCGCCGGCGCTCTGCTGACATGGTGGCCTTCAAGAGCTTCATCTACCGCTTTGATGTGAGCAGTGGCCGTGGTGGGGAGCAGGGCCCAGGCGGCGGGACGAGCGGTGGTGTTGAAGTTTTCCGGTACAACACAGTGGCCAAGTGCTGGAGCCAGTGTGCCAGCCTGCGGCCCAGCGGTGGCCCCATCCAGCCCTTCCGCTGTGCCCCCTTGGGCAACACCATCTACTGCGTCAACCGGACCGGCACCCTTCGCTTCAGCCTAGCCCAGGACGGCGAGGTGGAAGCAGATGGTGGGCTCAAGGGCACCTTTGACAGCGAGCTTCTTAAAGCTCCCTTGGATGTCAAGGGTGTCCTCCTACCTTTCGTGCTTACCCTGCCTGAGAGGCTGGACAAAGCAGGGGACCAGGAGGGCTCCCTCCCACTGTAAGGTGGCCAGCCTGGCTCTGGCTTCCTGAGATGGGAGTTGGGTTGCAGATCCACAAACTCCCATCTACAGAGGGGGCCCTCTCTGTTGTGTTTGCAGAGAAAAGGGACTTCCCCTTTCCTCCTCTCTGCTCTCAAGATGTTGAGCTGGTTTTAACTCAGTTATACCTTCTCATGTTTGCTGTGCTTTGTGTGAAAAGCCAAGCACACTAAAGTAAAAGCTGCTATAAAGGATAATCTCTGGATTACATTTGTGCCAATCCCCAATCTGAGAAAAACGTTTTTACACCTGGATTTCTAAAATATTCTCGACAACAGTGTCATAATGGGACGTTAGTGTTGGTTGTGTGTTTACACGTAGTTGCAATCTGGGCTGGGGCCTTTTCTGTCATTTTGTGTTTTTTTCCCCTCTGGGATGATACTGAGGGATAAACATTGCTGGCAACATAGTTTAGCTGCATTTGTTTTCATGTTAAACCAACTATTTCCTGTGTTTAAGAGGTATAGGAAGAACATCTCCATCACAGCCTTTCATTTCTGGTGCAATAGATGGTTTAAGGAAACTGTGGCACTGTGTTAGTCCCAGGAATTTCAACCACAGATGATTTAACAGATACCAAACTTAATGTTTTAAGTAACACAAATGTGTGCCACATGTTTCACTTGGAATGCAAAGAAAAAGAAAAAAAAAAGTCAAGTTACCTTTTTAAAATATGGCATTTTATGCTAGATATGAACTGTTGATATGTTCTTTATTTGAAAAAGGCAATGGTTTCTGTATGAAAAGATACTGTTTTATTACTTTTTTTGATCAGAGATGTTAAATTAAAATTGAACTGAAGCTGTTCAGACTGCAACCAATTGTCATGACCATGTATGCCACTAGAGCTGGGGAAAAGCTTTGTACTTCATATGCTCTTTAGTTAACTGCAGGTCAAGGAAGGTTAACCTAAACCAACCTGTGGCAAAAGGCTTTCCCCACTTAATTTCAAGACCATCAAAAGGGGACATGGAAAATAGGAATGTGCTACACATGTTGATTTTATAATGCACTAGCATGATGTTACTTCCCTGTCTTTTGATTGAGAAACTGCTTTATTTATTTTCAGCTAATGATTGCTGTAATCAATAAGTCCTTGTTAATTGCAGTACGTGCTGATGGCGTACACTGTCATTGTGATTCTAAACTGCCCAGGAGTGCTGTGTGTGGGGCAGCATCCAAAAACCATACAAAATTTCTTTCTGCCTGTGGAAAGTTGGAGCACGCTTTTTGTCATGTTACTCAGAACTGGAAAACGTAAAATGTCTACACAGACAGACTATATTGAAAAGGGCACATGCATTTATTTTATACATTTTATAGTAAAAAAAATCAATAGGCAAGACAAATGTTTCAGCTTTATGGTAAATCACTGAAAAACGTTTTAAAAAAAAACCTGTGTTTTTGCTGGTACATTGCTGTATATTCAGCATGGACTCGCATGGACTGTGGAAGAAAATTGTTTATACTCAAAGCTTTAGTATAGATTCATATTTTAGAAAAACATAGGGACCTTGCATCAAGAAAAGCAGATCTTTTCATGTTTTATTAAGATGTTTTTGTTAAACAGGTCTTTAGCATTCTTACACATAATTGCTAGTTCCAAAGGAAGGCAGCAGGCTCTGTCCTAAGAGGCACCATCTGTACAAAAGAGAATAGTGAACTTCATAGATAATTCTTTCCTTCACTTTAATGTTTGGGTTTCTTTTTTCTCTTCTCATTGTTGCACAGGGTATTAATGCAGCTAATCTGGTTAGTCATTTATAGAAAACAGTGGTCCAGTCCTAGAAGTTCTTAGCCAAGTGAGCCTGTTCCCTAGTGAGCTAATTAAAGCATCAGCCAGGCAGGAGCTGTAGGTCTGCGGAGTGTGACATTTATCTTAGCCTCAGTACAGGTTGGTGCAGTGGAATTTAACATCCTTCACAGAATATTTGATTTAATTCTCAGACGAGAATCCTCGGAAATATTGACTCTAAATTAAATTACAGCGTTGTAGCTTGAGCAGGAAAGAAAAAATTACATGTTTGCTTTCAGCATAATTTTTATGTTAACTGTAGGAATTATTTCAAGCTGTGTAGTGCAATGCTTAGGTGCATACTTAGACTAGAGATGTAAGTGCTTGGCCAGATTTTGAAATAGTAGCATCACCAGGAACACACACAAGGAAACATCTGTTTTATCTTGCAATACAATGCAATCTCATAGTTCAAAGACTTACGTGGTATAGTTCTTATACTACAGCATAGTGAGATACCAAGCCAGGTTTTGCATTCCTGTTAATTAAGCACTTTCATTCTGCTAATGCGTGAAAATACTTCTAA
Organism: Sturnus vulgaris; assembly: GCF_052056855.1. Lineage (NCBI taxonomy): Eukaryota > Metazoa > Chordata > Aves > Passeriformes > Sturnidae > Sturnus > Sturnus vulgaris. The sequence continues at coordinate 94,644,891 of NC_142245.1, read as the reverse complement.
ATGAGTTTTGGGAAGTTTCCATGATTTAAGATGTGACAATAATCCACAAACTTTTGGCATAGAATGAACCATATCCTTTCTTCCAGTATTTATTGCTGTACACTATGAAGAAATACATTTAGAAGTAAGTTCTACAGTTAAGTGTTCAACAGACCTGCAGTGGTTTGTGTTTTTGCTAGCTCTTATTTTTTAAAAAAGTTGAATCAAATGCTTACCTGCTTTCACTGTTTACACAGTGTCACTGGGGAGAGTCTGGGCTTCATTAGTAGCTGTCTATCAAACCTGTTTCCTTTATACACAGTCACAGCCTGATGATTAACAGCAAAGGCATGTTTCTAGCCAGATTTCCTACTCTGTGGCCTCTGTTTCCTCCCTGGTAGGCCTGAGGCAGGTTTGCTGAGAGTTGTTTTCTTGGGTACTAAAACCAGATTGTAGATAGTCTTCAGGCATTTAAAGACTGAAATTGTCATTCCAGAACCCTACAGCTTTACATAAACCTAGCAACAATTGTCTCTTTGACTTGTGGAGCTGCTGAGCAGTTCCCCTCCGCCCATTTAGAACTGCTCAGAGCAGTTCCACACTTACTTACCGAGTGGGATATCCAGAAACCGCTGATGTAATGGGGTTTAATATAGGTACAAACCAAAGGACCAGGCCACCCTCAAGCTCTGTTTGCATATGTTTTGCTTTTAAAACAGCCATTTTATCTAGAGTAGCCTGAAGTCTACCATATTTGCATAGGAACACGGAGATCTGTGCGTGCTTTCTTCGCCTGCAAGCATTCAGTCCACATCTACCACCCTCTGGTTGTCAATGGACTAAAGGAACTGTTGGAGATAGTCCGTGATCTCTAAATATTTATGTGTTTTGTATTGTATGTTAATTGGCTAAAAGTCTCACAAATCAAGGTAGTCATCCTCACTTAGTGATTTGAGACTAGCTGGAGAGACACAGTCTGCCCTGCTGTCTTTCTTCCCCCTGACTCTTACCCTCCTCCCATTTTAATGGGACATGCAAGAGATAGTTGCCCTAATTTTTTAGGGAGTAATTTTTTCCTCCCCTAGACTACTTCTAATCTCAAGGTTGTCTGGTAGAGAATTTGGGCTTGAATTCCCCTAAGCTGAGTAAGGATTGAACTGGGGCCTTGCACTTTGTGTGTGTGTGCACGCATGTTCTGAAATCTCGATGGCTGTTCAGGGGAAGTACATTGGAACCACCTCCTGCAGCTCTTTCTTAGGAGAGCTTCATGTAATCCTCTGAAAGCACACATAGGGTTCTCTACATTGAGTTCTGAGTAGATTCCAGGCCCCACCTCTTGGATGGGTAATTCAGCATAGATTTAGTACAAGTGGCTACAATCAGGCAAGTTTTCTCTGGAAAGCTTTTGCAGACAGGCTCTGTGTTTTTGGTTACCAGTCTAAGGTGAGCTACTCTGTGCACTGTACTGGGCAGCCAAACAGGTGATTTGGATTCTTCTCAGGGGTGACACCTTAGTAAAGAGGCATTGCAGTACCTAACAATGAAATGCCTAAAGCCTTCATTGAATCTAAAACTAAATCCTGATTTCAATAAAGAAGTACTATTAACAGATGAAACTTTACTATTTCTATCTATTAATTGGTTCCATAAAATAGAAATCTTAATTGCTGCAAAAGCATGTGTACAAATTCTGTTTATGCTTGAAACTAAGTCAAAAAAATAATTGGCAAAAGAATAACCCTGTTTGATCAAAACTGGCACTGTTAAGCAACATGGGGAGGATGTTAGTCATACCCTAGTAATGACTAAAAATGTGCAGTCGCTGATGTAAATGCTGTCCACAGAAAGTTTCTTTGTAAATAAATACCTGGTAAAATTTAAAGTGATAAAGGAATAAATTTCTCACATGAAAGCCGTACCTCTCCTGTGCTGTTTGATTGGCTCTCAGAGTGCTGTATCGCAGTTACCACTATTCATGAGTGGCTATTGCTTTTCCTGATTTATATCATATATTCCACTGATTGCTCCATAGATGTGTTAACCTTCATTATCACAAAGCTTAACAGTGGTGCTTGTGTGTCTGGATTGATTTGTAGTGTTTTCTGAATGAATCCAAATCTAGACAGAATCCTATCTTTGGGCTTTTTTATTTTTTCCTAGTAGTATTGCTCCTGGGAAACTTAAGAAAACACAAGAAGGGAAAACGGTAGTATTGTTGAGCAGCTATACTAAAAAGCATTTTATTGATATCTCTTTTTTCGGCTGTTATTTTGCACACCAGATTGGCTGTGGTTTAACAGCTCTGTTTGGCTATTGCCAATAATATGAGTGAATACTATTGTAGCAAAGTATGTTTTTTGCATAGGCAGTTATTTGCTGCCTCAACTCCTACTCTGAGGTAATGTAGTACAAGTTTGTAATAGTTCCATGCACTTACTTGCATTAGGTTACTGGAACTATTGTGACTTTGTATTATTGCTACTAAAAGCAGAGATTGACACAAAAGCTCAGTAAAATTCTGCGTTCAGAATATGTAATCACGCACTTTTCATTTGTTTTGGCCTACTGTATCCTGAGAGCTGCTGGAATGAGCCCACTGATATTAGGAATCAGCGGGAGTGCTGATTTTGGCTGGGATGGAGTTAATTTTCTTCACAGAAGATGGTATGGGGCTGTGTTTTGGATTTGTGCTGAAAACAGCGCTGATAATAGAGATGTCTTCATTGTTGTTGAGCAGTGCTCACACAGAGGCAAAGCCTTTTCTGCTCCTCACCCCACCCCCCCCCCAGGGAGGAGGCTGGTGGTGCACAAGGGCTTTGGAGGGGACACAACTGGGACAGCTGACCCCAACTGACCGCAGGGATATTGCAGACCATTTGTCTGCTCAACATATAAATTTGGGGGAAGAAGAAGGAAGGGAGGACGTTTGGAGTGATGATGTTTGTCTTCCTAAGTCATCTCTATGTGTGTTGGAGCACTGCATTCCTGGGGATGGCTGAACACCTGCCTGCCCATGGGAAGCAGTGTATGAATTCTTTGTTCTGCTTTGCTTGCACATGCAGCTTTTTCTTTGGTTATTAAACTGTCTTTATTTCAACCCCTGAGTTTTCTCACTTCCCCCCCTTCTGATTCTCTCCCCCAGATCACTGGGAGGAGTGAGTGAGTGGCTGTGTGGGGCTGAGCTGCTGGCTGGCTGACAGTAGGCAATTTTGGAGACTAACTTTCATGAATTACTCAAAGGAAAGAAATGGGAGTAAGGGATGGGAAGGAAAAGATGAATTCAGAGTCAAAAGTACCTATTGTATATTCAGCTGGAATAAATAGGGAAGAGAAACCACAGTTGGTACTTGAGACAGTGATGAATATAGGGCCAGTTTTTTTCAAATATTTCTTAAGCAGGCTAGGTTTTTACCAATTATATATATATTGCTAGTCTTACTATTTTGCACCTGAAATGCTTCTCAGACCACCAGAGTGTTTAATGAGCTACCTGTTGCAGGAGTCTTTGCCTTTGCTTTTAAGTCTTAGTAGATAAACCCTGGACAAATTTGTGAAATCATGAAATAACAATGACAATGCTGCCACTTTCAACAGATTAACTAATGCAAATTCTTTAGACAATGTTCACAGTTCAGGTGAATTATATGTGTAATTGATGTATTAATAGTTTCATTTTTGAAGCATATATAGGTAAAGCTTTTTATGTACTCCCAGTTTATGTTGTAATGAAATAAATACTTTAAAAAAAGCTTATGCTCCCCTTTAGGGATTTCTGGGTAATTGTTGTTTTTTCTTTGTTGTATATCCAATCAGTAAATGGTATTATATTTTTTTCTTATAAAGCAACGACAAAATTATACAAATTATCACACAGGTAAATATTTAGGAAATGTTTCTAAGGCTAAGCAAAAAAGGTATATTTTAATTTCACAGTGCCCTGGGTGTTTGGAACTTGAAATATTCTTCAGTGAAAGCATTTTTCCAAGTGCAGATTAACATATACTCCAGTTGCTTTTATTTCCTTTTTTTTTTCTTTTTTGTTGTCAGTATCTTAAAGTGTATTACTCATTTATTGAAGTTATGTGTAGGTTTTTCCAGGATACTCTCCTGTATTATGTCACACATGTCAGATTTTTGGCTGGAGTAGATTTACAGCAGCGTAAGTAAAAGCAGAATCAAACACGATTTAAATTCCCTACTTTGTCTCCTACTTGTTTTCTCATCAGATATTTTGCTTGACATGAGATCATATGACCTGTTTGAGAACTCCAGTATTCATAGACTACGTGGGGTTGGACTTGCTGTAATTTCTGTTATTTCCTTATCTGCTGCAACATGCAAGCTTTCTTACATTTTCTTAAGAAGGGCTAAATTCTGCTGGAGGTTAAACCAGGGCAAATCTGGAATAGCTCAGCCAAACATCTTAGATTACCAGAATTTCTTTTTCCATTCAGCCTCAGAGCTTTGAGTCTGTTATAGAATCACTGGGGACCTCCTTTGGAAAACAAAAAGCTCTGATTGAATAAGATTCAAGCAATCAGTCATGTGCATGTATTTTGTGTTTTTTTTCCTTCACTAGAGTATAAATTTTTTAACTCTAATTTTTCTCTGTGTTGTGAACTACACATTGGGAAGTTTTGTGACAATGAAGTTTTATCTCAAGTATATACTCCTGCTTGATTCACTGAACATTTTGCACTTATATCTCTCAGGATGCTTAGGCCCCAGGCTCAAACGTCAGGTGTAATCTGGTAAATTATGTGTCTGGGTCCAGTAACCTCTGCCATGATTAATTTTCCAGTTCTGAAATGCTAAACAAAACAGCTGTACCACAAAAGATTTGGATTTCAAAGAGCTCTCAGTTTGGGCACACAAAATCCCATTTCCAGGTATAATGCATCACTTATGTCCATGTTTTCAAAATTCACAGTAAGTTTCCATATAAAAGGATCTGCAGGCAGATGATATTGAAGTGTATTTCCCTGAAGGCACAGAAGTCTTGCTGGAAAGACAAATCTTCAGTTGCTAGACTGTGCAAACAGGGAAGTCACATAGAGCTGTAAACTTCCATGTCATACTGAGTAATTACCAAGTGAACAACAGTGTCATCAAACACGTTTTTACAGGCTATGGACAGATGTACCTATCTATCATGGGTGGGGACAAAGAAAACTTGAATTAGCAGCTATTAGTGCTGGGTCTATGTCTAGAAACAAACACCACTCTTGTTTCAGGATTGCATTGTCTAGGCAGCTGTCAAGAGAAGAAGGAGGTCCTAGGCTAAATAACAGCATGTGGCTAAGAGTAGGTCAGGAAGCAATAAATGTGGCAGTACCTGCAGGCTTCTTCTTAAAATGAGTGTGAAGAGGATCTGTGTCTCATAAATCCCAACGGAAGCAGCTGCTGGTGAGCAAGCTCAGGCAGAGGGAGGGGAGCACGACTGTGCCTGCCAGCAGGGACACCTGCACAGTGAGCAGTGACAAGAAGGAGCTGAATGAGCAACCTCTGAATGGCAGCTGTCCTGATGCGGAGTCCTTGGGAAGGAGAGAGGAAATAATACACCCCTGGCTGTCTTGTGCCATGCCCTTCGCTGCTGTGCTCTCTCCCTGTGCTGGCAGTGCCGGTTCTCATATTCCCTGCTGAGCAGCTTACTCATGGAGAGTCTTGAAGGTGATGACTTTTTATCCTTTTTTAATCTATTTTTTTGCCTGTTTTTTTTTTTCCTTTGTCTTTCTTATACAGTCTTCTCCTTTTTTTACCTCTCTCATAGTCTTTTCTTTTTCCCTTTAGAGGTTGTATGTATTTCTCTACTCAAACATTTATTTCAATAGGGAGTCTGTGAATTTGGAAAAAACTTTCCTTCCATAGCTTGATAATGTTTCCCCTTAATACAAGCCTAAATTTTCAGATGAGGTGTGGAAGACTTAATCTATCTGCTGTTTGGCCAAATGGAACCATGAGCTGTTCACTTTCTAAGGAAATAGAGAAAGTTTTGAGCAATTAAATTAGTTATAATGCAGACTTAAGGCAAGAATTCGTCATCTTTTGTTAAGCTTACCTGAGCTTTTAGTCACCACAGAACTGCAGCTACAGGAAAAAGTTACTACGGGATTAAAGTATTAACCAGCTAGGGGTCTTTGAGGAATAAAGAGCACAAACTGTGGCAAAATAAAGTTAATTCCCACACCATTTAGGAACCAGTCTCCGTGATCTCAGTGATCAGGGACTAATTTACTGACAACTTGTTAGTGCATTACAGATGAAGGTGGTTCTTTTTTCCTGTGTCTCATGATCCCCATCTCCATGTCTCATCCCATTCTGTTCCCTGACCTGCTGGTTGGCATTTCTTTGCAGATATGAAAAATCATTGCAGAGTTTGGCAGCAGAAAATGTGTAGGAATTTTTACCTATTCTGCACAGGTAAGCAGATCTATCATCTGCAATGATGGATCATTTGTCTCTCCCATATTTCTCTAATTAAAGAAAACCAGAATCTTTATTAGAACTAGAGAAATAAAACCTGAAATTAAAAACAACTTTAGGGAATGCAAATAAAGAAAATAACATTTTTTCCCTTACTGGCAGTCTGTTTCTAGATCATAATGAAGTCCTAGACAGGCAGAGAGTCTTCTTAAAAATCTATTTTAAACTATTAGGAAAATCATGCAGATCCATGAGAGGGTTCCTGGGTTGGGAGCAGCATGGTGCAGGAACTTCCATGGGCTAATGAAGAGAAGATGAACCTCTTTCCTTTACGTTCTTACTGACGTTCTCTGCTCTAGTGTATCTACTGAAGCAAATGCTGATTCTGATTGTGTGATTCAGTAACACACCTTGGAAGTGCAGTACTCTGCATCTCCCTATTCTAAAGCAAATGAAGTATTTCAAAATACTGAAAGAAAAATTGAAAGAACCCTCTTAATTAATCATCAGCTTCCTTTGTATCTCCTTCTTAAGTACTTCTTCAATTAATCCAGTGTTATTTAAAAGTAGATTCTGTGTCCAAGTCTGGTTTGCCTTTGCCATAGTTGGAGTATAAAAGTACGATGGTAGTGCACATGGAATGTTTGACAAGCGTGGTCCATAAAAAGCCCGTGCTGGCTTGTACTCAGCTGGCTGGAACACTAATGGGAAGGAGCCCGGCCTGTCATTTAACACATGATACCTGCTGTCATTGCTACATCAGATTTTCGAGCAGGTTCTTGGTGTACAGGTGTGTGTTAGAGTACCTGTCACTACATATACCTGTAACACGTTTTTATCCCAGTCTAGCTAGGGGCATTGTGCCTTCAGGCAAGAATAGGAAGTCTCCTCATAATCACTTGTAAGCAACAACTGGAAGGCCATGGGGAATAGAGTTTCTTCTGGCTCCCACTGCTTTCCTGACCAAACTGCCTGGCTCAGTGCCTGCAGACAGGAGCAAAGCTGTATATTCCCTCTCCCAAAAACAAGAGAGGCACAGCGGCTCGGTTCTTACTCCTTTGTAGGTCTCTGGGGAAAGCACACTTCCAGGCTTCTTCTTACTCATATTACAAGGTTGCCCTTCAGTCCCAAAAGCCAAGAAAAAAGCTCAGCTTACATGTGGTAAAAAGAACTTGTAAAAGGGGCAATAAAAAAATCAGTATTTGCAGTGGCTATCCTTGATGTTGCTACTGTATTTGAAACAGCTGGAGTGTAGGTCCCCTCATCAGACCCAGGGCTTCCTCATGCACAGTTTAAATGTGAGGGGATTCAGGCAATAGGTTCACTTTCTTTGAGTTTTCCCTGTTCTCTGGGGGCACTAAAAAGGCAAAGGAGCCAAGTGAGTGACTGCAGCAGTTCATCTTCCACGGTGCTGCACAGAGATTCTGCACTGCTGTGCTCTGGCAGATGGCAGCAGGTGGGGAGAGAACATGGGAGCAAAAAGGGCTGGAGTGAAGCATTCTTAGCAAGAGGAAATCAGAGATGCAGATTACCTGGGAAACGGTTCCCTGTTAATGTTTTTTTTACTCTTACATATGCTTGCCTATAGTTTAAAAAATAAAAGGATAATTCTATGGGCAATGAATGATTAGTTCCTGCTGCTCTTGCATTAGAAAGTAGAGACATCAAGAAGACCTAGTTTCATTTCTGGTTCTGCCATAAAATTCCATTTATTCCTGGGGAAAAGCTGTTAAAGCTTCAGTTTTCTCCAAAGAGAAAAGTGGGGGTTGGGAGGGAGAGAAAGGTGATTCAACCCATTAGGTATTGGAAATAAGTTCGAGGGTTTTCATCAGTAAAGGACTTTGGGAATATTGGCTAATACTGTGGAGTTCAGCTTACTGTTTCAACATTTTGCTGTATTTGCTCCATGTAAACAGAATGTTTTCTTCCTGTGAAGCTGACCTGAATAAAGAAGGAGTGAAACCGTTTCTACTTTTGTCTCTGTTTGTGGCCTTTTGCAGCATCATTTCTGGGCTCTGAAAAGGCAGTGGGATGCTTGCCTTTCTGTAGATGCACAAATATCTGCAGCGGAGGAACCAGGTGAGTAAATACTTGGACAGTTTGGAAATGATAATACCTCTGCTGTGACTATTCTTCCACCTTCATCTCTTGCCCCTGTATTTTATACCAGAAAGGACATGTAGTCTTGAGAGAAGTGTGATAAAAAGTGGTGTTCTTCCTCAGTCTCTTTTGAGAGACTTTATCTGAATAGATGTTTTGTGCCTTGCCATCTGCATATAACTAAGGCTAAAAATATTTTTTTTTTCACTTCAATTTTTTTTAATGAGATTATGTTTTTATGTTTGTATCTTAATTCTCAGAAGAAACATCAGAAGTACTGAACAGGTCATTAGAGTCCTTTGTGTGAATTAAAACAGACTGGACCTTCCTTTTTTTTCTCTTCCAAAATCCTAAATGGGTAAAATCTCATTACAGTGTTGAAGTGTTTATTTTTGTAAACTTCAGAGAATTTAGAATTCTGTCAAAAAAAAAAAAAAAAAAAAAAAAAAAAAGAAAAGAAAAAAGGGAAGAAATGTAATAAATCCCTAATACAAGGGAGAAAAGAGCCAACCAAACACATTCCCTGGAAAGGGTTGTATTTTCATTAGATTTCATAGGTCTTATCAAGGGCTGCAATTCTGGATACATGAACTCAAGAGAACAATGCTGATCTGTGCTTCCTGCAAAACTGCTTCTGGGACACCTCTGCCAGTGTCTTTCCATGTGCAGTTGTAAGGATCTAAGGTTGTAAGGATATCTAAAATACACTAGCCAGTGTATTTTAGTTTAGTTTAAAGACTTTTTAAATATTTCTGGTGTTGCAGTTCACTGAACAGTCAATTCTTGCCTCTGCCAGCTGCTGGTGATTGCCACAACATCTCTAGTTTAAAATTTCGAAACAAAGTATGGAGAAACACTCAGCAGTTCCTTTTGACAGTGTGGTAACTGTGTCTTCATCCAAACTAGTTAGCAGGAGAGCTTTGCTCTGTTTCGAGGGCACAACCTGCTTATGGAAAGAGCTGCTTCCAGCAGTCCTGCATATAGCTTCCTCTGCCTTTCAAAACTGGAGACTTGGATGTTTCTATGCTGGAAATGCTTTACAGATACTGGGGGTTTAGTAAACAGAGCAAATTGTTTCTTCTGGGTGCTCAAGCATCCTGTGTAGCCTCTTGCATTCACCACTGCAAGCCTTTTGAGAAGAGGAAAAACTCACAAAGAGGTGCTGCAGAAAGAATACTTTGTTAATAGTTTCTCCTCATATCGCTCAGCCAATTTTCTTCCGAGTAGCTGGCCTGCATCTGAATAGAAGCCAAATATATCTAAGTTTAGCTGAGTTCTTAAAGACAGCATTTTCCTATAGGCGTCGTGGAGCTGCTGGGGACCTGGAGCCCAGCCCACTGATCCAAGCTGCCATTTGTGGATATGACTTACTTTAGGCTGATTACAGTTTCAGCAGAAACCCCGCTTGGGAAACCACACAGCGTGCAGGTAATTGGAAACAGAGCCTGGCACAAGCATCTTGTAAAGTTTAGCACAGGCCTTTGAATTTGTAAATAGAAAAGGCTTGTGGTTCTGCAGTAAAAACAGTGGCTGCCCTAGTAAACTGCAAGAAGGAAACAGAGATGTTATTGCTTTCTCTCCCCATATAGTTTGCTTTTTGTTTCTCTGATCTAAGAAAACTCTAGGATAGCTCCTTTAATTAAGGGGCAGTAGACAAAGCTTTGCCTGCAGGGCAATGTTTGTGTCGAACACAGCTTAGCTTACAGGCTCTGTTTTTTCTTCCACCTTTACATTCTGTTTAGCAAAGTAAGAGACTTTTCATATGACCTTTTTTCAAGCTTATAATATACTCTGTTTTAAAGGACCCCTTGAATCGTTTCCAGGAGTTTGTATCTAGGCAGATGACTTTCTGTTTTTTGCACTTTTCTTTCTGTTTTATTCACGGGTGGGTTTATGAGCACAGGACTCATGGTAATAGCTTACATAATTATATGTAGGAAACATAAATTTTACTTGTCTGTTGTTAAGTAATTGAAATTTCAGTAATTTCCTTAGCCTTTGTGCTACTTCTCCATCTTTCAGCATTCTTGTCTTTTCTGCTCGTATACAACTCCTTTTACTACTCTTTAAATGCCAGATGTGATCACAGTTGTTACCAGCTGTATTTTCAGAAGAGATTGTATCAAATGTTTTATTTTTCACTAGTCACGTGGACACCTTTCAGCTAAAGAAAGGATCATCTGATTCACCCTGGAAAATATGACTTTTCAAAATTATCTGTGGCTAAACTCCTACTCATTCAGCATCTCCTAGGTGACAGAGATTGCACGTACTCCATGGTAATTTAAAATAAAGTATCCCATGGTTACAGTGACTAGTCGAATTATGATGATGATGATGATGATGATGATGATGATGATAGCGGGGTTTGGTATCTAGCCCAAAAAGCTGCAAGACACCACTGGGATGGTGAACACTGTGTTTTTTTAAGGCAGTTCAAAGATCTATGTAAGACAGAATTTGGATATTATATTTGGCAGTATTTTAAGTTAGTTTGTCTGACCATTGCAAGCATCAGTGGAACAGAACTGGGAAAAAGAGGGGGAAAAATCAGTTAAAAATACCTCAAGATAAAGAAGCTTTATTTTGAGTCTTTTGATGAATGTTCCTCTGTTAAAAAATCAAGTATTTCCAGAGGTAAGTTACTTTCTATGGGATGTTAGGATCCACTTATTGTTATAGAGATGCCTCTGCCTAAATAAAGGTGCAAAAGAGACTGTATGCTGAAAATCAATAGTATGGATTTTATTTAACAGTAAATGTGAGGGTGGGGAGAAAGAGAGAGAGAGAAAAAGAGAGAGAGAGTAATAGGAAAGGGGAGTGGTGGAGAGAGAGTGACAGAACTTGATTAAGTGGAAAATATCACCACTCTGTGAATCCCAGCAGCCTCCTGTTGATCCTGTCCTGGTCTTCTCGGTGGTGAGTGTCCCACAAAGCACAGAGTTTGGTGAATTAATTTATGTTCAGGCTAGCTGGGAGCACGCAGGTGCCTCCTCTGCCAGGGAAGTTTTACACCACCTCTTGCCATAGGCTCTGGGTTGGTTGCATCACTGTGCAACACGTGCAGTGCTCTGGTGCCAAGCCTCAGGAATGAGTCTGGGGGTGCTTTAGGGGTCTCTGATGGTTTATGATCCCTCCTCTGCGGCCTTACTTGTGAATGTCCCACGTGTGTGTGGCCTTTGTGGGGTGGAGGGGCTTTACAACTGAGCCAGTTTGTGTAAGGGAGGGTGGGTGTTCCCTCTGACCAGGGGTTACACTACACACCCAAAAATTCTCCTCCTCCCACCCTGGCCTAGGGAAAGTGTGTGCAAACCTGGCCTCAGCAAATGAGTCTGTGGGCTATGGCCTCCCCCACTCTGAACCCAGCCAGAGCTGATTGTCAGGACAGCTGCTGGGTTTGGCTTTCCTCGTGGATACACTCTTCTCCTTAGACACAAGATAACTGGACAGGAGTACAACCCTTATCTCAAGTTCCTGTTAGGTGGCTTAACTCACAGTCCTGTTCCAGTCAGGAGGCATATTCAGACAGGGAGTGGGCTTAGGTGGTCACAGGTTCTTTATACAATTTAACTGTAATGGGCAAAGTCCTTTTAAAAAATGAGTAAGCCATTAATCATAACATTTCAGTGTCTCACATGAGAGGAAACAGAACTATTGCCTTACTGCTAGTAGGTGGCATATAAATCTAAATGAAGCAGGTGATAGTAAAGCAAAAGACAGATGAAATTCTCATAAACATGCAAACTGGTGGGTTAGATGACAAATAATGAAGTGATAGTGGCAGTGCAGAGGTGCTAGGACAGGCAGGGGGATAATGATCTCACAGCAGATGAGACGTGACTGGAGCATAAGCATCGAGGGAAGATAAGAGCTGTGCTCTGACAGAAGGCTTGTTCCCACACGCAGCCTGCAGTTTCCTTCACTAGCATTACTAACTGCTACTCTACTGAATTCTACTTGGCATAAACAAAGTAGAGGCTTGAGAGTGAGGGATGAAAGGTTTACAGTCTGTTTGAGAGCTGTGCTCAGCTCCCATTCAAATACCTCCCCTGGGTCATGTATTTGACTTGCTGTTACCTATTGCACCTCCTTGAAGCAAGAAAACACACTGTATTTTCAGATCAGAATATGGAGGAAAACCTGAAATGCTTAAAAAAATCAAAATGCTTTGGTTTTCACAATCTTCTTTGAAGATTTGAAAGATCTTATAATCTTGTATGTCTGGGCAAAATAGCATTGAGCATTATCCATTGCAGGGTTAATACAAATTTAAAAACACTTATGGAGTGTGGTTACAGCGCTGCAAAGAGAGAGAAAAGACAGCAACACACACGGACCTCTTTGGGGAACTTTATTGTACAGACAGCACAGATTTAAAGTGTGTTACGTGCAGCTAGGACAGGACAGTAGTTCATTGGACAATTGGGACAAACATCCTTGGGACAGCATGTCCAGTATCCCATGGGAAAGACACCAGGTGTTAATCTTTACTATGAATTCCCTTCTGTTTTTCACCAAGTTATCACTCTGGGACACTGCCTCCCTCAACTGAAGCTGTAGTCAGCTTGTCAGCCTGGGAATGGACCTGAGAGACAGGAGAAATCCAGGCCTGAAAGGAATTGCCAAGCTGCAACTTCCTAGCTCTCTAAATGTGGGTGTCCACAATGGAGTAATAGTCAGTTGGAACTATCGTGTGGGAGGAAGGCATCAGACATGTCCTGTCTGTACCTCCAGTCTATCCAAAGTGCTTAAATCCAGAGCTGAAGTGGGTTGTCAGATAGCCCTGCTTGATCTCTCTGGCAGTCTGTGATGAGCAGGGAGAGGGGCTGGTAGCCGTGGTCTGCTCTTGGATCCATTGAACTGCCTAGAGGGCTGCCCCAGCTGTCCTCACCACAGCAGCAGCAGTGGGCAGAGGAGGCTGAGGGGAGCAGGCAGGGAGAAGGAGGGAGGAGGTTGTAGAAGCAGAGGCATTGCCTGTGTGGGCTTGTTCACCTGCACAGAAAACAGGGACTCATGGTCCTTGTTACACCTCTACATCCTATTTACAGGATGGAGGACATCTCTGGTGCCAGGCCTAATGGCTCCACACTGTTTTCACTCTCTGGTCTATGTCTGAAGCAGATCGCCTTTTATAATCATGCCTAGAGCACCCAGTTCTGGGAAAGCTGCAGCTCCCTGTGGCATTGGGAACCTCTGACAGCCTCAGTCCCTTCCTGTCACCTCTATCTCTCCCACATTTCTTCATGGCAAATTCATGACCTTATTTAAGCCCATACTACCTGGTGGTGCTCTTCCTAGGAGAACTCTGATGCTTCCTATCCCTATGGCTGGATAACTTGTCCACACTCATGATTTATGCAGAGGCAACATGGACATGTTTGAAGCATTAGGGCCTTCACACATAAGTCAGCTGATTGTGGAAATGGCTTGGTATAGATGGAGTCAGTTAGACTGGCAGAAAGCTTCTCTGTGTGATTGATTGTGATCAGTGGAAAAGGTAACACAGTAATTAAGGAGACAATTTTTCTGCAAGGGTAAGGTACAGTTCACTTAAGGAGGCTTTATGGCAGAGCTAACTAGAAAAGATGGTATGAGCAAAACCATAGAGTTTAAGTCACCAAAATGCTTGGATATGCATTTTATACTCCAGATTATTTTTAAACAATACGGAAGGAGTCACTAATACTTAACTCCAATGTCTACTCTCTAAAATAGGTTATAGAATTATTTCCCTTGTACAGGCCATCAGATGTTTCATTATTTCATGCCATATGCAGCAGTTTGCTCAGAAAAGACTGAGAAAGACGTTTAGAAACATTTCTAGACTGCTGGTTGCATCAACAGGATGTGATGATAAGAGTTCACATTTCCCTGGGCAGAGAAAAGGGATGAAACTCTTCTTCCCTCATATACAATACAGCACTGCCCATTGCCTTTGCCACACAGAATTATTCCCTCTCTCTGCTTTTTGTGCAGCTCCTGACCCCAAAAGGAGGTTCTGAGAGGTCTGACTGAATGAGAGATTGTTACTGAGATAGGCCTACTTGTTGGACTTGGAGATAATGTAAATGTGGAGCTGTATGACAGTGTTGTATGTTTTCAGTTATGTCCAAGGAGGCATTTATGTTCCCAGGGCATGTGGACTCATTCTGGGATGCAGTGGAGATGAGTAAGTTTTGTATGCCTGGAAAAAATTTGATGTTGATGAATTAGTTTCATGGAATCATTAAGATAGGAAAAGACCCTTAAGATCACCACAATGATTGATATGTTTACAGGGAGGGCAGTGAGCACAAAACTGGGTTGGTCAGAAATTTTGTGTCTATTTGGAATAGAAGTACTCCAGTACTGGGATTTACTGTGCACATTCATACTTTGTATTTGTATTTGCTGCCTAAAAAGACTGTTTTAATGTGATACTGCCTCTGTTTCTTTAAAATCCGTGGCAGTTATTCTGCCATACAGTTTCTTAATAGTATTGTCACTAACATATCTTCTAGTGCCTTTTGTACTTTAAAAAGTTTAAAACCACATTGTCCTAGACCCTTCAAACTGAAGAGTGTCTCATCCTCTTTTTATGACAGTGAGAGAATGCTGAGAGATTTAGAGCATGAGAGACAAGATATAAAAATGTGCTGGAAACTACTGTTTGCTGCAGACAGATTCCGAGTCTGGTCCCTCTCTCAGTTGTTTATGCAGCAGAGTTTTAATGCAAAAGGCTCAAGAGCCCCAGGATCTGGAATAAAAACCAACATGATTGATTCTTTCTCGGCTTCAGGCCACAGTCACTGCAGGGAATTGTGTCTCTTGTCATCCCTCTGATCTAGAGTTTGCATTCCTCTTGGCAGAGAAGCCCAGTTTGCTGCAGTGCATGTCTTGCTTAACAAGTGAAGTCAAAATGCAGCAGCACCACAGTGTGGTATGCAGGATTAAGCTGATACTGAGCTTTGCTACTCTGATTTTCCTTCCGCTGTAATTCCTACCACCTTCTCCACTGACTGCTGTGAGTTCTTCTGGCATCCCCCATTGGGTCACTGGCATGGCAAAATTAGGCCATCACTGGGAACTTGGTGCAATGATTAGAGTGGCAGCTGTATCTGTTATTTTCTTCCACAGCTCTCAGAGCTCTCCTCTGCTGTGTCCTCTCACAGCAGCTTCCCTTGCTGCGTCAGGTTTGTGCTGAGTGATGCTGCTAATCTGCTAGGCTGGGCCCCTGCACACAGGATGCTTTCTCCTTGTTGACAGCTTGCCTAGGAGGGATTTTGTGCTGCAGACCTTGGAAAAAAAAATTGGAAAAAGCCAGAAGAGATAAATGTTGCCCTTCCTCTTTTGTCCGTGTGTGAAAATGAGAATTTGGGATTCTGCCTCTCCTGCCACACAAAAGAGCCTTTTTCTCTGCCTATCCCCAGGCTGAGTTTCCTCACTGGTCCCACTGTTTCTCTCTCTGGATGCCATTCAAGGGACAAGTTGCAGTAACTAAATGTCCTCTGCTGTTCAGAGGGGTCACTGCATCTTACATAAAATACATCATGACTTTAAAGCCTTAACCAATTCATTAAAGTCATTATTCTGTGTAACACCGAGGGTTTTTTTCAGCATTTGAATAGCTTTACCAATGCTTGAAGAGTATTGTATACTACCATACACATGCAATATCTTTCTTTTTAAATACATATAAAAAATCCTTGAACCTTAAGTAGAGTAGCTGCTGTGTCAGCACATGCTTGTGCTTCGCTTAACAGTTTGTGCCAGCATAGTTTTACTGCTGAAATGCTGTACCCAGGTGAGACAATCGAGAGCAGGCCTTTTTTGAGTGTAATTAGATCAAATTTCAACTGTGGGATTCAATGAGAGTATTCTATGTGGAAACTAAGCATATGCCTATGCCACACTGGTCCCTCATTTGCAGACAAGCACAGAAAGAGAAATACTTCAGGGAAAAAATCTCTTTTAATGGCTGGTAGATATAATATAAGTGTATTTTCTTGAGGACTTTGCTCCAATGGGTTTGAACTGAATGAAATGCCTTAGCTTTACGTTTTTTCCTCTTTCAGAAGAAAAGAAGCTTTGAAAATGTGTAGGGAATTGCAGAACAGTGTTGGAGAAGCTGACTGCAATGCTGTCAAAGGGAGGTAGCACAAAGATGGCAAATAGTAAAACACAGAAGAACTGGAAGGTGCAGCAACAGGAAGATGTGAAGTCTCTTAACTAGGAAGTGTAGTATATCCAGAACTGTAACAAATGGTGTGAATATATGCTAGATGTAGATCTTGCTTTTCCTAACTCAGGCTATGACTGAGCTAAGCAGTTTTCAGGGAGACTCACCTGATACAGCTTTATGTTGTACACGATGTTCCAGGTGGGCAGCAAGTAACTCATATGCCCTGTTTGGCTTTTCAGGTGCCCAGAGTGAGCTCAGCTGTTGATCTGAACATGTTATTCCTCTGAAAGATTTTGTTCTGGTGGTCTCAGGGAAGAAAATTCAAAATTCAAAGTGATTCATCTCCTGGACTTAATGAAAGGCTGGTTTTCTTTCCATCCCATTCCTAGACTGTTTTGGCAATGTGATCCTTGAAATAAACTTTACAGGGTTTATTTTTTGTTTTGTTCTGGGTTTGGGGTTTTTAAAAAATTATTTTTAATGCCATATAGTTTATTTCACCTCTTCTTTCTGGACGAGATTCTGGACACTATTCCTGGTTTAGCCTTTTGGTCTGTGTCATGTTGCTCCCTACCTTGTAGTAACAAATTTTTCCGTGTCCTCCTGCTTCCTCCACAGATCTTACCTTCTGTGTCACCCACAAGGAGGCTGAGAGTGTCTTTTCTCCCATATGCCACGGCTGGCAATCAAAATGAGCTCCATGAGAACAAGGAGGAGTTTGCTCTTCAGAAGTGCTTTATCACACAAAGTGTCTCAGTATGAATCTTTTTCTGTGGATGAAGTCATGTAGGTATTGCAAAAAGCAAAGGGCCTGCAGTACAGCAAGAAAGCTGTGAGCTATTCCTAAGTGGAGTAAAAAAGAAAGGCATTCCCTTTACACCTTGAGTCAAAGTAAGGAATGACACTAAATGCTTCTCTGGTGGGTGTGAAATGAAATGTGAGATGGAGGGTTCAGTTGGCCAGGTGACAGAATCCCATCAAGTCCCTCAGGAAAATATGGGAAAGAATATTGGGTTACCATGTGAGTCTGTTATATACCAAAGAGAAATCTGCCATTTAACTAAAAGTCTGAACAGGAACATTATTTGTAAAATGAGGATTAATTGCATGGGTGAGACTGGCTGAAATATTGCACTGACTTTCATGCATTGTCCTTGACTGGAAATGTGGACCCAGTGGAGAGAGTTCAGAGGGAAGCAACATGAGTTTTGGGAAATGAAGAAAGTTTCAGAACACTGGCTATGTTTGATTTAGAATAGGAAACTCTGAGTGGGAAGCATGAAAAGTCTTTCATTATGAAAAACATCAGTATCAATTATTGGTTGATTTCTTTGTTTGTTTAGGAAATACAGAAAGAAATCAGATTATTTTTTGCTTACTCTCTAGCTAGAAATATTCAGGCTGGACACTATGACAAATTTGTTAAGGTAGCAATATTCCTATTAATCTACCTGAAGTTTCACAACATCCTTATTTTTTTATTAGTATATTACTAAAAATCTCAATGCCTGAAATGCATTACTCTGTATTTTTTAAGTTCTAGAAGTGTCTTTAGGCCATACTGAGGCCTAGGGAGGCTACCTAGAACAGAGGCTAGGTAGTGCTAAAGGAATAAAGTAGGTATTTATTTGAAGGCCTTCAAAGAATACACCAGTACAAGAGCCCAGCCATGGCTCTACCCAAGATGGACCCAAGATGGATGGTGTTCCACGAGTTTTCACACTCTTGTAAGTTTTGGTCCACTTATATTTTGAGGTTAATTGTCCTTCAGGTTATGAAGTCCCACCCTCCCAGTTTGCTCTCTTCAATTCCCTGTTGTTTACACTTTTTGGGCCTGAAGCTGCAATGGTGTCCTTGGTTCTCAGGTTGTAAAAGGATTGTTTTGTCTAACTAAACTGTGAGAAGAACTTGTTAACACTTAATATGAAGTTCAGAGTTAATGCAGTAGAGAATCTGGAAAACATGAAAGCTAAAACTCAAGGCATCAATACAGTACTATTAACTAATTTCAGGATTAAGTTAACAAAGATGCCCTGTTTCTAACAATATAAGCATCTAATTATCTTGAGAGCACTGTCTGAGTTTATGGGCTCACCCATTCACATGTAGTCTCATGCTGAACTTTGGAGAGAGCTCAGCAGAATGTAGTCTAATAAAGCACAGGAGAAAAGTTACTTGGAGAATGAAAAGCCCTCAAAGAGGACATCAAACATGGAAAATGATTGATTGATTGATTGATTAAATGATTCATGAAAGGATGTGAGGAGAAAGAACAATGGATGATGGCATGTGAGAAAGTGACCTTGGCAAAATGAGGCATGCAGGTGACGAAGGAATATCTGGCACAGAGCTGTACATGAACCATGTGAAAGGGGGAGAGTGGGCAGACTTAAAGCAGTGGCAGATGAAGCGTGGGAGGCAGCAAAGAAAAGCTGCCACATACAAGAGGATGAAGTAATAGATCTCCTTCCCCCTTCCCTTATATTACTGGATGGGAGGAGAGTCTGTTTTGAGAGCTCTGTAAAGCAGAGTGATGGCATTCTACAGTGTGGGCCTACTCTGAAGAAGCAGAGCTCCTGAAGAAGGCTTAGTTGTCATCAGGAGCTAGTGGCTCTTCCAGGTCTGCCTGCTCAGAAGAACTTTCCTATTTTGGTCACTGCAAATATTCAGTGTTATCTGGACCTCATGTTTCTCTCCTGTGCCAGCCTATGTGTGAACATAGACAAGTCTTGTCTGTTTCAGTTTCTTTGCTCCAGTTAAACAGTGAATTTACACTTTAATGATTCTGTTCCTTCATTTGAATTTTGTCAGTTCTCTTATGGTATGCTGTTCTCCCCTGCTACAATTACAGACTTTCAAGATGGTTGGTGACCCTGCCATAGCATGCACAAGCTGCTTCACCTCCATAATCCTCCTTGTGGTTCTTGTCTCTCCCCTACCCTCACTGCAATATTGCTTAGCAGTTTTCACTCTGAAAACTGCTCCAGAAACTGCTCCATTTTTAAGTTTACCAGACTCTGGTATTATCAGATAGATATACATACATACATACATACATACATACATACATACATACATACATACATATATCATGTATATACTATTAAAATGAACAGGGTTATGGCTGTCATGGTTGATCACTAGAACTACTGGCATCCCCAGACCCAGGACTGTTGGTAAATGATGGGGAGAAACTTCACAAGCTCATCTGCCAGCTCCCTCATCCCCCTGGGATGGATCCCATCCGGTCCCATAGATTTATGAACATCCAAGCAGCTCAGAGTTCTCTGACTGCCTCCTCCTGGATAAGAGGGACCATCGTGCTCCCTGGCACCTATGCCTGAACCACTTACCCTAGGAGGAAAAATTTTACTTCGGAATGGGATGAAATGCATTTGTGGAGAGGCTTTCTCCACTGACAGTAAAGACAGTCCATGGTAATGAGTTCAGGTACAACTATAGATGGGGATAAGTCATGTAGCAGTCTGCACTCACATTATAGGACAATTGCATACAAGGTGGTAAATCATTGGCTGAGAATCAACTTTGAACAGATTAAATAAGAAACAGTTGTGCATCAAAGTGAATAAAAATCACAATATCTCTGGGTGTGAAGTGCAGAGACTTTTGTTTTGAGACCCCTTCTTCACTAAGTATGCGAAGACCAACATTTTCTGTAGGTCTGTGTGCATCTATGAAGCAGAATCTGGGCAGGGAAGCTGATGCCTTTTTGTGAGAGGCTGAGTTCCCAGCAGTCTGAGATAGAGCTGAAATATCTCTGAGGACTGTAGCTTGTTGGAAACATATTTTCCTAAGGGATGGTGTCATTGTTGTTGTCTGGACCAGCAGTGAGAAAACACATGGTGCTACTTGATACACGTGATTTTGTGGTTGCCCTCCCCTGCAAGTAGGTGTAGCCATAATTCTATGTAGTCAGAACCAGTTATGTGAAAAATATTCTGAATTTTATTGTTGAAATACAGAGACTTTTTTTTTTTTCCTTCTAAGAAGATTTGATTTAAGGATTAGGGAGTCAAGAATTTGTGTGGTAGAGGGTCTGTGCTTTCCTTCTGGTCTAGGTGCTAGTAGACTTTAAGTACCCTTCTGAAGTAAAGTACAAATTCAGCTGAAACCCTTAAACGTACTTGAGGTTCTGCTATTTCTGATCACTTTTTGCCCTTATTGTAATAATTCTCCTCTGGAAATGCAGCGTTTCATAGTGAACCTGGCATTGTGAGCTGAGAACTTCTTGCCTTGGGGCCCCATCTAGTGGGTACTGGCTTCTATTGAGCAGCAACAAGGGCAACTTTATTTGTGTTGCTGAGAAATGTAAAGCAGGAAAAGGAGATGATACAAAAATTCCCTACAGAGCTTAATAATCACAAATTAAATAATTGTTTATTCATTCTTGTCCTGCTGTCATTTTTTTGCTTTCTCTTGTCAAAGACAATGTTGCTTTACATTTTGTGCCAAGGGATTTTAATAACATAGTGAAGGCATACCCTAATTGTGTGGAAAAAAAAAAAGAAAAAAAGAAAAGAGGAGAGGAGAGAAGAGAAATAATAAATTTATTATCTGTACCCATACATTTCTTTTATTAATGGGATGGCTGCATTATTTCACTGAGTGTGCTGCAGTCATTGGTATCCTCTCACGAGGATATGAGTATTACTCTGTAAAGTTGTCCAAAAGATAAGAGGCTTCTTAGGTAAACCTGAAAATAGAAAACATGCCAGCCACACTGAAAAGTCTGTCAGAGCCAAACATTTAAAATGTGTATTTTTTCTTGACAGAAGTGAAGGGCTTATATGCCAGATGTTAAAAAGGTAACCATGTTCAGACAGGACCTGTTCGTTATATGTATTTTTCGTAAAAAAAAAAGTATTGATAAATGAAAAAAGGCTCTATCCAAGTTATTTTTGCAAATGACATTTTCCTAGTTCATCTGTCAAATGAATTTAGTGAGCCAAATTTGGATTTCAATTGCACTTAAGTCATTCAGAGTAGCCCAAGGGAGTAAGACAAATATCTAGACAAAACTTGTGGCCATAGCGGTCTAATATTTTGCCTTTTCAAAAGAAAAATAAAAAGAAAGAAGGAAATAGCTAACCTATCTGGTGAGGACAATGCTGTTTTTTCTGGCAAATGTATTTTACAGAACTAGCTGTTTTGAAGACAGTGTTTGTAATATAGATAGTTTTTCAATTTAAGATGAACCCCAATAAAAGTGCTTTCTGAAGTGTTTGTGTGCTATCTGTATCTTCAGAGAGTATTATCAGGGATGGAGATTGGTTACTCCTGCATTTGTGTAATAGAGTTATTTTGAAAAAAAGTTATTTTATAAAGGATGGGCTGACTATTTTTATTAAGCTGCTCAGTGGGGTTATTTAAAAACTATGCATGAGATTCCCAAGGTAGAGATATTGAAAGATAAATGAGATTCTGGCTAAAATAAAAATACCATGGTTGAGGAAGAAGCCTTTTCATGCTTTAACTGGTGACCTCGAACTTCTCTTTGTCTTATTTACTTTTTCTTGGCCTGTTCTTTTCCTTTTTAAATTTAGTGTGTGTGTGGAAAAGCCAAGTGAAGTAGCTTTCCATACCTTGAAAATCTTTGGCTTTCTATTGATAAAGGAGGAAGAGTTTTGAAAGGCAATAGGTGAGTGTGTTTTAGTATGAAAGAGTGATTGACAAATAATTTCTCTCTTTATTATTACTGACACATTATTTTTCGTATTATTTTCTATCAGTTTTCAGCCTCTTTCTTTTGTTCTTTAGCTTCTATAACCGACATCCTTTTAACAACACACTTATATTTCCCTATTTTGTTGTCCTAGGTTAGTTTTATACTGTCTCAGGAGTCATGTGGATAGTGGGAAAGATCTTTAGCTGTGCAAATCTTGGAGAAGCTCCAAATTTTTTTTTTTTTCCTTCACAGTGTTTCTCAGTCTATAGGGACTAAAATAGTTTCCAAAATAAATGATCCTGGAAAAAATTACTTTCAGAATAAATGATCTGAAGCACAGTGCTGGAGTTACAGCAGCTGGAATGATTCTGTAAGTCCCATTACTCTGACCAAAAAATTGACCTAGCTCAGCTCCCCAGGAAAGGCATGAAGGTCTGACAGAGGTGAATGCTTATATGATTTTTAGGAAATAGATCTCATTTGTGAGAGAAACTTTGTATCACAAATATATATATTCCACTCTAGACTAGATAGCAAAAGTCTTTTTCACTCTGATTTCTGAGTTTCAGAAAAAGTCCTTGAACTTAAACAGTACTGATACTAATGATAAATGGAAGTCCTTCTCTCACCTGTACTGAGTGTCATATCCCAGGTTTATTCTATATGGTCTCTTAGGTAAGTTATTTCCATTTGATATTTAATATTCAAATTTTAGGGAGATTGGGCACAGTGTCAAAAATAGCCATTCAGAGATGGAAAATTCAGTCTTTTCTTATTCCTTGTGGAACTGGAAGTCAATACCAAAGAGGAGGAGTTGCAGCAGAGGAGCAGAGCCCCAGGCCTCCCTAAACAGCACAGGGATGAGGGGATGGGCAGATGCAGGGCAGAGTGCTAAACCTCGAGCTGCATGGCCAAGGGCTGTGGCTGTCTCTGAGGAGACCTTTGGAAAATGGTCCCATGCTCCCTTCATTCTGACCTCGGTCTCGGGCTTGATGAGCCGCAGGCAGTAAGAGTGACAAGGCTGGTGGGAGCAGCCTCGCATCCAGCCACTGTCCCGGCTCGTGGCTGCCCCTCAATCCACACGGCACAGCTGGGGCCACACACCCATGGCTGATCTGCTGTCCTGAGCTTTCCCACTGTGAGAGGGAAGACAGAAACGTGTCCTAAGAATTCATAAACAATGTAAGTACACCACCGTGGTGGCCTGAAACTCCTCCTTGGACCTGAGAAGCCTTTGATAGCAATTCCATATCCACAGATGTACTTATCTGTTGAATGCAAGCTAATATATCATAAACTATAAATATGGTAATTAATATGAAGTTTGATGTTTATCATTACACTGCAGCATGAAGATTAAATAATTTGCAATACTAAAATTAACTGAAACTTGCCTATTTGAAACTGGAGTTTGTGAGTCCTAATATATTGCAGAAATTAAATGAAGCTTTAAAATAAAATGCAGCATCTAAATGGACCAGTTGTCTAAATGCAAATACTCTACATGGAAACCTTGCTCTGTTATTTTGGATTCCTTAGTCACCAAATGATACATTCTGTGGTATAAGGAAGGCAGTAGACATTTTCTGATCAAAGCAGTTTCATTGATGGCCAGCACAATGTAAGAGAAGTCAGAGGTGTGGAGACTTCCCCAGCTTTCCTTCCCAAATGTAACTTTGGAGTTAATAAGAGCCTCCTCCTGCCCTGCCCATGGCCACATCTCAGTCCCCTAGGGCCAATCTGCAGTTTATCATGTTCCTGGGCATCACTAAAACAAGCTGGGTTCCGTCTTCTTTACACTCTCCCTTTAGGTATTTATACATATTCATAAAATCCCCTGAAATTTCTTTTCTCCAGGATGAGCAGCCAAGATTTCTCATCCTCTCCCTGTATATCAGCTGCTCTAGTCCCTTAATCATCATCATGGTATGTCAGTGTAAATGGTTAGGTATACAAATTTTATTAATGCACATAACAATTATTCCAAGTATGGTAAATGAAATACTAGTTGGTAGTCTTGTAAATGGTGGCCAGGATTATCAAGTCATGAAACTTCCTTGACTGTTTTCAGGAAATCTGGGGTAATTCTAGATATTAATTTTAAACAATTTTACGGACAGCTGTCTTTGGATAGCTGCTATTTAAATTATTTCCTGGAAGAAGTTGTTGATCTTTGGTGTTGATATTTAGCTGTAATGTATCTGTCCAGAAAGGTATCATCATACTTGGTTCCTCTTCAGATCTCTTTCATACACAATGATTTATCTTTCCTCCTTACTTGGTTGCTTTTCTCTGTTCTTTTCTTTCAACAGATTACATTCACCAAGCAAATGTTCATTGGCTTCTGGAATGCAGATCAATTATTTGATCTTTTCCTCCTTATCCTCCCTGGCGCATATTTCGTTAAGTTTTGTCTTAACATAAGAATGACTTTATTATACCAGGCCTAGAGGTACATTTGGTGTCCTTGTGCTGTCTACAGCAAATAGTAGGTCCCTAGGAAAGATTTAAAGAACAAAGCAAATGTATGTGTTGTGCTGCTCCCCAGAGCAGTTTACATCCCCTTACCCAATTTAAGGTCAAGTCTTCTATGGGAGGAATATAGCACCTCTGCAGCTGTGAATTCAGAAGGGCTGGATGTAGAGGGTTGCTTTCAGGACCAGAATTAACTCACCATGTTCCAAGTGCCTGTGAGTTCCATCAGAAGGAGTTTTGATTGACTGTAGAGACACCCATCAGAAGACCAATGGATGTCATTATTAGTTATGTTGGTAAGTTATGTGTTACCCTGCTAACCACATAACAATGTGTCTGAGTGGTGAGAGACACTCAGTGGCATTGTCATCCTGGTCATTGTCTCATCCTCCAGGCTGGCACGAATGAAGGGACATCTGGACATCTCCCTTTTCTTTCTTCTTGAGAAATATTAAGGGAGGTGTGGGGAGGTGGGAGGTGGAATAGCAAACAATAACAATGAATAAGGCCCACAGCAAATTAGAAGTCAAACTGTTGAGACAGCTGCTTTATATTACCTGAGAATTGAGCTTTAGTGGACTATTTCTATGTGATTGTCATGAGGCACAATTGTTTCCCAGGGTATGTGATATATGAGGAAATTCCTGTCATATTTCCATTAGAAAGAGTAACACTGCACATATGTTCCTTTCTGCTGCTAGAGAGATTACATGTGTAGTCATCTGTTCTCTTTCCAGTGCCATATTCTTTTTCCAGCTGAAAGTGGAGGCAGTATTTCTGTTCCACATGTATCATACATGAGTTTAAAGTGTATGATTGATCAAAAGTGCACAGAAAACCAGCCATCATATTTTGTTGCCCATCTAAACTCACCAAGAACAGAGCAGAACAGAACAGAGCAGAACACAACAGAATAGAGCAGGACTCTTACTTTCCCTTACACAGGCCTCTATTTATTGGCTTTTTCCATGATTCCTGCAAAGACACAGTCTTCCAAGCTGTCAGGCAGTCTCTTCCCCAGCAATTTTAACAATAACCTTTATACTCTTTACATCTTTATAGTAATACTACCTAGGATTAAGCAGAAAAAAA
The DNA here is from genome assembly GCF_052056855.1 of Sturnus vulgaris. NCBI lineage: Eukaryota > Metazoa > Chordata > Aves > Passeriformes > Sturnidae > Sturnus > Sturnus vulgaris. Next base: position 94,618,975 of record NC_142245.1, on the reverse strand, counting down.
AAACATCTACAAAGGATATTTTTTTTTTATGTAGACACAAAGCTGAAGCTCAATTCATCTATATTGCAGTTTAGGAATGCAATGCAGGTTGCTTAATTATCACTTCCCAGGAAACGTCTGAAAATATCATAATTCTAAGGTGTACTTTTGGTAAGGTTCCTCTTCCTATGCACTTCTTTCTGGAATATTATTTTTTTTTGCGACAGAATCACAGAATCAGAGAATGGGTCATGTGGAAGGGACCACAGTAGATCCTCCCTGCTCAAGTAAAGCCATCCTAGAGCACATGGAACAGGATTGGCCCCAACGGTTTTTGAATATCTCCAGTGACAAAGACTCCACAACCTCTCTGGGCAATCTGTTCCAGTGCTCAGTCACCCACACAGTAAAGAAGTTCTTCCTCATGTTCAGGTGGAAGTTTCCGTGCATCAGTTTCTGCCCATTGCCTCTGTCCTTTGCAAGGTATCCCTGAGCAGAGCCTGGAAACGTCCTCTGACACCCCCTTCAGATTCCTGTAGCCATCTCTGTCATTTCTTCTGGAGGCTGAACAGGTCCAGCTCCCTCAGCCTCTCCTTGTACAAGATGTTCCAGACACTTAATCATTTTCATAGCCCTCTGCTGGACCTGCTCCAGGGGCTGCATGGTCCTCTTGTCCGGAGGAACCCAGAACTGGTCACAGACTTCAGACATGGCCTCACTAGGGCTGAGCACAGGGGCAGGATCACGTCCTGTGACCTGCTGGCAATGCTCTTCCTAATACACCCCAAGATATTATTGGCCTTCTTGGCCAGAAAGACACACTGCTGGCAAGTTCATACTGCTTCTCTGATATGAATTACTGAATGTCAACTACTACTTAATGGAAGGTAATGATAGGCAAATTTCAACTCTAGAAAAAGCAGCAGAATAATTTTACACTAAATATAATAAAACGTTGGAGAAAGGCACAAAGGCACACTGCTGGAAAGGTATTGCTAACTATTTTTTCTATTGCTTAAGGTTTACCATGATCTATGTCTGTCTCATGTCTGGGTGACTATCCACTTCTATGTCAACATAGAGTTCTAATTTCCTTGTTACTTCTTTTTTTGCTTGCAATATCTTCAAAGAATCATTCTCTTTTTTTGCACATCTGGAAGATTACAATTATATAAACATCTAAAACCCAGACTTGTTTTATTTCTTTGGTTTTTTTCTACCTTGTTCACAGAAGTCCTGGCTTCTTTGTGTTAGTAGGCTGCACTGCCAGAATATAGTCAGAAACCAATATTCTGTCTAACAATTCAGTACAATAGCAGTGGGAAGGTGAAGTTTGAGGGTTAGTATACGAGCACCTTCAGAGAAAGAAAATGTAGTGCTTTTTAAAATCTGAGAAACCAGAAAAAACTACTATGTGGAAGTTAATGCTAAGCAATTTTAAATTCTAGAAAAAAACCACATTTTTTATATACACTAAGCATAATCAAGAGCTGGAGTAAAGCATGAGCAATAAGTAAGGATTAATTCCTGGATATATCCAAATTAAGACCTATTTCTTTTTATAGTACAAGTATTTCAGCCAGCTGGTATTTCAATATGTTTTATCAATTGCGTGGCCTCACTGCACAAAAGTAGCCAACACAACTGAATAGACTCTGAAGTATAAGACAATGATGACTATGATACTCTGGCCCCAAACTGTGTGTTTACAGTCAGGAGTTCCCATGCATTGGAAATTCCAGACAGCTGATTTGGGTCCCCTTGTCAGGTAAAGAACAGCCATCCATCACTCACTGAACTCCTTGGGCTTCTATGCGCCCTCAATGGTTTCTGTGATGTTGTGATGTTGCTGTTGCTGTCCTGTCATTAATACCCAGACATCTTGACGACTACACTCAGCTCAAGATTTTTTCGTCTCCTGTGTTGCTGTAGTATTTGTGTCACTTGGGAAACACTGCCAGTGGATGGGATTGGGTACAAGTGTAATCAGAAAGGCCACGGAGGCAGGGAAGGAGGACAGCTGTCCTAAGCATTCAAAGCTTTACATTCTGTGCCGTTCTGATGTGACGTAAGCCCCAAGATATTTATTAAGCTGGATGAAAGCCTGCCTTGGTCTTGCAGCTCTCTGAATCTGCCTACCATTTATTGAGGATACGTTACAGTAGATACCAGATGCTGGTTGTACCTAATGCTGCCTAACTGCAGTAGAAAATGAGAGTAAAAGAAACAGGTCGTGCAAAACTTTTACTGCCATCTCAAGCTATTTGTGTGTCTGGAACACATAGCTATCTCAGAAGAAAGTTAAGAATAATAAAAAATTGTTTGATTCAGATATCAGTAATGTAGAAATCAAAATATATATACTTATATCTGTAAGTTTTTCAATCACAAATGTAAACATTACCTTGTGATTAAAATACAGTTGCAGAGGAATACTCACCTGGCCAGTATGTGAAACAAGGCCTAGTCTGGATGAATTATGAAAAAAAAAAAAAAAAAAAAAAAAAGAACAAATTAAGAATAACTTTTCTCAGTTTTGTTTTAATGTGAACAGTGTTTGTGTGGGGAATCCTACAATTTTTATTTGGGTAAAAAACCCTTTGAAATGAAATGAATCTTTGACGCTTTGTCAAATGAATCAATGACACTAAGGGATGACTGATTTTGTGACAACTGAATGGCAAAGAGTGAGAAGATTTAATAATCAGTTAAATTGCATGGACAAAGATTTCAGCAAAGCCTCCCTATTAGGAACACTCACGGCTGTACAGGAGGAGCAATAACAGGAGTAGAGAGAACTAGTGACCTCCAAATGTAGCTTGACCTGAAGCACCATTATGTGGACCATGGACAGAAACAGTAGCTGGAGATTGGGATAGAATTATCAAGTAGGTCTCTTCAGTATGAAGATGTAATGAAATACTGCTTTGGTTTTTATGCACTGTGGAATTGCTCTTGAAGACTTGGGGAAGCAAGTACTGAGCAGTTGGAGAAGAATCAGCATGGTTGACTAACACTGCTGCTAAAAAGTGGATCCTTTCTTTGTTCTTACTAAAAATAGGAAAATCTATCAAAACAGTGTAAATTTGGGTCCTGCCTCAGACCATCAGTCTTAGCACACTTCTTGTTATATCTACCTATGGTAAACTCATTCTTTTTGCTTATTGCAACTACAGAATCAAAGATATCCAGAAGTAGTGTGGAATTTAGGGGTCCAGATGATATAACTTCTTAAGAAAATTGTGCCTGATATGCATTTGCAATAGTTCTTATCCATTTACAGTGAAATCTTGTCAGATCTTCATTCCTTGGAGAGGTTGTGGATGTAAGTTACTTAGTTCTGAAATAAAAAAATATATATTTTTATAATGAGAGTTACCTGCTTTCAGGAATACAGTAAAAGTTCATTAATCTAAAGTCCAGTAATTATCATATAGGTCAGGCATCGTGTGGCATGGGACATACACGTCACAGCTACGTGCTTTCAGTGACATGAACTGTTGGATATGCCATAAAAAGTTCAATGACCTTGAATAGAAGGATATGCCTGAACTTGATGCTGTTTGAAGTTTTCATGTCAGCTCTCACGTTGGACTCATCATGCAGGCTCTGCTGTATGATCTGTTATGTATTCCTCTTCCTCTTCCTGAGATAATTTCCACATTATCCACATTATCTGTGTGAGGATATGTGGAGTGTGAGAAGAGTTTACCTGGAGATGTTGAGATGGGGTGAGTGAAGATCCTGAGTGCTGGATCAGAGGTATGAGAATTGGTAGACCTGCGTAAAGTGGTGAATAAATTTTTAGGGGAAGACAGCAGAGGAACAAAGAGAAGATCACCTAGAAAGGGCTGTAAAAAGAGGCTGATTGCATATAAAGTACACCTATCTGACTGAGCCCTCTGCCTGATCATCATGGTCTGTCCTGCCTTCTTTCAAACCTTTCTTAACTATACATCTGTGTCATCTCACTCTTCATCCATGTGCGTGAGTACTGCATGGACTGACTGCCAGCTACTGGGGGAACTGGCTGCCGGCTGTTGGTGTCAAACTGAGAGTTTCAGGTACTCTTATACTCTACATGTACTTATCTGGGGGGACCCATGGGCGTGGCATGCCTGCAACATCTGCCATTGTGAGAGTGCTCATCTGTTTGTAGCAAGCACTGACGCAGACAGAAAGAGACTGGGCAACCAGACAACAAATATGTGTGTGCTTGTGAACCTGGAGGGTGTCATGTCTGTGCCTTCACCAGTGACCTTCAGCTTCTGCCAGCCCAAGAGGAGAAGGGGACAGAACCAGAGTCAGTTCCAATCAGAGACAAAAACTCAAACACAGAGGTTATGAATGTCAGAAAACTTTTTTTTTCTTTCTTTTTTCCCACTGTGAGAGTACCCAAGAGCTGGCCCTAGCTGCCCAGAGAGGTTTTGTATTTTTGTCAGGGTCTAACCCCAGCCAGAAGCCAAACCCCACACAGCTGCTTGCTCACTCCCACCAGCAGGATCAGAAAGAGAATTGGAAGGGTGAAACATACTCCTGGGTTGAGATAAAGACAGTTTAACAGGAAAAGCAAAAGCTGCACGTGCAAGCACAGCAAACCAAGGAATTCACTGCTTCCCAAGGACAGGCGGGTGTTCAGCCATCTCCAGGAGAGCAGGGCCTCATTACACGCAGTGGTTGCTTGGGAAGACAAATGTCATCGCTCCAAATGTCCTCCCATCTCCCTTATTCCCTCTACTTTACATACTGAGCAAGATGTCGTATGGTCTGGATTATCCTTTTAGTCAATTTGGGTGACCTGTCCCGGCTGTGTCTCCTCCCAGCCTCCCATGTACCCCCAGTTCCCTCAGCATTATGGCAGTGTGAAAAGCGGAAAAGGCCTTGGCTCTGTGTAAACCCTGCTCAGCAATAACAAAAACAGCTATTATCATCTATTATCTATGACCCTATACTCAGAAAAAATCCAAATCACAGCTCTATATCAGCCATTGGGAAGAAATTTAATTCTAGTGCAGCCAAAACCAGCACAAGTCTCCATTTTTGGAAATATTCAGAATCTGGACATGGTCCTGGACAACCAGCTCTAAGTAGCCTTGTTTAAGAAATGGGCTGGATAAGATGACCTTCAGAGGTCTCTTCCAACCTCAAACATTCCCTGATTCTGTGCCTCAGTTGTCTGTGCCTGTCTGATATGAGTCCTGTATGTAAATGCTGTTATAAGAAGTAACCCCCACAGCTGACAGCTATTGAAGCCTGAAGACATTAAAATAAACTTTGAATGTTGCTACTTAATGGTGGATTCAGTACAGCAGCTGCCTTGCCTTCATTTCAAAGTATGGAGAAACCTCTGGACCACACCACTGCAGTGTTAGTCCCAGCCTCTGCCTTCTTACAGCCTGTGGCTCTCTCTAGATTTAATGTGCTGTTGATGATGCTGGGGTTAGTTGTTAAAGATAACTGTTGCAGCAGCAGGTGTCTGCCAAGTGTGTTGTATGACACTGGAATAAATATACCAGGATATGACAAATATCTTTATGGTCCTTGTCTTTGCACAGGTCTCATGGTAAAGGTAAATAAAGAGATGCCATTGAGCTGATATTAAATCAAGAAGGATGTGAATCTGGGCTTTCCTGAGTCAGTAAAACCTTAGCACTGACTCTGATGGGCTTTCGAGTGGCTTCTTGGACAGCAGGGGGACACATTACTCTTAGATATCTTAAAAATAATTAATTTGCTGTAACTTAGTGAGTTGTAATTCAGTGGTGTGTTTGTCTTCTTAGGTATAAATGAGGATACTTACTAAGGGATTAACTAAACCTTATGTTGCAGGAAAAAAAATCCCAACATTTTGTATGCTCGGGTATTTTAGTGTTTGTTCAAAGACTTATGCTAAAATTGTTTGATGTTCTGGATGCAGTTCAGTCTAGCCCAGGTGAATTACTGATTGAAAATCCTTGTCTGGTTGTTTAAAACGTCTTGCATATAATGTGGGGGGTTTTGTTGTTGTTTTGTTTTCCTTCAGCTGCCATTGTCCTCTCTCCTGGGAGTTGTACATCCTGCCCTTAGTTGGAATTGTATCTTCCTCCTCCTCCACCAAATTACATGACTCTTCTCTGGTCTCATCTTCACACAGCATAGTCTCATTTCTGGGAAGGATAGTTTTAGCTTCTGACAGTTTTCAGCTGCATGAAGCCTGTCTTAAAATACAGGAAGTATTAGGAAGTTCTAGTACAAGAAGAGAAAATATATCAAGAAAAAATAAAAATAAGCAGAAAAGAGGAGGTAGAGAGAGAAGTGCTTAGGCTTTTTAGAAGTCAGTATGAGTTTGTTCTCTCCTCACCTGAAAGAGGCAGTAAGGTGTATTTCCCTTGGGGATTTGTGCTCAACTGTACATTTACAATGCTGTCAGCAGTCAAGTGCATCTGTTACTGTTCTCTTGCTACCTAATCTTCATGAGCAGGTGCAGTCCCTCCAAAGCTGTTTTGAGTTCAGTCCTTCAGGTGGTGGTATTCTCCTCTGAACGAGACACATTCTATTGAGTTTTTGTGTGGAGTCCATAACTGATGATCCTGAATTTTGGACCAAAGGCATTAACAGAGGAATGAACATGATTTATTTTTTATGTGGTTGAGTTTGCATGCACTGTTTTGTCTTTCATTTGTAATACCAAGGGAGATGCTGGTAGCTGGGTGACTGTGAAGAGACTCTGCTCTAAGGTCACCAGTGCACAGTATCCATTGTTCTAGCACAGCTTTAGAAACCTCAGCACAGGGCAGTTTGAATAATTAGGACTGCTACAGAGATGAGGAGCCTTATTGCTACCAATCTTTTAATTTATATGAAGCTATAAATATGCAACAAGCATTTGAAGAAATCAATAGTTAACATTAACAAAGCTGGGCTTCAGAAGCTGTCATACAAAGATGCATTAGGCTTTCTTGGAACTGGAGAAAGATTAAAGCACAAGGCTGCTATTAAGGCACACTTATAGGCTAAAAGCATACCTCTTCTATCACCATTACATTTCATTTCATTACTGTTTTCATGTTTAATCCAATGGCTAAAAAGCTAGTACCTCTTTTTCCTGAGCTCCATTTCAGTTCTTTGTCTTCCCCTTTCTTGGTGTAGTTGAGACATTACTTAGGCCTGTATCAATTAAGCAACCCACATCAAGGGACTGGGATAAGATAAAGAAGTAATTCTAAAATACCAAATTCACAAAAGGATTTTAGCACATGCTAAGTTTCAAATGCTTGAATAATCATTTTGATACCCTGTTGAATCTCTGCTTTAGAAAAGTTAATAGGGAAGATCTTCTATTTGGGAAGTGGAGGGACCAGGAGAAAGCATCTTCTGTGCTGGGGGAGAAGTAGGAATATAATGTAAATTATTTCATAGTTAAAATGCTGGATAATTTTTGGTGCATGGCTTCAAATTTCACCACCAGTGAATAACACATTATTGCATTTTCCCTTCTATCTTATTTTGTAATATCTGTAAAGATAAGAAGAATTTATTTATTGTCTTTCCTGGACACAACCTGGGACTGGCCCTCCTACATGGCTTGTTCTTGCCTTTGGCATTTTTCCCACAGTCCTTAGGATGCGCTTCTATATTTTTGTCATCCAGTCACACCCTGAAGAAAACTTAAAATAGAAGAGTGCTCAAGTGTAAAGGCAGACAGAGCAGGCTGTAAATGCCTCCATTTCTGTAGAGATAATAAATATAGAACAAGAAATGAAAAGCAGAGCATAGTGAGAACTTTAAAGTTTTCCTGAAAAATGACCTTTTACCTCCCAAAGGAGAATTCAGTAGGAGAGAAGAGATGGAGCTGGGTAAGTAAAGTGGGTTTGCTCTGGATTATTACATGTTAATTACTTTGACAGCTGCTTCTGAGGCAGCATCTACATTCAGGGCATATGCAGTCATTCCACTCTGTCTGTCTCTGTAGATCTAATTCTGTCAGACTGAGTTATAATTCAAGATCAATGGGAGTAAGGGAGAAGCCTGTTTCAAGCAAATGATAGCCCTAGATGATACAAAAGTAAGAAAGAACCTTACCAGAGCTATTTAAGAAACTTGGATGAACACTGCAGATGGGACAAGAATCAGTTATTTAAAGGCTTTTCACCTCTTGCTCTGCTTCCCCAAGTGTATACATAAGAAGAATACATGACTTAAAAATAACATTGTTCATATGTCAAAGTGTCACATACCAAGCAGTGGAAGAGATTGTCCTTTAGTGACTTTAACAATGACCGGACTTCTACATAACTAAATTGAAAATAGATTTTATTATTTTCAAATAATTTAAAGATTAATGAATTCCCTACCTTTTGTATGTGGCTGACTCACTGGTTATTTGAGTCATTTTCAGCTAAGTCATGAGGTGTGATCTTTCCCTTCCCTTCCCTTCCCTTCCCTTCCCTTCCCTTCCCTTCCCTTCCCTTCCCTTCCCTTCCCTTCCCTTCCCTTCCCTTCCCTTCCCTTCCCTTCCCCCGTACAGGTGCAATCCCTGTGGGATTGTCTACCACTGGAATGGGGCACAGTGACTGATCCCAAGCCTACGAGCTCTGCAGAGCCAGTGCTGCTAGCCCATGGCATCTGGGCATGTCAGAGCCACCACAGTGGTGCCTTGCAGCTACTGGACAGAAACCCAGGAGCCCTACAGGCAGCAAGAATCCATTTTAGTTTGTAATAATCAGGAACCCTCAGGGGCCAAGGTCTCACAGAACTGACTGCTTTGGCTGTGTTTTTTCCTCGGCTTGTTTATGTCTCTAGGAATATTAAATTCTTCCTGCTTTACTGACAAGACTTAGAAAAATCTCTCTCAGAGTGACTGGTGATGTAATCGAGATGGAAATAATAGGGGTTTTACACAACTGGTATGCATTTATATGTTGCAGACATTCTCACATCCAGAGAGCTTTTAAGCAAGCAACAGGGAGGTTCATTTTACAGCCGAAGCACCAAGGAGATCTCATGTCTCCACTAATAATATTCTGGAGTTTACATCTTCTCACTGGTCTTCGAAGTTGCTGATTATTTTAAAATGTCAAACTTTTCTACATAAAAAATTTAAACTGTTTTCTGACATTTAATTGCTTCCCATATGCTTGATGTTGCTGGGAAAAGAAGCCCCACTTTTAACATAAGCAACTGATTTTTTTAAGGAATGAGGTTTGTCTTTTATTAAAATACAGTATTAAACTGCATATAGGCTAATGCTTTTCTTTTGCCTTTATATCACTCCCTTATTGCCTATTAGGCTGACCCCAGTTTTGGGAGAATCACTTGGTTAGTTCTAAATATAGCACTGCATCTGCCCTTAAATAGGAGTAAAGGGGCAGAGCAGCCTTTAGAGAGGGGAATTATTTGTTTTCCTTGGGCACTATTTTCTAAGCTGGGAAAGGCTGGTCTTCCTCTCTGCTCTGCAGTTTTTCTATATCCCGAGGTAAGTCCATTTTCTATCCGTGTTTTTCTTGTACAGAATAAATGAGAGTGCTTGTAGGAGGAGGTTGTGTGCTTTCCTGTAAAAAAAATAATTACTTTCCTCAGGGAAAACAAGCAATAAGTAGGACACAAATTGATTCAGGAAAAGAAAAGCAAAACAAAAAATTAAAGTAAGATTGTTTTGTCCTGTGTGTAGTCACCTTGATTTTTGTGTATTACATTCCCCCTGTTTCTGTATATAAAGAACTACATTACAGAAATCCATAGCTCTATTCGTATATATGCTTTTCTAATTGCACAAATATTGCACACTTTCTTGTGTGTTTTTACTGTATTATTTTACTGAAGTCTATGTATAAATAATTAAGCATAAAATCTTATAGTAGGTGGCAAAACTATTTGGCCTGCCGAAGAATTGGAGTAGCTGAAGTAGCTAGGCCAAAAAATAAAATAAATCTACTTTTATTTTGTGTCTTCCATGCTTTCAAGTACATGTTTCCAGAAGATGTGTTTCTGGTGTCTGTATTGCTTTAGGCTAAGTGATGTGTTCTGTGCCACATGAAAATTCCAGCTAAATGCCACTGATAGTGTCTTGGGAAATCAAGTTCATGCTCTTGAAATTATGCCTGCATGTTGATAATGCCTATGAGCCAATAGAAGTACCATAATGAAGAATAATGAATGTTGGGATGATGGAAAATGATTTTTATTATCTCACTGTCCAATGTTCTTAGCTGTCCTCTTGAAGGGATATAATACACTTGCCAAGTGAAGGGAAGTCTTCAAACCTTATCAGAACATGTGTGAACTCTGTGCATTTGGATTGTTAGGGTGGCAAGGATTCAAGTCAATGTAGACGAATTTAGCCTCATTTAAATCCCAGTCTTGTATGATCATGACTTTGTAAGGTAACATCCACATTAGTACCCTATCTGGGATATATACTCCAGCTTCTATTAGAGACGTGGAAAGAAAGTCAGTTTGGAAAATCCCACTCCTTTCCTTTATGAGAATCACAGAAAATGCAGAATTACATTCTTTTATAGACTCACTAAAATACAAGATCTGGTGCTTCCCTCCACAACAATTACCTTGCTGGAGGGAAGGGTACACATGACTGACTGCTGCTCACCTCCACAGAGCAAAGGTCCTTAGCAAGGGCTGTGGATATGATTGTGCCTACCCATTATATATTTCTAATTACCTCCTCACTAACTGTTCTGGCTAGAGCATGGAGCAAGCCATTCAGGAACTATTACAAAGTCAAGGTGTTCATTCTAACTAATCATAGATGTGCAGTAACCAAATGATTGCATTAAATTGCTGAATCTACCTGTGTGTTCTTGAAAACAGTATCATTTGATGTTAGGAAGTGTTGCAGGTTTACTCATTCAAAACAGGTGACAATTAGTAAAAATGATAGACAGATTTGTGATGATGGGTACTGTCAGCTGCTTGAAAATGTTGCTTTACTGTATATTCAGACTAGTATAAATAAAGGAGAGAACTCAATTTTTTTGTTATTATGTTTAATAACAAAATAATGAATGCATTTCAGGAGATTATTTGAATCTGTTTAAAACATTTGTGAAATGAGGAAAATACTATTTCCATGAAAAGGAGGTGAAATCAGTAAAACATAAGACCAATTATGGTGTAGCTAAAGAAATCAAAGGAAAAAGACAAAAAGTGTTCAAGCTTGTTGAATGATGTCTGGAATTAAGCAGAGTAAGCAAGTGAGAATTCCAAAATATTTTTTTTTTATGATGGGCATTTTTGTTCTATTGCCAAAAAAGCTAAAACGGAATTCTTATGGGGACTGAACAAGATCTTCAACGGAAGGACTGAAACATCTTAAAACAAGAGTATATTTGTGTAGGTTTTTTCATTCACAAAACATAATTTTCTGTGGAAGGTCTAAATATACCCATGTGTACAGAGAAAAAAAAAGACTGGAGAGACATATTAGAAATTTTGTCAAATCAGTTTTTAATCAAATTAGTTTCTTATCAAAATGGAGAAGAATTGACTGGATCCTCTACATCCTATTCTGTTTAGACCGTAGTGTCTAGAGCTGCATAATGTCTCATGATGATTTTACAAGATTTCCATCAAAGTCAGTTTATGGGAGAAAATGATAATATGTTATTAAGTCTACAGTCTCTACAGCATGGATATAACCATCTGGAAAGGTTCACATATTTTTTGAGGCAATATGGTAATTTTTTATACTGGTCATTAGGAGAAACCAATTTTTTCTATCTTTCATTGTGATATGTAGGTGATATGGATTTAAAGATATTTTGTGAGTTAAATATCAGGGGCTTTTATGCACCATAAACATATAAGTTCGTAGCTTCCTGAAAACACTTAACTTTGAACAATGGGGAGAATAGCTAGCAGAACAAGAGACAGGTAGAGAAAAAAATGTCTAAGTCATGGGAAAAACAGGACAAGCCCTCAAATCAGTACAAATGGTCAGAGAAATTTCTGTCTCCGTGAGGACAGGCAAGAACTTGTGAATAATTTCTGGCACTTCTGCAGATGGCCAGGAACAGAGATGAGCACAGAAGTGCGTGTTGCATGGTATAACACTGTCAGGTCAGGCTGAGAACATACATGCTGTACAGTGCACTGCTCGTGACACGAGCCTTCTTAATCTGGGAATGCAAGCTGTCTATCTATGGAGAGTGCAGCCATCTTCCTCTTACCATGGCATTTGTCAAACCATCCATCAATTTACTTGGCTGTGTGCCTGCTCTCCGAGGCAATGTAAATGATCATGCTAGAATTTACTGCTTGTCCATTAAACCTTAAATTAACTCCCTTATCAGAGTAACAGTGTTTGTATCAGACCCTTGGCTTCTCTGCTCAAGAATGTGACCCCTTGTCACGTGGTCCTAGATTATGGCTTTCTATTCAGATCAGTATTACTGTGTCACAAAACTATGCATATCCTGACCTGGGAGCTCAGCCTTTTACTCAGGGTCAAGTAAAAATTGTTATATACATGCTACAAAGCATGAAGAAATGTCTGTTTATGTAAACTGACTTGAATAGTCTAATTCACCTGTGGTTTATGTCATTAATCCTAAAGGGCATTTTGGCTGAGGTAATATTTTTCTTTGTGTTTAGTAATCTTCTGAGTGGTTTATACAGCACATAGATTACTGCACTTTAGGTCCTTTTGCCGTCCCCAGCATTTACAGTCCTAGAAACAAATAGGAATAATAATAATAATAATAAATAATAATAAATGGGTAGAATGGTGCTACATTGCACTAACAATGTAAATAACACACTGGCCATGTATTTCAGCAAGATCTCCAAAATTCTTGCACTAGAACTTTGTAAATAAAACTTGACATTTGCTTTTTGATTTTTTTATAACCATTCAATAATTAATTTGTCCTTCTCTGGACTTACACTTTTTTGTTGTTGTTGTTATTGGACTCTCAATTTTCCACTGGGATTTCCTCCTCCAATTTCTCTTCCATACCACTTCCTTCATCTCACTTTTGAGTCAGTTTTACCAATTCACTTGTCAGTACAACTAGATCTCCAGACACTGTCATTAATAGAATTTCGCTTCACCTAAATCAGTAAATTCACTAGGGTTAACCTGTCATCAGCATATCATGTTCTCTATCTGTCTTAGTGGTAGATTGTCTAAATATTAGAATATATTTCAAACATCTAATATAAATGTGCATCAGTGGAAAACTGGTAAAACAGTCAACATATTTCTCCTAGGAATACAGTATAAACTTCTTTTATCAGGAGCTCAATACCCTATATGCTGCTTTTAAGTGGGACTTTGATTTTGCTCTTCTGATACTTGTCTTTGTAGCACAATTAAGTATTAAATACATACTCTGCAAATGTTGTTGTAATTAACTGATGATTATTATTAAATTTGGAATTGTTGCCAGGCAGCTCCCCTCTGTGTGACAGAAGGCAAAATGAGTCTGGCTGCTAACAAGTTCAATTAATTGCTTGTATGAAGGCTGTGAGTGGATGGTTACCCTTGTTTCTATACTAAAGGTATTTGGGTAAATGTAAAAAATATATGAACCCAAATTTGAGTAGTCATGGGTGCTGAAAAATAGAAGATACGCTAATTAAAATGTAAGTTTTACATTCCGTGAAAAAGGCTGGACTGTAAATGAAAATGGTCTTTTCTCCTCTCTCAAAAATGAAAATAACTTAGACTGATTTATCCAGATAAATGGGCATTACTCTGCAATCCCTATAAAGATCTCAGTGTGAATTATATACATAGCAACATTTACATTGAAGTTGATAAATTCACAGAATTACTTAACTTGGCCACATGTAAACATGAGTAGCACTTAACAGTGGAGTGAGCTTAATCTGTGCTTGTCTTTTGCACCTTCATTTAGGCAAAAAAGGCTAAATAGAAATAAAAAAAAAGGGAAATTCTACCATTAATTGTCCAGTTAACTTATGAAGTAATGTGGAAATCCAGTGTCATATACACAATAGTCACACAGACAGCAGGAAGAAAACCAATGTTTGATGTCTGCAGATGTAGCATCACATGATGCACAAGTATCAAAACTAGGAGGAGTCAAGGCTGCTTGTGGGTCTGTGCAGCTCTGCTGCTGTAACCAAGACATTGAGTCATAGGATGGGTTAATAGGTCCAGGAGGGGTCCATGTCAGCTCAGCATTGTATGAGGGCATTCTACTAAGCCATAAGTATCTCTGTGAGGTGCTGAACTAACTTGGGCCATGCTAACTTTCATATCTCTCTATAAATGTGGCAATATATTTTTAATGCCTCATGGTAATGTTGTAAACCTGTTAAATTTTTGTTTTGCAGTGTCTTGTGCTTTGCTTAAAGCTCTCATCACTGAACCTGTGACTTGTCATTCTCATAGCTCTTGAAAAAGAGCTGAAAAGGTAACTCTAAGTCATGCATCTATGAGGTGATAAATTGTAAAAATCTCTTTAGGTCTCTGAGCACTTTAAAATAAGGTGTGACTTCTATTAAATAAACCTACTATTTGCTCCTTACTTTTTCTTGGAAAAGTAAAAGTAGCTGATATGAGAACATCATAAATTGGGAGCACCTGACTCTGTCCTTGGCTATCTGGACTCTGCCCTTGGCTATCTGCAAGTAACAATCAGACACAGTTGCAGTTTTTTCTCTACTTAACCAATGACTAGCATTTACTTTTTTTGATAAATACTATATGCTGGAAATATGGTATATACTGCATTTTAACTTGCTAAATATTTTATCTAAATGAGTTTATAAGATTTCTATTCAAATCTCTTTGAGCTTTCATTTGATATACATCATAAAGCTGCTTATTTATGTGGCTTTTTGTTACAAATTTGGTGTGGGTCTGAGGCAGTTCTAGTCCACGTCCAGGAAGGCCAGGCTTTGGGGAGCTGGAGACTGGTTCTGCTGTGTCATTTCTGGGGCAGAAACTGGGGCCTGGGGACTGACATGGGGTCCTGGACTGTGGGAAGGGCAGGAGGAACTCTGGAGGAGGCTGGGCTGGGACAGTCAGGTCCACTGCTGTCCTCAGGACCTTGACACACTCTCAGGGTGCTCACAACACAGTGAGCTGGTGCTGCTTCTCTTGCCATGGGTGCCCTGAGGTGGATCCCAGGCTGTGCCTCAGCCTGTGCCCCGGGGGCTGGCATGGAGCTGGTAGCCTGCACCCCATGGGGAGCAGAGCAGCAGGGACACTCCCCTCAGCTTTTGGTAGGGTATGGGATGTTACTGCAGTAATTTACCTCACTAAATCTTCACCTGCTTTATAGACTTATATTGGGCACTTGCATCTGTTGTCACCGAAGTGTAGGTGCCTTGTGGGGGAGGTTTTGGCTGTTCAGTTGGGATCCCTCACCACTGTTTGGGCCAAATGGCCCGGGGAAGAGAACCCCGTGCCCAACCCCAAGACTGCAGTTACACAAGCTGACACCTAGTCACAACATTGCTCGTGATATTCCTCACTTTTGCAAGAAGTTGTCATCATATTTCCAATGAGCACAAAGGGATATAGGCACCTCCATGCTCTTATAATGATGTAGTTGATAATCTGCTTAACTCTAACTCAGTGGGAAATGTGCTCTTGTCCCCCACACTGCTTCTAGGAGCACCCTGAAAGTTTCTTAGAACCTTCTATCCAAATATTGATCAAAAACTATGCCACGTTTTGGAGAAAGTCCACAAGAAGGAAACCAGAATGATTGATAGTCCAGAAAAAAAATTCACAAGGAGAGATTGCATGAGCCAGCTTTGCTGAGTTTAAACAAGAGAGCAGGAAAGAAAAGTAAAGAAAATTTCAATAGGCTGCTACAAAAGTGAGCGAATATTGTCTATTTGTTGTCATGGTGAATTGGACAAAACATAGTGTGCATAAATTGCCAAAATGGAAAAAGTGGAAGGTTTGAAGAGTAGAGACCTGAAATGTCTAACAGTGGCCAAAAACCTGTCAAATTTCCATCCCTGGAAATTTCTCTGGAGGCGTTAAATGACATCTGCAAAGAAGGGGGAAAATGATCTAGTGAAATACCTTTTACACTATCATCTATGATTCCATAGCTCACACTGTACGACTGATAAGATACAGCCTGAGGTACTCACGTGTGTGACTGATGGCTCTATTTACCACAAATTGGTGCAATTTTATACATTTTCACATGTTCACACACGTCTACATATCAAAAAATATCAAACCAGTGTCTGAAACATAGGGCTAAATGTGTGCATGGCTAAATATATGTGGCTAACTTCACTCTCTGCAGGAATTATTGGTCATCACAGAGGGAGCATGTCTTCAGTAGCAGTGCCATTTTACCAGAGGAGGCACAAGCACTTTGATCAATCCTATCGCAACATTCAGACAAGATATGTACTTGAGGAATATGCAAAAAGAAAGTAAGTGCCATGTATTTGAGCATAGACAGGTCTCTGTTTTGGATAGTCAGTTCTTTGAATCAAGATACTTACCTTTCCCCTCCCCCTCCCCAAAATTGTTATTTATACAGAATGATAATTTTCCACTTCCTTCCATTGGCAGGCTCCTTGTCCAGCATAGCTGAACTTCTTAACAACACTGGAGGATACCTACACAGACCTTTTAGCTTAGGATCTGTCCTGTTTGGTACCTCTAAATTGAAAATTCTTCCTTGTAGGCTAAAGTTGAAACTCTGACTTAAGAAAAAGTACTGTGAAATTTATTGTAAGTCATAGAAACAGCTTTATAACCATTCTTCAGTTATGATATGATGATATTCCTTCTCCTGAAGTTGGCTATAACTAATAATAGTTTCTGTGATTCAATTTCCTTTTTTAAACTTAAATGAAAGCTTAATGCTCCTCGTTTGAAATCTCAGAGTTTTAACCAGGAAATACACATCTTTTGTATCTCAAAGCCTGAAATGTTGTATTGTGGTTGCTTCAGAATCACTGTTCTCCCTACTTAGTAATTAACATGCCTACCTAGCTGTCTAGCTGGTCCAGTTTCCTTTATGAAAGAGCACAATTTCAGAAAGTTCTGTGAAATATAGAAAGGCAGGAATACTTAGAAACAGACAATACTATGGGGAATCTTTGAGATTTGCATGTTAGACAGACTGGTACCCGTGTGGTTCACTGAAATACTATCATCACAACTGAATGATTGAAGTCTGAAATAAATATAAATTTAACAGAATGAAATAAAATGCCTAATGATCCCCAGTGACAGATGGTGGGCATTAAGCCCTTGAAGGGCAAGTGACAATCAGCACCTAGTGCCGTCAATGAAGATGCAAAGATTTCTCACTGAACAGTGCTCAGTTGTGGCGTTCAGCTCGTTCAGCTCAAAGCAATTTCTTTGATGCTTGTGAGTTCATGCTTTACCTGAATTGCTGGGTTATAACAATGTCTTTTATATTTGAAGGGCTGCTTCCAGGCAGGCTGCTTATTATGAATCGTCTGGCTTGGGCAAAACAACGTGTAGGCTCTGTGCCAGGAGGGCACGCACCCTGGCGCACGAAGCAATGCAGGAATCCAGGAAAAGGTAAAGCTCTGCTGGTCCATTCTGACCTGTGTAGTGGCTCTAGTCCCAGCTCTTTTGCCAGGGCTCTTTTCAGAGTTGACAAGACTGGAGGTTTCTCTGTCACTGTTCTTCACTAATCTATTTTGGCTGGAACACTAAATGACTGAGTGTCACTTTCAGTCTCGTATTTCAACTCAGAGTTGTTCCCCTGATCCCCACTCTGACCCTTGAAAATAACTTTAAAACAAAAATAAATTAGTATTTACCTAGTACCCAGAACTCATTTTAAATATAGTCCACTTTTCCTAAATTTCTAATTTGGATCAATTTAAATATTTTAAATTCTTTCCTGAATATCAAAAAGATTTACTGTCATATTTCAGTTACTGGCATGATAAGAAGTCCCAGAGTAACTGTGCTGATGACAATATTCTCCTTAGTGAATTTCAGTGTTTCTACTCTGCTGTGCACTACAGTTACTGCACCAAAGACATAGAGGATTTATATTACAAGAAGGAATTCTGCCTTGTTTGTAGAAAATATGTTGTGCAAATCATATATACCCATATGGTTCTGGTACTTGGATTGGTTTGAAATATATAACCTCAGAACAGAAATCTATAGGAAAATCAAATGGTTTTGTATACTTTAATTAAGGTTTTAAAAACTGATTTTAATTTCAGCAACATAAAAAAAATGGCAAGACATGGCTGATATTTAAAGTACATGGAAATGGCACAAATAATTTTTTTACAGCACCAGACAAATAACATCTTGATTCACTGAATTTCATAAAAGTTTTCTTATTTGGGTTATGCTTTCAGAGTCTTGCCATATATAGACTATATTGACAGACATGTTAGAAATATCTGATATTCAGTACCTTATTTTGTCCTGGGAAGGAAAAGAGTAGCCTAGGTTATTTACTGAATCAGCATGAATGAAAGAAACTGGGCTAGCTCCTCCTAAAAACATGTATGAGTTCGGGTATTTTTAGGAATTCTGACAAATCTGTGGAGTTAGGTTTTTGGGGAACAACTCACAATTTTTTCAAAATATTTTTTATATATTCCTGGTAGTCTCTATAATACTTTCTGCTCATTCTTGTCAAGGGACAGGGTTCTTTGCATGCAACTGTTCATCAAATCCTTGTGAACTCCTTGGTCTGTATCTTCCAGGTGAGGTCAGGTGATACAGCCCATGGAGCTACAAGAGCTCCGAGGTTCTAAAGCCTCTAAAGCTAAGGGTACTACATAAGCAAGGCACAACTTTTAACAGGTTGTGATCAGGCATAGAACTTGCCTTCACTCCTCTGCCTTCTTGTGTCCATGGGAAGAAAAATCAGGGGCCAGAAAGAGACCAGGCATGTTCTTGATCTTGGTTACCAGAGGGCTATGGGGAACCATGTCAATGTGACCACAGCAGAATTCAAGACTTAGAGCTATGGCCCCACAAGTACAGGGGGAAAGGATATGAAGAATATTCACATGATTTCACATACTCAGGATATGCAGATTGAGGCTAAGAATGATTCTTAACCTAAATTTTGCATCCTACTGGTACGGTTTCAGAGCCCTTGGTTGCCTGGTGTGTATGAGTGATGAATTTAAAGCTTCACAGTGGTAACCTGATTTTTTTTCTTGTCCCACAGGAGTCATGAGCAAAAGTCTCATGTAAGTGATGAGAAAAGAATCCGTTTTGCCAGTGAGTTGTCTGCTTTGGAAAAAGAGATTCACACAGCCAGGCACCGTGCTCGAGAGCATCTGGATAAACTTGCTGTGCAAAGAATGGTACCTGCTGAATCCTTTTGTTCCTATGAAAAAATAATTACAAGATATACTGAAATTTAGGCCTGTGCTTCAAATACAAGTAGTGATTAAGCATCTTTTTAGTGAATTTAAGGTTAGATCTCCTACCCTATTTAAGGCTGGTGCCAGATGCTTTTTTTCTTTTCCCACGTTTAATAGGTAGAAGAAAGTATGGCTCTGGAAAGACATATCATTGAAGAAAGAATAAGTCGAGCCCCTGAAATTCTAGTGCGACTGAGGTCTCACACTGTCTGGGAAAAGATGTCTGTGAGCCTTTGCTTTACTGTACAAGGATTTCCAACCCCTGTTGTACAATGGTAAGAGACTGGCCTTTCCTAGCTCTCCAAAAATGTTGTTAAGCTTTTTTCATTTGAAAGTTATGCCATAACTGATAAGTGTCATGTATATAATGGCTTTGTTAAATCCCCTTTATAATCCTCCTAGATGTGCTGGATCGTAGCAGTTGATACTGCAGTGGAAGGAGTGGGAGGAACATTTGCTGAGTGGCCCCTGCAATGTGAGAAACAAACTCGAGTATTTCAGTAGGCAGATAGTGAAAGGCATTCCAGTCTTTCTGGCCATTGAGTTTCCTGAACACAAGGTAGCAAGTGGCAAAATACACAGATCTCACAGGCTACTTTCTAAACCGGGAAAAATTGCCCAGTGCCACAGTTGTATTGGGCAGTATCTGTGGTCACATCCTGGCAGCTTCTATTGAGGAGGACATAAAGGTCCATCCAGCTGCCCTCCTCTCTGGACAGGTGCTGTCCTGTATATATGAAAGTCTCAGGCTGGACTGTAAAGACCTAACATGAGGCACAATTCTGTTGCTGCTCCCTTTTTTTTGTGCTGAAGTGTTTTACTGTGGTGCAAGACAAAGTGTACTTCCTATCTTGTGTCAAGGCTAGTGGACTTGAAAGTTCAAGCCCCATGCCATCTTCTTTTCCTCCTCTTCTAGATTGAGTGCATATCTTCACTTTCCAGTTCCTTGCTGCTATGATGGTCCTGCTTTACTTGCATGGCCCAATATGTATCTATCCATACATCCTGGAAAATACTTCGTGCAAATAGCAAGAGTTCAGATGATAGTAAATGATATTGTGATCCAAAGATCTACTAAATGAATGAATTGATGATATTTATGAGTTTTATTTTTTTCCTTGATTGTCAGGTACAAAAATGAGGAATTGATTTCTCCTGCAAGTGATCCAACAAAGTACAGAATTGAAAGCAAATATGGAGTACATGTGTTACATATAAACAGGTAAATCTTTCTGGGGAATACAACAGTTTTCTTAAACTCTATACAAAGTATTTTATATCAAATACAATTTAAAAATCACACAAAGGCTGAAAGAGAATTGTTAAATTCAGCACACTTTTCTGTTAGTATTCACTTTTAGGCTGGAGAAGGTTCACTGAATACCTGAATAATAGATTATGAAAATGAAATTATAAGTTAGATATTTGTATTCATTAACATTAGCAATCTACAAGATATAAAAAGAAGAGGCAAATAGCTGAAAAAACGGTAGTTCCTTTTTTATTAGAATTACATCTCAGCATTTGAAGTGGAAAATTATACGTTCTTGTCATGATGAAGCTCTTTTAGGTAAATAAAATTATATCTGGGCAGGGCAAGAATGCACAGCTGCATTTGTTTTACTATATGCTAGGTTCTGCTTACTTTTTCATGTCCTTTTTTTTTTTTCCTTCCAAAAAGCAAGGAAGTGTAAATTACTGTTTTAAAAGATTTTAATTTAAATAATTTTATTTTTTCAAAATGTTAACTTTGTGATATAGAGCATACTTGGTTATAACAGCTTCCCATAAACTAATCCCATGCTTTCCAAAACAATTGAAATGTTACATGTGACTTGGTGTAACTTTTTAAAAATATAAAAGCCCAAATAAAAATGAAGACATAACTGCAATATTTAAAAAGAAAATGAGTATCTAGAGCAGAGACACAAATCCCTTCTTTTAATTTCTCATGAGCATGAGGAATCATGAGCATGAGCATCAGCTGTGCTGAAACAGCTGGAATATTTGTGGCTAACACTTGGCTGGCCAAACATTTAATCTTCTATCCTGTCTCCATCTGTCAGCAGTGGAAGCAGCCCTGAGCACAGCCTTGTGGCATTAGTGCAGAAAATAAGTGCATCATTCCTTCTGCTTTTGGGAAAGACTACTTGCCTTTGGCATCCTGCAGCCAAGTCCAGCCCAACTGTCAACCTTTTCCTAGCTCAGGATGGGAGAAACATATCCCTGTACAGAACCTGGCAGCAAGAATCACCAGGTTGTTGCTTCCCAAGATGTTCAAAGGCACTCAGTCCTCTACCCCCAGGCCATGGATAACTTGCTAACTGGTCTCTGTATCCATGAAATCTGTCCACACTGCTGTGCCTTCCCACCAACATTACTTTTGAAGATAATAACAGGAGATTAAAATATAAAAACAGCTTGTCCTTTTGCACTCCTCTCCCTTTTAGCAGGGAAATGGAAAACTCTCTCCTTTGTCTGGATATGTGTGAGTGCCAGTCAGGAGATGAAACTTTGTTCACTTCCTGATGGTGAGTGACTGTGACTGTTTATTTCCCTTGGTTAGCACTCCTGAGGAACTGCTTGGTGAGTCCAGATGCCAGTTAAGTAGTATGTAGGTTCCCTTGTGACAGTTTGGGAGTAAACAGCTTTTAGAAGAAATGAGAATCAGTGCTGATGCTGCTTTCTGAGCATCTGTAACCATCAGGCTGAAGGGCAATAATGGCTTCCATCCCCTTGGTGCTTTTTACCTCTTTTCTCTGCTGGTTATCAGTCATGTAGGCACAAGCAGCTTTGGGAGCGTTCAGACCCAGCCATATTTCAGGCAAATTCAGATATACCACAGTCATTTATTGGCACCCACTCAGGTTTCCCCACCCCCTGTCTACTAGACCAGACCTGCATGTACTCATGCAGACTCTCTCACATTCAGCCAAGCTGCCATCTTCAGAGACTCGTGCTCCATTTCTCTTTCATTCTGTCTGGCAGTGTGATCTTTTTACCACCAAGAGATTCTTAGCTGCTTTCCCACAAATTTCCCTTCTACACTTAAAATAATACTGTGAGATGGTTATGATTTAGAGAGTTTATTAAATAAAAAATTCTAATTTAATTTTTTCTTTATTACTAATCAATTTCAAAACTTGATCATCAGCTGTATTTTTCCTAAAAGCTCAGAAAATGCACATGCAGGAAATAGAAGAACATTTTGTAAGTGCATGATTAAGTGTATCTTGTATTGAAAGAAATAGATGTATGGACAATGGTTAAAATATATAAATTATTAATGTTTTTATACAAATGTGTCAATTAATTCTGTATCTTCCGTTAATATCTTTGTGCACTTATACTTTGTATTTTATGAATAATCTGTTTTTCTGGGAGGTGGAGCCATCGGGAGTTTCTTCCTATCCACTTCTGTGCTCTTCTCAGCTGTTCATACTAAAGTGCTGAGCTGGATGTAATCTTATCCACAGCCGCTCAGAACGGCCTTGGAATTTCTTGGCTACTTTTCTAGCACTTCAGAGAAGCCCAGAGAGCGAACTTTTTCCTTCTGATGCAAGTGTGATATTTATTCCTGTGAGTATTCCCTGATCCCAGTGGAAACATTCTTGAGGCACTGAAACCTTACCATCACCTTGTTGTCTTAAAGTAGTAACTGGACACAGCTTCATCCCCCACTGTTTGGCGTTCTCCAGAACCCACAAACCTATACAGTAACCAGATAATTTTATTTTCTCTGTCTCATATTTTTTATGATGCTACATTCTCAATTTACCACATTTTTTGCGTGCATTCAGGGCTATCGTGGTCATATAGTGTCTCTTTCTTGCTCCTTTTAAACTTCTTCAAATGGGAATTTGAGCCCAAGATCTCCCTTGAGCAGTAGAGAAAAGGAGTTTGGAGTTTAATTCTGTTTTTTCACATCTCATAATTATAGCAGAAGTTATGCACTAGGGTAGTGGTTTATCCCATCTTTCCACTCTCATCTTACAGGTTATTAGGAGGAGACTGTGAGGAATCCTTGGAGGGAAAGCTCCTGGTAGTTGAAATAAATCATACATGTCTGGGAATGTGTGGGTTTGTTTAAAATGTATTTTTTATCCCACATAATGTAATTATGGATAGGCACACAGTACAAGAAAAGATTTCTGCATCAGTGGCAGTCAAGATGAGAATGGCCATTACTTTATGGCATAGCTGAAAAATATTTTGTGTCTTAGTGAATATCTTAGGAATTAACAGTTGCAATATTTTTAGCTCTTAGTTGCTAAAACTTGTTTAGCAACAGAGTTTTTTGTTTCTTTATTTATTGTGATGACTTATTAAATAGATCACTTGGTTTTATTCAGCTCTGATTGACTGTGTTATGTTCCCAGCTATGCTGGCTGGTGTGTAGAGGAGGCAGCAGGATGCTCCTTCCTGGGAGTATTCCTGACTCCCACCCCTCGGTGAGCAGGAGGATGAACTAGGCTGGGTGGTAGGAACAGAGAAGGACATTTTACATTCCAGGGCACTGAAAGTGTGGTGTGGCCACATTCTTTCATATATATAGGGCCCAAGGTTTGACTATTTTGTCTTTTATTAGACCCCTGTCCCTTTCCTGTTTAATAAAGCAGTGCATACCATGGCAGAGGTAAAGGCTTGCAGTGCATCAGCAGGAGCGTGTGACAGAGCCAGCAGAGTGCAGTGTGACCCTGATGGAGCAGGCAGAGCCCGCAGAGTGCAGTGTGACCCTGACGGAGCAGCAGAGCCTGCAGAGTGCAGTGTGACACCTGGCTGGAGCAGCAGAGCCTGCAGAGTGCAGTGTGACACCTGGCTGGAGCAGCAGAGCCTGCAGAGTGCAGTGTGACCCTGATGGAGCAGCAGAGCCAGCAGAGTGCAGTGTGACCCTGATGGAGCAGCAGATCCAGCCCCTCATCTGCCGCTCCGGTCCTCTGCACCACCCGCACCGCTTCAAAGAGGAAAGTTAAAAATTAAATGAACCTTCTCTTCTAGCTATTCTTATTTAACAAATGACCCTGTGCGGTCAGTAGAGTGCTATTCTAGTTTGATTAGGCACAAAAGGCTTGAGATGATTGAATCTGGAGAGGTAGAAGCGAGGCGTGCCTTTCTGCGCTGGGGGTGGAAGCAGAGCAGAGCAGAGCAGCGGTGTTGAGACAAAAGCGATCCTCTGGCAGAGCCCACAGAACTGTGCAAGGCTGGTGGGCAATAGACTGCAAGTCCCTGGGTTTTGCAGGTATGCAGTATCAGTGGCTGTATAGGCAGCAAAATGGTGTACTGCTCTCCTTTCCTTGCTGAAAGGCAAAGAATAGCCTCTAAATATGCGATCTTCTGACTTGTCAGTCACTATCCCTATAAGCTGCAGTAGTTGGGGGCTTGAGGAAGTGGCCACCTCATAACAGAGGTCCCTCTTCCCTAAACATGAAATCCAACCACACAAAAAGAATCAGTCAGATTCATTTTGACTGGAGAATCAGGACAGGAGATGGCAATTCTGCAGAGAATTTCCACATTTTGATATCATATAGCCATAACACTGAAATTTTTGTCATTTGGATTCAAAGGAGTAATTTTTAACTCTGTAATTTACTATGTACTGCCTCGTGTTCTTTACATGCACTGAATTGTGTTCTAATTCTGGCAAAGATGCTATTTCACTCTTAACTCCTGTGTTTAAATCTACACTAGGCAGTTGGATGAATATATGCATTTTAAATAGTTGTATTTGCCCGGGGAATATTCCCCACACCAGTATTAGCACTTCAGAACCTCATGTGGATTCAGAGCAATTTAATTTACGCAGAAAAAGTATTAGTACCTTGGGACAGATACAGTTCTGCACTCACGTTTTATGCTACCTAAATGTACTCTATGCATATTTTATGTGACCTTTGTAAAGGCTGAAAAGCACATTCTCCATCATAAAACAAGAATAACTGTTAGACCACACCTTGCCTCCTGGGTACTTCAAATGTAGTTTCTAACTGGTCTTGACTCAATGCACTTTACAGTGCAATTTAGGAAATATAAACTGCTTTAGCATACAAGGAAATAGATAATTTCAAGGCTAATCCTCCATCTGAGTATTATCTGGCACAAAAGAAAAGTCAGAACCTTATGTAACTTGTCATCCTGTCCAACTTTTTTCATAGTGGATATGAAAAAAAAGTGCTGTCTAGCTCCTAGCCACTAAAACCCTATATTTCCAATATAAGATTTAAAGAGGTCTCAGTGAATACTAAGCTGTCTAAGATGGTTTATTTCTCTTCTGGAGAGTCAGATGAGTGATCTTAGCAAAGACATATAAATTGCTTTCAAAGCAGTAAACTACAGAAAATAGGTAGAGTTGTTATGACCTCTGAAATAGCAAGAAGTGCCTGGCCTGTGGAATTGTGTGTTCATAATAACTGTAAGAAACTCATTTCTCTTCATAAAAAACAAAGGGTGCTGTAAGAATGTGGTCAGCTGTTTGGTCAGTTACTTTTTCTTATGTTCTCCCTGAGGAAATGAATGATAACTCTATCACTAACTTTTATCAAATATTTGCTTTCAGATTTTGAGCTTCTTTTAGCTAATGAATCTCCTGTCTGTTCTAGAGACATTTAAGATCATATTCTGTTTTCTCTACCTTGGAAAGCATCACAAACAGAAAGACCTCATCAAAATATGTATTTTTCTGTCTCTTAGGAGAGCAAAACTGTGTGGAGGGGATTGAGATGAGTGCAGATATATATCCATTTAAAAAGTTAATCAGGTGTCTGCTATTCTGCTTCTTCATTTTTGGGAGACAACCTTGCAGTTCTTACATCTTTAAATTTCCGACACTTTTAGTGGTTTAGCACAGTTTGGGACCCCAAGTTAGTCCACAGTACATGCTTGTCTATTTCTGAATTATTTTTAGGCCACCTGTTGTTTAACAATAAATCTCTTTAGATCCTAAATCCTGTGTAATTCTTACAGGTACTGGTTCCTATTTAGCTATTTTATCTGGTGTTCTGCCGGAAAATGAAGCCAACACTGAGAGCAGATGATGACTGGTTTAAAGTGAGATTTTTAATCAGAGTTAACCTCAGTCAAGCAATGACGATTTTTTTTATCTCTGTTATTAACACTCTATAGCAACAACAAAATGTTAGAGAGCAGTTAAGTTGGATTTGAGAGAAGCAGAGCAGCCTGAACTAATGCTTTGTTTATGTGAGGAAATGGCCTAGTGCAGCAGTGTTGGTGTAATGTTCATCACTCATTTATGAGCTGGGTGCTGTGTAAATCATTTCCAGGCCAGGAGGGATCAGGCCTGATCAGCATACACAGGATGGCTCTCCCAGCAATGTCCTGCCAGGTGTAAGTGTGCACCATCCTTTGCAAGGGTCTAGCTCACCCAGGAGAAACCTGAGCTTCCAGGTGTCAGGGAGACACTGTGCACCTCTGCAGGTCTTTGGCAGGATGTGGGGTGGGTGCTGGCTTGAAGGGCAGGAAGCCTTTTTTAGGGCAGGTATCTGGGGACAAGGACTGCAGGGCAGGCTGTGACATCTACCTGCCACCAGTGCCTAGGAAATTCACTCCTGGGCTCTGCCTGACACAGCAAATTAAAGACAGCAAATTAAAGCTCTACCACAGTGACTTCCTGGCATGAGATAGACTAATTTTGCCACCCTTCAGAACAGGGCTGCCAGACATCCAGACTGCTTTCTGGGAAAGGTCCCTTACTATCTCCTGAGCTTTGTGTAGTAATCCTTTTGGTGAGCTGGAGCACACCAAGGCATGGCAAGGGCTGTTCTAAAAATCAACATTAGGGCAAACAAGATCCAGTTTCTGGGATATACTGTTAAATACTATTAAATTTGATAATATTTAATATATATTATTAAATGTACTACATAGTATATTTACACTATTTAGTGCATATTTGATATATAGATTCTTAAATAAGTAATATAGCAGAGTGACAAAAATGCCTTACAGCTACAGAACAGTTAATTTATCAATGCCCCTTGTAAGAAATTTTTGAGCTTCTTAATTTCTTATATTATAGTAAGATACTGTATCAGACTGTGATAAATGCATGAACTATATATGTTTCAGAGCCATAATATGCCTCAGGAAATTGTCCTAAATACTGTACTGCAGTTTTATATTGCTTTTTGACATTTTATTAAACAGGTGTTAAATAGTGTGAAATTGGGATAATAAAAAAAAAATGTTCTGCTTTTAAAAATTCATTGCAAAATATTGTTGAGTCTGACATCTTTCAAACAAGTCCAGAATAATTTAAGCTTTATATAGCTCTGGGAACAGGTATTGTAATTCCTTTAAAATCCTTCATGTAAACAAACTATTAAATAACATCTAGCCCAGAGAATGATGACGAATAAGATTGCATCCAGCTAGTGGCCAGTCACCAGTGGTGATCCCAAGTGCTCAGTGTTGGAGCAAGAACTCTTTGATATTTTCATCAGTGAGTGGATGAGGGGAATGGGTGCAGCCTCAGTCAGTCTGCAGATGTCACCAAGTAAGGTGGGAGTGCTTATCTGCTGGAGGGCAAGAAGGATCTGCAAAGGGATCTGGACAACCTGGATCAATGAGCTGAGGCCAACTGCATGAGGTTCAAGAAGGCAAAGTGACAAATCTCATCCTCGGATCAAAACAACTCCAGGCAGGGCTACAAACTGGACACAGAGTGGCTGGAAAGTTGCCCGTTGGAAAAGGACCTGGAGGTGCTGGATGACAGCAGCTGAACATGAGCCAGTGTGTGCCCAGGTGGCCAAGCAGGCCAGTGGCATCCTGGCCTGTATCAGCAGTGGTGTGGCCAGCAGGACCAGGGCAGGGATCATCCCCCTGTACTCAGCACTGGTGTGGCCACTCCTTGAGTCCTGTGTCCGTTCTGGGCTTATCAGTACAACAAAGACATTGAGGGGCTGCAGAATGTCCAGGGAAAGGCAATGTGAGCTCAGGAAGGGTCTGGAGCACAGGTCCTGTGAGCAGCAGCTGAGGGAGCCTGGTGTGTTTAGGCTGCAGAAGAAGAGGTTCAGGGGGGCCCTTATTGCTCCTACAACTGCCTCAAAGGAGGTTGTAGCCAGGTGGGGCCAGGCTTTTCTCCCAGGAAACAAGTGACAGAACAAGAGGAAATAGCCCCAACTGCACATGGGGAGGTTTAGTTTAGATATTAGGAAAAATTTCTTCACTGAAAGGGTTGTCAAACATTGGACCAGCCTGCCCAGAGAAGTGATTGAGGCACCATTCCTGGAAGTTTTCAAAAATCATGTAGCTCTGGCCCATGAAGTCATGGTTTAATGGTTTAACATGGTGGTAGTGCTGGGTTGATGGTTGGACTTGATGATCTTAGATGGCTTTTCCAACCTTAACAATTCTATGTTTTCAATTCTTTAAAACTGTTTTTCACTCTCACTGTGCCTGTGCAGACTGTACTAGGGTTTCCTACCCAGCTGCAGGCTTTTTGGTAATTTAGTCTAGTGTTAGGACTGACCCTTATGTCTTTGATAATTAATTGTATGATAAACTTTGTAATTGATTTCTTGATTTTTTGAAATATGTAGCTGAAGGATTGCCTCCAGGAGGAGCTGTTAGACCTGTAAATATAGAGAGATAAATTGCAATTTAATGGAACTTTCATCAAGTTGTGCTTTAGCCATCACAGTACTGATAGTATCATTTTTATGATATGACACTGTTCAGAACACATGCAAGAAGTGAAAAATAGGTGTCTGATGTGTCTGTGACAGCTGCTACATACTCCAGATTTGGCATCCTGTTATGTAATTTCCATAAAACACCCTTATATATTCCTTCTCCCACATCTGGGATATATGACCTCTTAGAGGACAAGTGCATACAGAATTGCATCATTTGTCAGTTGCCAAGAAGATACAAATTTGTTCTTCTGAGAGGAAACTAAATGGATGCATTCACAATATTGTATTTCATAACTGAAAATTCTTCATTGGCCTCCATAAAATTTAATACTAAATAAACTATTCCTGATGGACTCCATTTCAAATAAGAAAAGAACTGGGGCATCAAGGTTTGTTTATATCTTAACAGCTGGTTATATATGTGCTCATGGAACTTCAAGGAAGGATGTATTGAGTGAGACAATCAGTGTTTTGCACCAAGTAACTTTTTTTGCTTTATATTTATATTTGTTTATACTGTCCTTGCATAATGATTTTTTTCTTAGCTAAAAATATCACAAACATAAACAATTTTAATCAGTGTTCCTGATTCTTTATTATTTTTCTGGATTAAGATATGAGAGAGGCAAAAAATACCAGAGTCTACCAGCTGGAAGTAGCCATAGAAGGCAGAATTTTAGCAAGAATCATGTGTAATTTTGTTCCATGTCTCTCTCCTAAAATATGGCAGAAGGGCAATATTAAGGAAGGTTACATACAGAAAGGGAATAGCCAGACTGGCATTGTCCAGCTATCTCCTTTTGGTCATTCTCTAAAGGTCATTAGCAGTTTGCTCAAGTTAATGCAGTCTGCACATTAAGTGATAAGTGATAAAACTGCAGTTAAAAACTGTAGCAGCTTTCTGATTGTCTTTCATTGATGTCTTGCATTGTGTAGAAAGCAAAGTGCTTTCTTTGTACATTTTCCTTACAGTTGACATAATTTGGCTTGTTTATCAATCATTAATATAATTTTAATTGCATAAAGGGGCATCTGTTTTTCTCCTTCCCCTTTTCAGAGCTGACTTTGATGATTCTGCAACCTATTCAGCAGTAGCAACAAACGTCCACGGTCAGGCATCAACTAATTGTGCTGTGATTGTGAGAAGTAAGTTCTACTTTATTTTTAAAACAATAAATGAACATAATGATCATGTCATTGAATGTTTCTTGTATGTTTATTCATAGGGTTCAGAGAGGAAGAAGAACCTCACCCAGCTGCGATAATGCCCTTCCACTGTAAGCCTTTTTTTCTATTTGCTTAGATAATTTATATCCTCATGTCAGAGTAATGTTTTACAGATGAGAAAACTGAATACAACTTGCTTCTTCTGACTTTGCTTTCTAAGCATTGAGTTACAGTAGGAGCTGTCCCGATACTCTTGCTTTCCCAGTTGAATTTCTAGATCAGCATACAGTATGATAGAAAACTCCATCTCCTGCTCAGATCAGACACTAATCTGTGCCAAGTACAATTTACCTGTACTCAAGAATGCTTTCATTTTCCCATGCCTAGTGCCTATGTCATATGATGTCTGCTTCACCCACATTGATGTCCAGTTTCTGGAGAAGTTTGGAGTCACTTTTGCAACTGAAGGTGAAACACTGACCTTGAAGTGTTCTATGTTGATCACTCCAGAGTTGAAAAGACTACGACCTCGTGCTGAGTGGTATAGAGATGGTAAGTTATCACATTGAATAGAACCTACCTGAAAAATTCTGGAGGAGACATTGAAGATACAGGTCAGGTTTAGAGTATCATATTCTCAGAATTAAATTTGGAATAAAGAATAAAAACATCTCTAGTTAGAATTTACAGTCCTGCATTCTCAGTTAAGTAACTTGGTCAACATTTTCTTGAGCACACATTAATAGCAGCAGGAGGTAATCTCATATTGTGATAGCACAACAATTAGAACATTTACTTGGAAGAGATCCAAAGCAAGTTCTTAGATTTCACAATGACTCATATTTGAATACTGTGACCACTGAGCTGATGGGCACTCACAAGGCAGTAAAATAAAGTTTGAAGCACTGAGGTATGAGTGTGGGTCTCCACTTTAATCTTGCTCCAGCATTTATTGTGAATTTTATATTAAAATCACATGAATGTATAGTTAGGCAATACTTATACAAGCCAGGCCTGATGCATATATGTTTGCTCTGCTGTTTATATGCCATGGTAGTAGGTTTCTTACCTTGCCTCTTTTGTCTGTGAAAACCTATGTTATTCCAAGTGAAGCAGTCTTTCCAAGAACTGCTCAAAATAACATCACTAAACTTATTGTATACTGGGGTGGACGGTACACAAACTGTAGTAGTAGTGTTTGTTCACTGCTGCAAAAAAGGGTTTTGAAACATAAAACTAGGTACTGAGAGCTTAATGGACAGCAGTCTGTTGTAGGTATTTAGTCCCCCACTTTTCACCAACCACAATCTGTGTAGGATTCTAAAGTGATTATTCTACTTGAGGATTTAAGGAAAGCCTTTCCCCAAAGGGGCCACATTTGATAATGGTGGACTTACAAGACTGATGTTTGGACTGGTTTCAGAAAAGCTGATAGAAATTTCCACAGTGGACAAAATATGACAAATAAACTAAGAAATGACATTAAGAATAATAAGGCAGTCAAGAAAATTCAAGATTACGAAAATCAGAAAAAGAATGATTTTGTTACTGCTTGTGTATTTTGTTTCATGTACACCATAGTTTAACATATATTCACATCTGAATCTTTAGGGAAAAAACTACTACTTAATCTTTCATTCCTATTTTTCTATCATTGTGGATACTTCCTTGTGATTAAGTGTTAGATGTCACTGAAGTAAAATATATGAGATAATAAAAATGGCTTTTTCTGTTTGGTGGACAACCTAAAATCTACAGCTGGTCCTTGAATTCAGGTTCTGTTCCCACTGAAGCATACAAGAATTTTGCTCTACATTTCAGGATATTTAATAACTAGAAATAATCGTTTACTTCACTCTCAGATGAACCATCATTTTCAAGGGTACCTTTGCTTTCTTTGTCTCCTATTGGGCACAGTTTCTCAAGGTGCCAAATCTCTCAAATTCGAAGTTTGAAACTGCATCTATGAAGAACTTGAATTTTTTAAGGAATGCACAATATTGTTCCACTTTTCATTGAACATTATTTTTTCTTGCACTATGCACAAAAACTCATGACCCTTTCTCTTTGTGCCTTCATAATGACAAGATAATTCATTCTTGATATGTAACAATACTATGATCTTTGTTTTCCCCCTTATTTAACTTTATAAGTCCTTCACTGTGAAAACCTGAGATGAAACCTTGGTCTGTTTAAGCCAATAGGTTTTTGCTAGGGAGTCAGACAGGTGTTTATTTCATTATTCTACTTATATTACGTGAAATAAGATGCTATAAACAAGCTTAGATTTGTCCTTCTTTACAAGTACATGGATCACAATATTTCCAAGGGGTGTACAGGTGCATTAACTGGCAGAACTTTTTCCCAAACACAGCAGGAATTCATGCACTACGAAACTTTGTTATGCACTACGGTTCCCTGTGTTGAGTCCCTTGAGAGCTGGAGGCAATACATAAATATAAGCAATGAGAAGTTAATAATTTGCCCAACATCATGTGCTTTAGACATTCTGGTTTTTTAGAGAGGCAATATTTAATTCTACTCTTGCATTTAGACTATACTCTTTCTAAAATTTTTCAGTTTATGTTAATCAAATAATAGCAACTAAAGTCCCAAGATGGATATGTATGATTTACTTCTAATAAGTATACACAGGAGAAGCATGTGTTTATCTGCCATAAATAAGCTTCACACTAGTGAGCCTTATTGAGGGTATCTAGTAGACTCCTAGGGGCATATAAGTCATCTCAATCAAATCCTCTGAATTGATTTGGGATTTCACAAACATGAATATGATGTCTATTATTCATAGTCCACTTAGAACAATTTAGGATACTGAAAGAACTATTCAAGGCACTGAGACAATGAAATCAAAATAATTCTTCAGGAATGCATATCTAATCTGGACATGACTTCAGCTGATAGCAGGAACATTCTGTTATTGATTTCTAATGTAATAAATATAAACAATATAAAACTATATGTACCAGCATTCTGCAGCCATTTATACTGTAACCTAGAATAAAATAATTGACTTTAGAAGGAAAAATCACAGAATGAAGAATCTAGCTAAAATTTAAGCAGAACAAAAAATACATGACAAAAAGAAGTTTCAGTATATAGTAGTTACCCACTCTTTGTATGAATTTTAATCAGAGTAATGTATTAGAAAAATTACTTTACATATTAAAAACAGCATGTGAGGCTTGAGACACACTGCCTCTGAGGGTTTGTCTTCTGCAAGTAAATTCTGGGAGAAATAACAGAGCACAGTATATGAATAGACTGAGAATAATGAGAACTTGTAATATTATTGTGGTGGCAGGTTTATGAATGCTTGTTCTATTAGAACTTTTAAATATGTTTAAGGCCTCTAAACTTTATTCTAATCGTCTTGCCTACAAAATCATTCATCCAGACTGCATTAAACACAAGTGGGCTTTTATTGATTTCTGGTGGATCTTTGGCCTTGTGTGGGAGAGAGGTTTTCCTGCTCTTAGCAAACACAACTACCTCCTCAATTTCTGCTGTCAGGTACACATAAAAAATGGAAATGGGTGATTCTGTCCCATTACAGCAGCATTACAGGCTAGCCTACAATTTCTATATATTCAAACTGTGGTGGCTACCAGTCTACTGAAGCTTGGAGTCTAAATAAGTGACCAGCTTTTAAGAGTTGCTGGTTAATAAATTTTTTTTTTTTTTTTTTTTTTTTTTTTGCTTAGGATTTTCCACAGGGCTTATGCATTGGTTAAAGTTTCTAGGTGAAGATATTTTCTGATTTAATATAAAGTACATCATGCCTCTCTACACAAATTCTGAGTATCATTGTGACAGACATGACAGAAAGGGGACACTCAGGTTTTCTAGGGAAGGATCTCATGGCTAAGGATCTCATGGGAAGGAGTGTGATTAAATTTAGTTTTTGTGCTTCTCATAAAACTACTACATGCTTAGCTGATTATGCAATTTACTGCTGTAAGATTTAGTAGAATGTGTCTTCCACATGCTTTATTATCTGAATATGTGTCATGTTTTATACCTTCTTATGCAACTCAGCTGGCCTGTGAGAACACTGGTTCCTTTGCAAATGTTTCAGTGCTGGCCCAAAAATCTATTTAAGAAATAGAATAATAAACGTATTCAGATCTTTTAAATACAATTC
The DNA here is from genome assembly GCF_052056855.1 of Sturnus vulgaris. Lineage (NCBI taxonomy): Eukaryota > Metazoa > Chordata > Aves > Passeriformes > Sturnidae > Sturnus > Sturnus vulgaris. The sequence goes on along the minus strand of NC_142245.1, from coordinate 94,584,685 downwards.
TGCTGCATTGATTACAATAAATTTGTATATGATTGGCCTTAGGGAGTTAAAAATCAAAAGTAATCCAATCAGCTATTTAAAAGGATGATATGAGAAAGCCCCTTGCCTAGCATAAAATATCCTGCTCATTCTTTTGCTCTGGTTTCACTAGGCAATCAGATTAATGTGAATTAATCATGGGTCACAACCTCTCACCTTTGAGAGGTTTAAATTTAATTTAATTCAGTGCTCAACAGGCATACTTTGAGGATTTAAGTTTGGTGTATATTTATAGCAGTTTTCAGATTAAACTGAAATATCTTTTTTTTTTCTTTAATTTGGAAGAAAAAATTGAGTAAACTGACATTTGACCTGAACAGGAAGTAAAACTTATAAAAAATGAATCAAGGTCTCACCCTGCATTCATTATAGGGTATGACAGGTTTTTATGTCAATATTTCTAAATGTGGGTAACATTTTTGTCTCTCAGTGTATTAAAAATTATAGTGATAGGAATTTTGTTGTTGGCACTGCATAGACCTCACATTCTCTACAATTCACTGATCGAATAATTTTAAAGAGATGCAACTTACTCTCTGTAGAGTTTTCATAGCATCAAAGCACAATCATTCTGAATAAAACTGGCAGAAATATTAGTTTGTGTGTCCTGCTTAGCAGAGAACTGCACTAGGATGCAGGCTGTTCTAGCAGCACAGTAACATGTCTGATGGGTCTTCTCTTCCAGATGTGCTGATAAAGGACTCCAAGTGGACAAAGCTGTATTTTGGAGAAGGCCAGGCAGCTCTTTCCTTTACTCATCTCAATAAAGATGATGAAGGTTTATACACCCTACGCATGGTTTCAAGAGGTGGAATCAGTGAATGCAGTGCATACCTGTTTGTAAGAGGTAAACTTTTAATCTGATTCTTGAGGAAAGATTAAAAAAAATTATAAAGTTTAGTTTTATGAAAAAGTCCCATGTAATAAATGAAGTATGAAAGAAATTTAGCCCTGTGGAATTTCATAAGAATTTGATTTATATATAATAGTCTGTACTAAAAATCAGTCACCTTACGTGAATGGGGAGCTTCAAGGGCACATGTTCCTGAGGATATTTTTTTTCCTGAAGAACCAGAGAAATTGTGCTCGTGAAGAAACAACTTGTTTCTTTCTTTTTCATCTCCTTTCCTGGTAGGAAACAAACATCTTTGCATACAATCAGTTCTCACTGTGAGGGTTTTGGCCTCAGAGTTTGGACACTGGCAATGAGCCGTGTTGGGCATTCTTGTATCTTGTGCCCAGCCATAGGGATACGTGCAGGAGAAAGCAAAAGAAATATTCTCACCACTATACCAGTCATAGTCATGTCATTAACCAGAGAAAAAAAGCAAAGTAAGAAAATAGCTGACTGAAGAAATGCAGTTTTCACAAGAGACATAGATAAAAAGAGGTAAGTGGATTAAAATAGAAAAAGGTCAGAACTTTTCATCATGTTTCCACACACAACTCTCAGTGAAGTAAAAATGAGCTTCTGCATGTACCTTTGAGCAGAACTTAGTATTCAGTTTTATATTTTTTCATTGAAAGATAAAAATATTTCTGGTTGAGCAGCTCTTTCACTCTCTTAAATACATTAGACAACATCCTTGATGTGGGCAAAACTGGAACAGCCCCACTGAGGCCACTATAGCTATATTAATTTCAAAATTTGTTCTTCTTGGAAACATATTGGAACTTATGTGCCTTGTGGGAGTGTCATCCAGACAGTTGTGTGGGGTAGAGGGAGAGAATATCTTTTTCAGGGGTTTGAAATCCAACTTCTTCACAGAACTAGTGCGAAGGCTTCATCAGCCCTGCAGTATGTCTTGAACAAGCCACCTCTTCAACAAGCACCCTGATTTCATTAGAAAGAATTTGCTAAAGCTATTTATGTCCAGATTACATTCCAAGAAAGACACTATTGAAGCGAAAAACACCCACTAATATATAAAAACTTTCTTAGAAGTTTTTGTTGTAGTGATGGGTAAATTTTAGGTATCTCTCTTGTCCATTTTATACTATATTTCATCCCTTTGCATGCCCAGAACCCTGGCCTTGTGCTACGTCCTCTGGAGACTCTAGTGCTGCCTGTTGGCTATTCTCTTGCCTTTTTTCATGTAGGCTGTGCTCTGATACTGAGCACAAACTACTTCACAGCTGATTTGGATTAGACTCTATAAATTTAGACTCTGTGGTTTTTGTTATAGAAATCTTCATTTGATGGGAGAGAACTTTACCTGTTATGAGATTTAATTAGGAGTTGTGCTTCCAGATTAATCAATATCTCTCAAAATGAAGCCACAAAAGCATATCTTAAAGATGGTATCTAAGACTGTAAATAAAACATAGCATTATAGATGTTCCAGGAGTTTGAAAATTTTTTATTCTTTAAGAGATTTGTTTTCCTGATCTGCATGTTTTTTACTGAGCACCTTGGTCTGATTAATAACACACTGAGTCACAGCTTTCAGTGTGACAGAGCATCAAAAACACATGGGTGGGTTAGGATTTTAATTCTCACAAAAAAAAAAAAAAAAAAAAAAAAAGAAGAGGTGCTTGGTTCCTAAAAAGGTTTTCTATTCTCAAAAATATCCTTGAACATTTTGTCTGCATAAAAATATTGACATTATGGGCCTGAATCCTTATTGCAATGAATGAGTATGTCATGAATGTTTGGGCTTCCATTCATATATACAAGTAGCACAATGAACTGTAAGTCTTCTCTTTGACTTTTTGATGTATGTCAGAGGAGTTGGGGTTAAAACCAATTGATTTTTGTTTGTGGTCCAGATGCCGCTGCATTGATCGCAGGAGCACCAGGGGCACCAATGGATGTTAAATGCCATGATGCTAACAGAGACTATGTTATTGTTACCTGGAAACCACCAAATACAACCAGTGAGAGCCCGGTTATTGGATATTTTGTTGACAAGTATGTAAACATTAGCATTTATTTAATTTTGTTAATTGCCAGAAATATGTATATACTGTAGAGAAAAAAATACCATTATATCCTTTCAGTGGGTGTGTTTGGATATATTTTACAGGCACTTGGCACTGGAACTCAGTTACATATTGTGTTAAATTACTAGATTATTCCCTGGCAAACTTTTAGCCCAGATGATTTAGTACTTTCACAGGCAATTCTGGGCACAGTCTGGGAATTAACAAAGGCTGGAGGCCTTTCCAAGTAATATTTGCAGAGAGACACATTTTATCATACACTTAAAATGCTCAATAGTATGGATGTGGGCACATCAGAGAATGAGCCCTGACAGTATTTAATTTATAAAAGCTAGAATCCATGGGCATCCTGAATTAGATTTAGTCTCTTTAATCTCTATACTGCAAAAGCTGAAACCTAGGAGTTATTATGTTATCTTTTTATTTCTTTCTTAAATGTAGTACATCAGGAGCTCAAGGCCTGGACTCCTGGGAGCTGCAGTTTAAATCAGACTGGCAGACCTCTGTCCTTCAGTGAGCTTTGCACTTTGCTGGGGTCTCAGCTCAGTGCAGGCAGCTGGCGAGCAGGGGATCCAAGTGCTGTTTTGCATGTCTCTTCCACTGAAGTGAATGCTTGCTCCTTGTACCCAGAGCAGAACATCTGATCCTTTGTGTCTGCAACTGTCAGCCTCAAATCTTTACTGAAATGATTTCATAATGTATACTGCTCTGCACTTAAAAGCAACATTTGCAGCTCATTGCTGTTTGTTACCCTGTCATTTGGTCTAACTCAATGATAACTGTCTGGGAATAACTGGAAAAATTGTGGTTTATGAATGGCAGTCAGTATGAGGAAATTAACTTGAGACCTGGGGACTCTACCGTCTATATCCAATTTATGCATACATAGATCATAGGAGTATTTCACCTATATTATGTGTAATCTAGTCAGATGTGCCATTTAACATGTTGCTTGCATCACTGCAGTGCCCTTGATCATTACACGACATTTTTTCTGGTGCAGTCAGGGCAAAAGAGAGTCTTTTACACAAAAGTTTATTGTAGTAGGACACAAAATATATATATGTATACACAAAGCAGTCAGTATGAGGACATCACTCTGTTTCTTGATGATTCCTATACTCTGTGGTCCAGCCATTTTGGGAGGGAAAGGCACAAAGAAGTTTACTTGAAAATATGACGAGGAAGAAATTAAAATGATTAGGTGAATCTTGCAAATTCATCATGTTCTGTGGAGATGAATATTAAAAATGAAAGTGAATAATTTATTCTTTACATGACAAGGAGGAGAAGCAAACAGAAGTGAAGCAGAGAGATTTGAAAAGGCCAAAAACCTTGGAAGAAAAATGGCCTTTGCATTATGAAAAAGATATGAACAGAGTGGGAATTGGTTCTCTGATCAGAAAAGGTTGTATAAAGTCTGTGGCTTTCATTAATGAGATGTATGGTTTGGCTCTTCAGCCTAGCAAAGGTGACTTCTGTGGTTCTGACCTGGTATGGTATCATGGGGAATATTTATTGTGAGATAATACTGACAAATGCTGTCTTCTGCTATTCCAAGATGTGAAGTAGGTTTGGAAAACTGGGTCCAGTGCAATGATGCTCCTGTAAAAATCTGCAAGTATCCTGTGACTGGTCTTCAAGAGGGACGTTCTTACATATTCCGTGTGAGGGCAGTGAACAGTGCTGGCATTAGCCGCCCTTCGCGAGCCTCGGAACCAGTTGCAGCACTTGACCCTGTGGACCTGGAGAGAACACAAAGTAGGTTATTCAAGGCTCCTTTCTTTATTTTCTTTCTTTATTTTTTTTTAAATTTATTTAAGATTTTTGCCCAGTTAACATAAGGAGCAGAGTTTATTTCTTTCTTTGATTGAATATCTCACTACAGACTGCTAAGTAGCATTATGAGAGCTTGTCCATGAATAAAGTAAGTCAGCTTGCTCTAGGGAATAGTTTTATTGACTTAGTCTTGTCCTAAACCCCTGTGCAGATTCTGTATATCATGTACTTGCACACCTTCTGTTTCGTGTCCTCCTTTTAGTCAGAGGGGAATTAAAGTAATTATGAATACCTTAAAGCACTGCCCCAATGCTACCTGTGAAATCTGAGCTGAATATGCAGTTTCCTTTATATGTATTTTATGCATGTGTGTATGATTAATTCCTATAACAAAAGTACAGGTCATGATACAATTGATTAATAATCTGCCTCAAAATCAAATCCATCTGCTGTGATTATGACTCTTGCTTTTTTGCACATCTTTGAATAGTTCTGTCTTATCATGCCCTGTTTTCCTATGGAAGTGAATAAACCAGTACATGACTTCAAGTTGAATCTGTGTGGTGAAAGATTTAATAACAACATTACAGAAACAGAGTTGTACAGGCTTTTGAACAGGTGGCAAACAATAATTTGCAAAATTTGTAAGTATATTGAGCTAGTTTGAGAAACTAATTGTATATTTTGATTAACAGCTGTTCATGTGGATGAAGGGCGAAAGATTGTGATCAGTAAGGATGACCTTGAAGGTATGTAACATTTCTACAATTTCAGTCCATGTGCTTATACTCCAGGAATTTTGCATTATAATTAGAAACATAACTTGAAAAGAAATCCTTCTAGTGATAAAGTCTCTATATTAAGAAATGAACGAACATATGACTTCCAAGGTTGGGAGAACACAAGTGAACAGTGAGGTCTAAAGGATGGAGAACATCACGCTCTCAACAGCAAAACTTTTATGACATGTTGACAGCATTTTCTCACTTTTTTGCTTTTTCTAGTGCTAAGCTGAGTTAAATGGATAAACATTCAATTGCCCATATTTCCCCTCTTTCTGACTTTCTGAGAGCTACATATAATTTCTTTAGATTGATTTTGACTATCTGAGCAAGTTATTTCCATTCTCATAAAAAAATTACACAATCCATCTCAACTCTTTAATTAATATCTCTACCTAAATACAGAGGTTATTCTTAAGGTTATAGGCTAAGTTATGTTTTTCCTCAGGAGAAATCCCTGACAACTTTTGAGATAACGTTTGAGGTTTTTCTGGTTATGGTTGTTTTTCTATGGAATGATTTGGCTTTTAGACTTGAATAATGACCTTCTTCACACTTAAACTGTTAAAATTATTAACTGTAATGGCTCAAATTTTTTTTAAAAAAGTGTTTTGTCTGCACTCTTCCACAAAGGTTATAAAGTTGAAACTCCAAAAATAACACAGTAGAAGAGAAATCACTGGAGAACAGATGTAATTTGAAGGAGAATCAGACATTAAATGGCTTTCCCAGTGCATGGACAGGACAGATGAAGTTTCTCTATTTTTATAATAGTACCCTAAATTAATTGATATGTTTATTATAGGATCAGAGTCACATTACAATGTCAGATTTTAATTGTCTTGTTTTGCTTCACAGATCATTCTTCTGCTCTCAGGATTGCCTTAGAATGATCAGGTCCAGTAAATGGCCACTCTGGAATAGTCATAAATAATGATATTTGGATTTCTGTCACATGAATGTGCATATTTAATAGACTATGAATATTCAAATATCACTCTTTATGTAAATCACTACTTTCATCTGCAAGACCGGAGACTATTTCTGAAAGAGCAATCTCACAAATCACAAATGGTTTTCCTTTTTAGTGCAGGCTGATGTCCCATTCTGGCAACCATCCTATACCACCATGTTATACCATTACAAAGTATGGGAGATTTTTTTTTTCAAGAATGAAAGAAAACAAGTTGAGATTTCGTTGCCTGAAATCAGTTGGAAGCCTTTTGTCTTAATGCTGTGAAGGATTATTGTAATTTTCTGGACTATATGCTGTCAATTTTGTTTTAAACTCAGCTGATTAATGTGCCTTTCTGAAATAAAAAATACAGTTGTAGGAAATCAAATATAGAAAGCATTGATACAAATAAATTTTCATTGGATATATCAGTTTTCTTTAAAAAAGGTTTAGTTTTGGTTTGGTATATATATGATGAAATAATATCAGTGTACATTTTCAGCCTGGTTCATTCTACAGATATGTATAGTCATTTAAAATATCACTGCCATGATTTAGAGACTATTACTGAAATATTTTTTCTTTTTTAAAGACAAGTCTTAATTATTTAGAGGACATATGCTCTTTTCTTAGCCTATGAGGTGGAAAAATTTGCCTTCAAAGAGCAAAGCTTTTTTCTTTTTCTATCACAATCCATAAAGATAAAATTTTTAGGTGTCTGCTGAGTTGCTATTTCTGACGTACTACCAAGTCCAAGCCTCTTCAGGGCTGTGTAGCTGTGCCTGTGTAGAGGTCCATCACAGGTCCATCACACGTCCCTCTCCCATCTCGTGCTGTTTTACCACATTGTAATTCCTTGGATAGCAGAACCACCTTTTTCTCACGTTGTGGTCAGTGAGCAGGACCACGAAAGGCTGAGCTGAATTCTTCCAGCCTGGCCCAGGGTAGGCAGGTTGTGTCTAACACTGCTGGTAACTCTGCAGAGTGAGTGGGGACAGGGATTTGATGAGGCCATAGTATGAGGTGGAGCCATCATAGGGTAGTGACATATTTTTATGTCTCTGACTCACAGATTTTAGAAGTGCTTTAGACTATACAGCTGATAATACCATCATGCTATATGATATATTGCCAATAGGTTCTGCTCCTTTTCCTGCTTTCCTCTTTGTTTTAAAGGTGTTTTTCTGATTGTACTTCTCTTCCAGCTATTTTTTAATTCTAATTTCTCATAACTCTTTAGATTTCTGTCTTTGATCAAAAAATGTTTGCATATAGTGAGAAAACTTTTCACTAGCAGATTGAAGTAATTTTTCTGTGATCACAGAAAAAAGTGTGACAAATGTATAGTTTCAGGGAGTACATTTAACCTTTACTGAAAGAGTAAGTAACTAGCTATTAATACTGAAGTTTTATTTATCAAAATTTAATTGATCAGGTGATCTGATATCACAGCTCCTGACAGCTGAGCATTGCAGTGCAGGGTAGGAAAGTTGAATCAGAAAGATGAGCTGTAGCATGAATGCTGACCCAGGAGTTAATCTGCTGTTTAACACTTGCTACATTTATTAATCTTACAGGAGATGTTCAGATTCCTGGCCCTCCCACCAATGTACATGCTTCAGAAATCAGCAAAACATATGTTGTACTCAGCTGGGATCCACCTGTTCCCCGTGGCAGGGAGCCAGTGACATATTTCATTGAGAAGGTACTACACTGTATAGTGGTGTTCTGTTGAAAGTTGCTTCGTTGCTGTGTGCAATTACACTCAACCCGTTTTCAGAACTGCAGAACGAGCAATAAAACTAACACTCTCTGTGGCCTTGCAGGATTTGGAAGTGGAATATTAGAGAAGCATGGATAATCAAATGTCTTACTGCAAGTTTTAATGAACATTGAAGTTCAAGGTCCAGAGAGAAGGATGCCCCTATGCTATTTGCTTACTGCTGTCTAAATGGGAACAAATTATTATGTAAAGTAGCAGTTAAAAAAATAAAAAGAGAAATGTCTATAGTTTCCACAGTCCTACAGGCATGATTGTAAATTTTCAGTCTTTCTATAATAAAGGGAAATTTCTGTTAGTCCTGTGGTAGAGCAAGGAAAAAACAGTGAATAACCAGTAATTCATAATTTGGTCCTCACTTTTTGCAGGCTTATGGCAGCCTCTACTATACACTGACATTTCTAAATTATCCCCTATAAGGTCAGCAAAGAGGCAGATTCCTGTCTCAGGTTCACTGGTCCCTGGTACTCTTCATGGCTGCCTTCCTCTTCTATTTGAATTGAAAAGGGACTTCAGTATTCACAGTACGAGAGGTTTGTTCTTCATCCACCTAAGTGAATAAAATTTAGATAAATCTATCCCTGAGCCATCTTTCTAAATTATATTGGATTACAGCAACTTGCTGCTAAGTTTTCCCAGTAAATAAAATGGGCCTCATACCTCACCTCTAGAACAGGTCAAGCTATACTTAGTTTTTATGAATTATGCCTCTAGCATAGGCACTCTCTTAACAATCCACAAACACCAAACCTTATTCTTCATAAAACTGCCACATGTTCAATTTACACCATGAATATTGTAACATCCTTTTCTCAGATCCTTACTATGCAATTTTTTTCTTCTCACATCTAAAATTCTGCACATTCCTCTACAGTTCATTTCCCAGCTGTCCTGTTCATATCACTCCTCTTTTTGCAGCCCCCCAGCTTGTCTTTTCCGTCTCAGACACACACAAACCCCTCCACTTCTAAAGAACTCCATAGGCCATTTCTGCATTCTTCATCATCCATTACTTGCTGGATGTTGAACAAATCGATGTAAAGTGAACACCACTCACTGGTTAAATTTTGCAACAAGCATGACCCTGCTCCGCCTTATATATTCAGAAGAAGAAGAATGAAAATTTTCATAGAAATAAGTATCTAGTTTTTCTTTCTATGCAATAAAATATAATGCCTTTCTTGCATTTATTCCCAGTTACATATGTCTTGGCTTGCTTATAAAATTCAAGAATATCAATGTAAGGATTTTGAACTAGCTCTTGTCTTGGAAATACTTTTCTAGTTCCAGAATAACCCAGATAGAAAGCTCAGAGGTAGATTTCCATTGAGTGGACACCTACATCTGGTGTAGCTGAATTTCATTTGAATATATATTATCTGCTTATTTTATACAGATAAGTATATATAGCTCCAGAAACAGTACAGAGCAGTGACTATGATGAAAAAAAAAGGTCTCAATTAAACAGTAGACTTAGTGAAGGAAAGTGAGAATGAGGACTAAAGAGCTATTATTAGAAAAAAGAGGTTCATTGTACTAATGAATACCTGAATATAAAATCTTTTCACGTAAATGATATATATGAAAAGATTAGTCAGTTCATAGGTCAAAGTTTTTTTTTGCTTTGTACTGTCATCTGTTAATTTGCAACAGTTTCTAATTATTTTATTTCAAATAAAGAAGATTCAGTCCTGAAGAATAAAAATATATTTGTAAAGCCTTCAAGAGACACACAATGGAAATGAGTTTTCTATGTTCTCTTGAAATACTTTTTAAACGTATAAATCAGATCAAACTGCAGAACAAAATGTGATGCTGATTCTTTGTGAACAGTAGAAATTATTGTTTTTCGTGGCAGGAAGTAAGATATATGGAATCTTAATATTTATTTCATATTTTGCATCTTTTTATTAGGAAGAAAATTGATGTTATATTTCTTTTTTTTTTGTTGAGAACACTAGGTGGGTTCAGTACCTATGAGAAAGATTTTGATATATGGACTCCAGCTGTTTACATTAGTATTTGTCTATGGTAGGTGTCACTACATACAGGGTAGTTTCCAAACACCCATGAAACACTGTTCCTCCTCTAAGAAATGCAGAGTCTATTAGATTTTGTTTCCAGATTTTTTTGTTCCAAAATTTTATAAACATATAATTTGTATGAACCTATCTATGTGCCAAGGAAGTTTTCTTCAATCTGTTTATAATGCACTTGGGTTTTACCAAAACTTCTGAAAGATTGCATGACTAATATTTGGTTAAACAGTTTATGTGGGAAATCTAATGGGCAGCAGACTTCTCTCAGAGCACTGATTTGCTGGCTCTCCTCCATGTGCAGTTGTGATGATGATAAGCTCAGCTGCTGCACTGAGAATGCTCAAAAGTAATTACTTCATTTGATAAATGCTTTTAGGGGCATGACCTTGCTCAACATAATAAATAAAGATAAAGTTGTAAATAAAGTAACGTTTCCCTCCTTACCTTTCTCTAGAATTTGGATTAGGGCTTGTTTGCTTGACTCGAAACCTTTGGGTGTTCACGTGAGTTTTGCAGGACATGAAAGCAATTCTTTTGGGACCAATCACAGTTGGCAGTCACAGCCCTAAAAGAAATCGGGCTGTATGTACAAGTGTGCATGTATTGAAGTCAAGACAGGCAAGGAGACAGTGAGCTCTTCAGACCTTTTTGAAGAGTAATGGAATGCACGAGCTGTAAAAATTTGCATATGTTTAAGTCAGGCATTTGAGAGTGATCCTTCTCTCATAGCTCCTAAATAAATTCATGACAGGATGCAATACAGCAATATGTTCAGTTTTGACAGTTCACAAAAATGATTCATGGCCTTTTTTTGTTGTTTTTTGTAGTCCATGGTTGGCAGTGGAAGTTGGCAAAGAGTCAATGCACAGGTTGCAGTAAAATCTCCTCGCTATGCAGTGTTTGACCTTGCAGAAGGAAAACCATATGTTTTCCGAGTGTTGTCAGCAAACAAAAATGGCATCAGTGATCCGTCTGAAATCACAGAACCTATTCAACCACAAGATACTATTGGTAAGGTATTAATTGTAAGGCGTTAATATTAAAAGCATTAGATATTTTACAAGTCAGGAATAGACAACTCTCATTAGATTATAATTGCAATAATAGTATTCGACTTTGTGTTCAGTTCTGTGAAGGATTTAAAAAATACCAAGATGTTAAATTTTAGACTTTCCTGAATTTTCTTAGTGATCACAAGCCTCACTACTGAAAACAATAATTAGTGTAAAGTTAAATTATTTTTAGTTATTCACTCTTCAGTGTTCTATTAATGTGACTTGTATTTTCTGGCTCAGGTAATTATATACTACCTAATTCCCTACCATTTCAGCTAGATAAGGTAACCTTTCATTTCTTTCTTAGTATTCTGAGTTGCAAATTATTACTGGTGCACTATTCCTGTGTCATACAGATGAGTAGACTTCAGGGAAAGATGCAACTACATATTCAGTGGTGATTTTCCAAATGAAAATGAAGTGTTTATCTTGGGTTCACATTCAAAAACAGAAATAAAAATTTAGGGAGCGGTTATTCATCTTGTTTTTGAAATATTTGTTTTGTTTTTCAAGTTTTGCAGAAGCCACACATAGCAGCTTGATGTATTGATAACTGTCACCATTAGTGCACATATCTTACTAGTACACTTTCCAGTAATATACAAAATATTTATAGTATCTGATATACCATAGTTAAAAATAAAATCCATACTTTGAGCTTGATCTATAACTACACGATAAAAAGCATCTTTTGCTTTCATATAGGCTTGATGTGATGTCTCATTAATGCATATAAATTATTTAAACCATTCAACATTCCCCAAGGTAGAGAAGAAAAACACTGTATTTATTGTACTTAGTACAGAAAATATGTTATCCCTTAGGGGTTAATGAACACCTTCTGCATAACTCACAGCTTTAAATAAAGCACAAAGCAGAAGAACCTATTTTAATGAGAAATTTCTGGAGTATTTTCAGAGACAGTTTGCCATCTGAGCTAAAATGTACCAGAAACACACAGCTCCTTTTATTTGCCTGCATTTAGTGTCATTTGATATTCTTAAGGCTGACTGAGACACCTTCATGGGGATAGCAATTATTACACAGTGGTTATGGGTACCTTATGAGCAGAAACTAAAGAATGGTTGGGGTATCCTAGGCCACCCTAAATGACACTTAAAATGATGCAACTTAATTGAGTGGTACAAGAGGATTCAGTTTAAGATTAAAATCTAAATGTAGGAGTTTTCATGTAGGTATCTACAGGTGCAGTAGATGCCTCTGCTCTGACTGTGGCAATTGGAGCCTGGAACATAAGTTGGCTGATGTTGTCATAAGTTGCTCCATGTCACCCAGTTGTAGAACGTCTGTTTTGGGGTGAGATAAATAATTTTCAGGACCCTACCAAGCATGATGGAAGGCTCAATTTAACTTACCAAAGAGACATCCTTTTCAAATGCTTCCATTTTGCCATTTCAGAGGATTGTAGGTGTTATCTCCCGAGTCGTATCTGACAACTCCATGAAGAAGTGACAGCTGATCCAAAATGACCCTAAATTCATTTATCTGTGCAACTGAGTTAAGCCATAGCTCTTTGACTATAGTGGCAACTCAAGAATACGTGCTTGTAGACACACATCAAACCTTAAATGTAGGTGCATTTATGAGACTGAACCAATTTGATCTTACAAATTTATTGCATAAAGTATAGTGGCGTGTAAGTATTAATTTTTATTTTAATATTGAAAGACTAAGTGGAAATCATGCTGCCTTTCTTTTGTTTCATGCTGCTTGCAGTTCTTTGCAATATTCATCTGAGGAAACTAAAATACCTTCAAAAGGCGAGTACTGGGTACCTCTCTTAACCTGTCATGTTAGGCTGAGACATTGCTTTAGTTTCTCACATCGTGAAAGCTCAGTTTTTTTATAGTGTACAGACTGTGTGCTGGTTCTTACTAAGAATTTTTTTTTCCATTTGAATCTCAATATTTCTGGTACTATTTATGCACATTCACCTGTTTAGATCAGTGTAAACTGACAAGGAACTTTCTTTGCACATAAAGTAAACCGCATAATATGGTACATTGGGACAACTGTAGTCAACAGATTGAAGAAAGCTTTGCTGTCTTTTTCTTGGTGGTGTTGAGGTTTGTCCTGGAGTATTGTTTCCCAGTTCTGGCTTCCTTAGACAAGTGAGATGGTTGTAAAGTGGAGAGGTCCTCTGTATGGCAACCAAGATGACCAGGGGATTAGAGATTGTGAGCTATGAAGAGAGGTGTTTATTTAGTTTGAAGACTTACAAAGATGATGGTGTCAAACTTCTCAGCATTGCCAAATGACAAGTTCATTCTGGATATACTCTTGCTGAGAAAGGTGCAAGAGTGAATTACTGGAAAAGGTTGTGCAGGTAAGCTGTGAAATCTTCATTATCAGGTCTCAAGACTCGTACAAATCCATGACTGACACATTCATTAGGTTAGTATTGATGATGATCCCACTCCCAGTGATAGGGTGGGTGGGCTAGATAATCCCCAGAGATCCCTTCCAGCCAGTGTCCCTATGCTTCTATGACATTCATCTAGCTACTTTTAGATAAGCTTCTGGCATTCAAATAAATGCTCAAAGTTGTTCTGAAAAGGTCATATTTTTGGAATCAGGGCTGTCATTAGTTAACTGTAAGACAGTATTACTTAATCCTCATGATATCATATCTCTATAGTTTATGTACATTTCTTACTGACAGTAATGCTACAGGGACACAAGCTATACATCAAACTCTTACTTGAGAAAGAAATTTGAGAGTGAATATTTTAATATCTGTATGTTTTTATCTACATTCATATTTGAAAAAATATATTCCTATAATTGACAATCATAAAACCTATATAACATCATATAGGAAAGGAGCACCACAGCTTAGAGCATTCTGAGAAAAAATAGAATAAGAAATATATTTATATATACACATATATATGTATCCAGATTTAGAGTGAAAAAAATATTAAAATACATTTCACATATCAATATTAACATGGTAGGAGTAGACATATCTTCAGTGATTAAATATGATCAAAATATACAGTGTTTCATCTAGTTCAAATTACTTTGATTTTTATGTATTTTCTAATAGTATATGTTTTATCTCTTTTTCTTAGTTTTGCCATCTGCACCTGGTCAAGTTGTGGCCACAAGGAATACAAAAACATCAGTTGTAGTTCAATGGGATAAACCAAAACATGAAGAGGATTTATATGGCTACTACATTGACTATTCTGTGGTGGGATCAAATCGCTGGGAACCCAGTAACCATAAACCTATTAAATATAACAGGTATTGATGATATTTATCTATTTCTGTGAAGTTTGAAAACTGTGGGATATTTTAAAGACATTTCATCTGCTAAGCCACAGGGTTATAGTAGAAAGAGAATGTTGAATGAATGTGAAGAACAGCAGTCTGCAGACTGCAGAGCCAAGATTTCCAAATTGCAGGACAATTCTCCTCAACTTTTTTTTTTTTCTCCAAGAAGAATCATATTCTTTTCTCTTCCATGATTTTGAGTTTTAAAAGCAGATTCTAGAGACATGATTCTGAGTGTTTTGGACATGATTAAGTGCAAAATATGCCCTTTTAAAATATGAATTTTGTTGTGGAGTAAACAGACCTGATGAGGAAGAGTATGAGAAAGGAGAGGGAATTCTAAAACTTTATTATTGTCCATGAATAAAAGAGCAAAAGGTCAGGCCATTTCTGCTATAAATATGATGGTGAAAGTGCTTTGGCAGCTGGCACTATTGTGCAGGAAAGCCAAGTGTCCCATTCCAGAAATATCAGAGCTACCTGAGCTGTTACATCTCTGGATATAGGACACTAGACCCTTACTCCCTCCTGAAGAGATCAAACTTCATTATTGCATGAATAAATTTTTCAAGCAATTTCCTCTGTGAAAATTCACACTTATTTTTATTGGAATCAATCATCAAATGCAAAGTTTAGAGTTGTAGTTCGTATTTTCTATAGCAAGCATGTCATTTTGCTTAGTGTATTATGTCAGTCATTAACTGAGCGACTTTGTATTCTGATGAGTCCTTTTTTCAAGTAGTTGAGAAATATGATTAAAGGAAAAGTAGAGACTAATTCTTGGTCAAAGGGGGTTGAGAAAGCACAAAAATAAGAAAAAACATTTCATTTCTTCATACGTGAACATATCTTACTATAGGATAGCTCTGAGTATTTTATTTAGTACAGTAATTGCCTATAACCTCAGATCAAAACTGAAAACTATTTTTGACAATGACTGTAAAACTACAGCGGAAAATACGGTTCCTTCCCAGAATAGATTAGTATTTAGCAAGCCAAAATTCAGAGGGAATATATTATGTTTTATCTGACTTCATCTGCTAGATCAGTACTAACAATCTGTACTGCGATTTTTGCTACAGTGTCCCATTGAGTTACACTGTACCACATCATGCCATTGTATTGCAATTTCCCTCTTGGAAATATTTTCCTTTGTGAAGCACTCATGAAGTTGAACTTTTTATTTGATACAACAATTTAATGTTACAGCATAGAATGATTCCTGTAAAGTATAAACTAATTTGTGATGCTGTCTTTTTTAACCCAGGTTTGTTGTTCATGGTTTGGAAACTGGAGAGCAATACGTCTTCCGTGTGAAAGCTGCAAATGCTCTGGGATTGAGTGAAAACTCACAGGAGTCAGAGGCTGTAACAGTTCAGGCAGCTCTTAGTAAGTGTGGTTCTGTGTAACTCAGCTTCTTGTTTCCAGAATGAGAGACATATTTTCAGCAATCATCTCTTTTGGTCTGATTTATATAATAGTATACCTTGCAGCCGTCATGTACATCTGTTTAATGATGTCTATTCTCTGGCATGTGGCTATGGTAGAGAAAAGACATTGTTTTATAAAAAAAAAAGTTATTTGTAGTGACTGTTAGAAATATTGGGTAAAATGCACTTTAATGACTAAGTTGCCTTTTGCTCCTAGGCTGTATCAAAGAAATTTAAATATTGATTAAGTTAGACGATTAGTTTCTGAGTGACTTGGAGTGGTACAAAACATTTAAGCATGGAATCTGCTCCATTTAGAAGAGTTTCAATAAGCTTTATCACTGTGTAGCTGAACCAGACAGAAAATCCCCTTTTTTTGCTCCAGGTTGGAGCACAATCTACCTCCCCTGGTGTACTACAAACAAAATTCTGTGTAAGATCAGTCGTGCAACCTTCAGTGGGAATGGTACATGTTGAGGGAAAGGTTGAATTTACAACAAAGAGCACACAGATCTGGGCTATCATGGTTCAATTTGAATTAAGCTCCATAGAGAAAAATTTTAAATAGGACACATTTTCCCCAGTAGAGTGCCCTCTACTCTTGGAGAAAACCAGTAGACACACTTGTGAGAAATAATCCTCTAAAAGATTTAGAATTCAGGGTAGTCAACAGAAAGTAAATTTGTATGTTGCTGACAAAGTTACTCTATTTGACTTTTTTAGGAAGAAGTGTGTCTCACATGGGTAGGTGGTGCATGGACACTTGCACATCTATCACACAATGTTGTAAATGCACTTGCACCTATTTGTCACTGTGTGCTTTGGAGATGAGGGTTGCATGGGGTATCAAACACAGAGCACGTGGATCTTACACACACACTTATGAGATGTGAACGGCTTTTATCATTTTTGTGGCCTTTACAGGAATATAGCAGGACTATTCATAGATGACTCAACATTAGCATGGCCAGAATCTTTCTGTAGCATTATTTTAAGACTATTTACAGGAGTTTGCTATGGTCATTTTTATTTACCAAGAAGTGGCACTAAACACAAAGGCTACATTTTTTGACCTCTGAGTATAGCACCATATATGGGGGAAAAAAAATAAAAAGAATGAAAGGGCAGTTCTGCTGATTGCTATCGGTTTTCATGGTGATCACTAGTACAGCTACAAGATCAGAGACTGCACTGAGGCCTTTGCTAATGTATTCTCTTCTGAATGAGGTAAGTTACATTCTCTCAAGTTATACTGTTAATTCAACTGAAAGTATTAGATCAGATTTAGGGGCAGGTGTTAGCTGTACTGATTGAAGCGCCCCAGTGTCAAGAAGGCAGTATCTTTGGGCAGACTTTGGGCAGACTTTCAAGTATGGATGTTAAATACAAAACTGCTTGCTACAAGGGGTGCTTCCCAGTAGGAGGGGATTAAAAAGCTCAGAAAAAGGGTTTTCTTCAAACCTAGGAAAGTGCCTTGGTGACATTTTTGCTTCCGCTACAGAAGGAATTAAACTCATGCAAGTAACCTCATGAAGGACATTACTTTCCTGCCTCAACATAGGTTAAGCCACTGAAAGTCCAAATATCTTCTATTCTTTCTAGGGCAAAGAGCAGTCACAGTCTGAATAAAATATATATCAGGGTAGAACAGGAAAACTGTGGTGGCCATAGATCAGTCAGTCATATGACTTAATTTCATTCAAGTTTATAATCCACTTTCTTTTTTTAATTGGATGATTTTTACTGTATTCCAGTAGTATTTGAGCAGCTTCTATTTTTCTTACAAGGAAGAGATCTTTGACCCATTTAAATCTTTTAGCATAATTTTTGGTCTGGAGACACTTGCTAACATTACTATTTCCCTGCAAAGATCATCTATTCTTCCTTGCTACCTTCTGAGAGGGAAAAATGTTAGGCAGATGTTTTAAAACCTTCCATGTTTATATATGGTGATAAAATGAATGTTGGTTAGCAACTTTACAACTTCTTTGCTATCATTATGCAGCTGAGAGCAGTATGCTGCAGAAAATAGAAGCAATATAAAAAATGCGAAGCAACTTCTACACTGCAGTGTTTTAGACTCTGTCCTAACTCTCAGGTTGCTTATTTTCTTGTAGCTTGTCCTTCATATCCTCATGGTATCACTCTTCTGAACTGTGATGGACATTCAATGACACTTGGCTGGAAAGCACCAACATACAGTGGAGGTTCACCAATCCTTGGTTATTATATGGATAAACGGGAAGCTAACCATCAAAACTGGCATGAAGTAAATTCTTCCCTTATTACCCAGACGATTTATACGGTTAGTATTTTTTGATCATTATATTTTTGGAGTTAATTTGGATTTTTCCTTCAGATTTTTGTAACAGAGAAATTCTTTAAATACTTAGTTCAATACTTCCATTCAGAATACAACAAGGTTAAACCTGGGCTAAAGAATCAGTGCCATCCCCTACTATGAAATTATAATAGGAATAAGATCATTCAGATAAGAAAATTTTTTAGGGAAAAGTGTGAAGCACATTTTTCAGAAGGAAAAAGATGAGCTATAAAATGTTCCACAAGCTATTTTCATTAATGGTCACTGTATACATCATCACTATAATAACACACAGAGAAAGGATGGAAGCATTTAGCAGGACAGATAACTGCTCTCTGTAGAACTGAGGACTTGAAAATGAAATGAAGATGGGTTGAGAAGAAAACTGTAACTGTCCCTGTTCTTACTCTCAAAATCTGCCTTCAGCTGAAAAAGAATGTATATTAATAAACTCAGCCTTCTGTCTCATCACCTCCTTTACAAAATACCACTTTTGAAATAAATTACTTCTGGTTGCATTTGCAATATATTAAATGTTTCTTAAAATAAGAAAATCTGGATGTGAACTTCCATGAAGAAAAGTTAGGGAGATAGGACATAGCAAGTAATCAATAATGTGATGCTTTTTAAATTAAGTTAAACAAACAGATTTTACTCACTAATACTTACAATTTCATTTCTGCAAGGCAGCAAATTTCCTGTAAACCCTAGGGCAGAAGTAAGTCTTGCAGGTATTTGACACTGAAATAGAAGACAATGATGCAGATGAGCTGAAGAAGAATGTTTCATGCATAGAAGGCAGGCAGCAGTGCTCAGATGCAAGTGTGCTTGTGACTGATTCTATCACTGGCATCTCTGACATAGCAGATGAAGCATAGATGTTGAGAAATAAATAAGGGCAGGTAGGGTAGGCATGAAAGGGCAGTACTAAGCAATTCTTTCAACATATTTTTATTTTTAATGTAAACAAATGAGTAATGTAAATTAGGGGCCACCACTGAGAATTTAACTAGATATTTAAGTGTCAATCCTGCCAGTAATTGTATTTATGCCTAAAGGTGCATCTTCGTACATTACTTTGAATGACTAGATTCTGAAATACTGATGGGAAATAAAACCAAGACAGCTTTTAGTAGCAAAGAATATTTTATGACATACTGCAAGCAGAGAATGCCCGAGATATTCAGTGCAGCACTGGGAAATCACTAAAGGTTTAACCTTCTCTGATTAAATAATTCTATGGGAACTCCACAAATATTCTTTCCCTTAATAACCTGGGATTTTAAAATAATTTTTACAGGCTGATCTGTTATTCTGTCTTGTGGCTTGGGTGAAGCTCCTTGTCTTCAGGAAGTTCTGTCTAAATTATTTTAGTGCCTAACTTTTCTGTGTTACCTTGTTTGCTTTGGTTTTGTATTTGATGCTACCCCCTATGTTTGTTACCATCACATGTTTTTTATTGTTAAAAAATGACACCAAAATCCTTTTTTATCTCACATTTTCAAAGAGAACTATTTATTCATGAAAATCCTAAACTGTTTGGCATCTCCACTAGGAGTACTAGTCTCAGCTGTCTCTCTTGAGACATTTGATTAAATATAATTGTGGGAAAATCATTCAGAGGAATCAGGTGTAGAAGACTTGGTTTTTGTATTTAGGTGCTCTGGAAGAAGAAGGATAGAAGAGAGCTGCTGACATGAGGTGTTCTGGGTGTCAAGACATTCATGCCTTTTAGTCCTCTACTTTGATCTCAAAATCTGAAATGGTGTTGTGGGGACGGGCTCATTAGATAATTCACAGTTCACTTACCAGGGATGTTTGTAGAGGAATATTATGGATTCTGCTCATCCCATTGCCAATGCTTATTTTCTCACTTTGTAATAGTACCAACATAAAGAGAAAGATTTGTACCAGCCATGAAATACTATTGAGAGGGTCTTTCCTGGAGTTATATCAACACATTGTGGAACCAATTGGATTGTTTTTTCTTTTAGTTTCCTATGATTTCCTTTTCTTCATTGGTCAGTCCATTGTAACCTTTTTAACCAATACTCAATTCAAACTCTTACTTAAGTGAATGGCTTATGAACAGCCATTCACAAGCAATGCAAGAAGGTATCTCATTTTAGAACACTCACCCATAAGTATCTGCTGTGGGTCATTCGTTGATTGGGCTCCTTGAACCTTTGCTCTAAGCTCTTACAGCTTTTCATGCCAATATATGAGTGCTGTTATTCATAGGATTATGTGACTGAAACGTGGACATAAAATATAGAACTCTGCAGTGTGTTTGGTTTAAGAGTAAAATCTTCCAATTAGACCCTTCAGCATGGCAGTAAGGCCTGGTACTTAATTAACTAATGTTTATATTCAAGTATTTATTAAATGAATATAAATCGTGGCTTTTGATATATTGAATTGTTTTCTCAAATGAAAAAAGGTAGAGGATTTGATTGAAGATGCCTTCTACGAATTCAAAGTTGCTGCTGCAAATCTGGTTGGAATAGGTCAACCTTCAGATCCCAGTGAGCATTTTAAATGTAAAGCCTGGACTATGCCAGAACCTGGTAAGTCTATTAGTTCTGCATGAATCTCAAAGTCCTTAAAACACAACCACAGAGTTCTGCAGGATGTCTTTTGCTTAATTTCTTCCACAGTAACCATTGAGATTGCCCTTAGTTCTGAGATCTGTTAAAAGTTACCTCCACACCTCCAGTGATGACATTGAGTGTCCTGGGAAATAGATGACCTTTATTTAGCTTGTTAAGTGTCCCTTTCTTTCACTGCTCTCACCAGCTCAAAATAATGTTGAGCCTTTATGTGTTTCTATTACCTCTTCAACCCTACAAGCTCCATCTCACACTCACCACCTGTACAATATCTCTGCACCATAAATGCTGTCTCTATTAAGAATATTCCTGGAGTTTCAGACTCCAAAATGACGTTAGCTCTCAGTCATAAATAACACATAAGTGGGGCCTGTTTCTTGTTGTAGAGACAAGTGGCACAGCTAGTCTATTCTCAAATAGTCTACCCATATATGTGTATTTCCCCTAGATTGTACCCAAGTGTTACCTGAGAGATTATTAACCAGGTGTTAGAACAAACGTGCTAACAAACATACAGCAGGAGTGACTGCTCTAGTACTCAAGCCGTGTTTAGGTTGTCTGTAGTTTGGCAGTGCAGATGTAGCCAAAGAGTATTAATTGCAATTATAAGTACTGGAATTTGCGACCCTCAACAAAGGGAAATTAAACTGTAACCAACCTCATGTGAGCATATAAATTTGCTATGTAATACATAATATATAATATATATGCTATGTATATATGTTATGTTTTTATATAGTATGTTTTATATATTTTAAATGGTGAACATTTAAAGAATTATTTCCCCACAGCAATGCTCAAGGCCTGTAAATAGGCTATGAAAGGGTTTCTGAAGGTCCTCTTTTCATATTTTATAACACTTTAACACTGTTACTCATACTGAGAAACACATTTGCTGAAGCTATTTCTGATGTCTGGACTGATTTGCTTAAACAAGTGTGTCACAAGTACAGGCCACAGTGAAAACACAGGGGCCTATCACTTCAAAATATTTCCACCTTCTTTTCCTGCAAATGTTGTAAAATATTGCTGTGTTGTTATACTGAATTCTAGATATGACACTGATCTTTGGTATGTACCTAAAAATCCATTCTAATACTTGTTTATGTCATCAGAGACTGTCTGACACCTAAAGCATCTGTTCTGAGCATAAATATTCACACTGTTATTTTTTCAGTAAAGAAAAAGCCCCACAAAACTCCTAAATTTAGAACTGTAAAACTATCAAAATTACTAATGAGGTGGCATAACATGGCAGGGAAATTTCTGTTTTCTTTTCTATGCTATAGGTAAAATATATGCTATGGTTCTTACTAGGAACAAGAAAAAATTCGATAAGATCATGGAATTGTTTATGAGGACAGACTCTCAAATGGCATCTAATCCAGCTGCTTGCTCAGTTGCAGGTTACCTATACCTATCTCCTCAACAGAGGCTTGTCTAATCTATCTTTAAAGTCTTCTCCTCATGAAATGTCAAGGTTCCTTGAGAAAGATCCATTCCTAATCTTGCTATGCTTGCAGCTTGAAAGTTTCTCTTACATTCCTGAATCTTTCTTCCTGCAACCTTCCCTATAGATCATGTATTCCTTATTGTTAATGAAAACTGTTTTTGCCCTTCTTCTAACTTTTTCTAGTTGGTTCACTTCTTTCTTGAATGGCAGTGCACAAACTGGAGACACTGCTCCAAATAAATATTTTTCAGTGCTGAGTAGAGTAACTATAACTCTACTTCCTGTGAGTCGTTTGCCTTCTTAAAAATCCCCCTTTTTGCCCTCTGAAACAAAAATTACGTTGTTAAGTTCCAAGTGCATTCCTTTAAATGCCCATATTCTTTGTTGAAAAGCTGTTTGTTTTTATGTTTTCTAGCTAAATTCTTCAGAATTCATAAATCTTACCATATGGATTTACTGACATGACAAACTGTCAATAATGAAATGGTTAATCTCCTGACCTTAATTCACTTTCACTTTTTACATTTTCTTATAATCTGGTAATATTTAGTGTAAATGCATCATCATTTGAACAATTATTTTTCTTATAGAAATTATCTACAATTTATGCTCTCTACAGTGTTTTCAAAACATCATTGAAATTACGTAGTGTGTAAAGAAGTAAAAATTATCCTTCATTTTAAATGACAAATAAAGAAATGAAATAAAATGTGTTTTCAGAAATGGAAATGGAGAGAGTGAAATTTCCATAATGAACAATCTGACCTTTTTAGTGTTTGGCTGATTACATTGTTCTCATTATGATATGAGTTGAACAGACAGTATTGCTTTCCTCCTGCTTAAAAAAACCCCTACAAGCAAAGAACATTGCCCACCCCACAAAAACCCTCAAAACTCCGAACCGTTAAATATTTCACAAGCCTTTATTAAAAATACGTTTTTGAACAAAATGTATTAGCTTAGCAATAATGAAAATAAATTGTTGAGATTTAAGATTGGGAAAAAGAGCCTGACCCTCTTCTCTGACTGACTAAAGATTTTAAAGAACTAATGTAATGTGACTGCAATATACTCCCAGTGTCAACAAAATAGTCTTTCACCTTTTGATACAGAAGGAAGATTTCCTTAGAAAGGCCAAAAACCTTTTGCAGGAATTCCAGCATAAGTGATGGATTCTTTGCCCAGAGTTCATAATTATTTCATTCTCCCACAGAACTTTAGTCTTAAGTGTCTCTGTGAGTTTCTGTGAGTTAGCAATGATAGTTAATGGATTATCTTACATTGCTTTAAATAAAAAGAAATGTCTGTCTATTCTCAGACTCCTCAGAACAGAACATGCTTCATTACTTTTCCTTCTACTGTCTAGATTTCTATTGGGTCCATTTGACAGTGGATTTTTAATTAACTGTGGATATATAGACATTCAGATTGGGATTTTTAAAGAGCCCTGAGGGAGGGCTTTAGGATCCTTGAAAATGGAAGTCTTTCCATGAGAAATCTAATATTTATCCTTATAAAGGCTGCAACAGGTATATAATATGCTTCATTTCTGAAATGTGTTTATCTACTTTGGAGAAAAACTTTTCCAGTCTCTTTCTTTCGCCGAGTATATTTGCTTAATATCATCCTTTACAAATTTTATGTTCATTCAACATTGGTTAACATCATGTAGGCTGGAATAGCAATCAGATTTATTTGTAAGGCTTTTCACTCGATTTTTAATTGTTATTTTAAGTGATAAGATGTGTTGTAGGGAAAATTAATGTCTTGAAAAACTGAGGAAGTCCCTAAGTGCCAAGTTAATCTTAACGTCTTCATCTTTCCTTGCTCTACGTCTAAAGCACAAGGAGCAAGCTACATAATTTGACTGAATATAGATATTCTGTCATGACTGTTTGACTATGGTAGGAAACTTATATGACTATGCCTTTGCATTTATATTTATTTATTAGTGTAAATAATTATCAAGAGTATAGTAAAAAATAATTTCTATAAGTTAGACTGAATGGCACTTCAACAGTTAGGTGAAGAAGAAGGAAAGTATAGTAGGAGGAACATAAACTCTCATTTATTTGTAGAATATCAGGGTATTTTTGGTTTAAATTTTTCTTCTAACAGATGTCATTCATCCTGAGAAGTTCCTATTGGCTGCAGCTATCCAGCTCATAATAAAAATTCTTCTGTCAGGGAACAAGAAGCCTGATCCAAAGTTCCAGGTGCCACTGAATTTTGGATTACTTTGAAAGATCATGGTCAATGTATACTAATGAAAAGATAAAAAATCCTGATGTTAAATTATTAACCTGAATCAGGCTCAGTGAAGCAACTTTGATGTGAGGCTGGTGAGTTAAATAATAGACAAGAAGCCTCTTCTGCTTGTTGGAAAATCTTAAACTGCATGGATTTTCCACATGATTAACTTCACCTTAAAATAGAGTTACTGAGATCTAGCTAAGAAACTATGCTTCAGAATACTAATGTCACTCACTGTATAAGGGAGGTATTGCTGTATACAGCCATGAGGGGAAAATTACCTAAACATCACATATACCAGGTGTATTGTAAAGGATGAGATTTTTGAAAGCAAATATAGTCAATTATAGTGATACATTTTAGCCTCTACAGAGACAGCTTGGAAATTTAATTGTATTGAAATAAATTTCCAATATTTGAAATATTTTAGGTCCTGCCTATGATCTCATGATATGTGAAATTAGAAATACTTCACTAGTTCTTCTGTGGAAAGCTCCTGTGTATGAAGGCAAAAGCCCTATTACTGGGTATTTAGTGGACTATAAAGAAGTAGATTCAGAAGACTGGATCACTGCTAATGAAAAACCTACTCCAAAGCGCTATTTTAAGGTAACACTTTCATTAATTAACACTAATATAAAACTGAGTACTGGAAGTTCTGATTGAGTATAACAAAAGATATGTATTCGAACTTCAGCTTCTGCTAATATCTTCATATGGTAAACAAAATAATTTAGATTGTTTTTAAATTGGCTTTGCCCTTTATCTTGTTTAAGGTCACTGATTTACATGAGGGTCATACCTATGTTTTCAAAGTTCGTGCAGTGAATGATGCTGGGATAGGCAAGTCATCTGAGATATCTGAACCAGTGCTTGTTGAGGAACGGCCAGGTAACATGATCTGCTTAATCTCCTCTGTTTCTAAAATACGAAAATACTTGGAATTGAGTTTAGTCAATCTAATTTGATATTATATCACATATAAGTATTTAAAGAATTAAGAAGCTCTTAGCCTTAAAACTTAAAGAAAAAGTCATGTGGATACAGAGACACTGATCAGAATTTTTTCTTTTACTTACTGCAGGAGTTATTTGATAATCAGTTATTCTGGTTTTTATTCTAACCGAGGTGCTACTTGGTATGACAACACATTTATTAAAGATCCAGGAATTACAATAAAATTGATTTGTTTAAACATTCATGTCTTCTCATATTAAGTTTTATCTTATTCATTTATTTCTCAATAAGCATTTATTAGTACTATCATTCCTTTCTTGCATGAAGAGTAAGAAACTAGCACGTGATGCTGAGTCAGCACATGACATAAACCTGCTTTAAGACCTGCTAATAAAATCAGTATCTTTTAGGACAAAATAGATATGGGCTTTAGTAATTTATGATTTGCACCTTGACAGAAAAATGCAGTCTTGACATTTGAGTTGATGCTTATTTTGCAGGAACGAAAGAAATCTATTCAGGTGTGGATGATGAGGGTAATATTTACCTGGCTTTTGAGTGCAAAGAAGCAACAGATGCATCTCATTTTGCATGGGGTAAATCTTATGAGGAGATTGATGATTCTCATAAGTTTAAGATTGAAACAGAAGGAAATCAGTAAGTCATGGCAATCTATCAAAGGAAATCAGTAAGTTGTGTTAAAAATTTGATAACCAGCTAATTATATTCTTCTTCATTGGTGGTTTCAGTTCTAAGCTGTACTTCAAAAATCCTGATAAATCAGACTTGGGAACTTACTCTATCTCAGTTAGTGACACAGATGGGGTTTCCTCCAGCTTCGTTATGGATGATGAAGGTAAGGTCCTTACAATTTTAAATCTTTCTTCACTGTATCACTTCAATTGCACTAAAAATTGCCCAATGAAAAAAGAATAGAACCCTACAACTCTCACATTATTTCCTATGCATTAAAGAAAAACAAAAAAACATACAACAGGCTTTGTGCGGTTACTTATTTTTCTGATTATCATAATAATGAAAGCTGGGACAACTTCGGGCAACATTTTCTAGATAAAGATAACAAATATGGCAAATCAGAATTGCTTTCCTTATGCTGGGATAATAATGATGTTTGTAAATATCCCTTACACTTTCAATTGTGCTTGAGGCTCTAGATGAAGTTTCTCATGATGAGATGCAGGAAATTAGTGAGAAAAATGACAATACTTTAACAAGGTCTAAATACACTGGGTTAAATTATCATTTGGCTTACATATATATTTGTTTTGCTTTATTTCGTTGTAGCTATTTTGTTTCACTGGATTCACAATTAATTTGCTTCAGTCTCACTTTGTTTTATCATTGAGAAATGCTGACATAAAAAGCAAAGAGGAGAATTTGCTATTTTACATAAAATAAAAATTACTTTGGTGCTTTCCCAGTCCTGGACTGTAATTGCTCTGCCCAGTTCCTCAAGTATTAAAATCCCTCTGCTTCTCAACCTACTAAGCCATTTAAGGAATCACAGTGAGAAACATGTCAAGCCACCCTTTCCAAGTATGTGTTGGGAAGAAATCCATGTTCAAGGAAAAAACCCAACCCAAACCAAACAAAAAAAAGCAGAAAAAAGGTATCAGATTTTGCATCTTAACACTGAAAACCATCTTTTCACCGTCCATTTACTCTCTCAAAAGCTATAAATTCTCCTTTAATATTGCTAAATCCTCTACTATGTCATAAATCCATGCTAATTTTCTCTCGTCTTTATATTATCTGTAAATTTGGAATTGGCAGTAATGTTCGCTTTCCAAGTCTTTATTGGTAATGACTATAACAAATAGGATTAGTATGGAAATCTAAAAAACAGAATTCTAGACTCTCACACAGCCTTCATAAGGATCTAATGCATTAACTAGAACTTTCTGTACTGTTTTCAGACTAACCTGCACTCAATCCTGTTTCCTGCCACAGTAAAACAAAATTTTCAGGAACAGTCTGAGAAAAGAAGGCATGGGATAAAGGAACCTTTTCACTGCTTAGAATCTATTGTTTCCCATCTTTCTTTCATACTGCTATTTTTAAAGTTTAAAATAGTTTTTAGCCTTTCTTTAGATTCTCTTGTGTAAGAGTGTACACTAAAATGCATGCAATAGCAACATTTGCTAAATCCATGTATTGGAGTTTGTGTTTCCTAAATCTTATTTTTCAGTCATTTTCTGAAGAGCTGTGTATTCATATACAAGTTTTAAAGAGATAACTTTGCTGATGCTGATATTTACTTTTGTTTACACCCATTTGCTGTAGATATCTTTCAGAATAAATTAAAACGTGAATATTTTTCTTATTTTCAGAGTTTGAACGTTTGATGGCATTAAGCTATGAAATAAAGAATCCAAGTAAGTTGAAGATCTGAATCTGTTAGACACTTCTAGAAGGAATATAATTACATACTAATGACTGGAGTTCCAAAAAGATTTTTCCTGAGATAATGGCAACTTCATATTTCACGGCAGCTTCATTTACCATGGAACACCTTGCTTCCTTATCTTTTAGTTTTTTTGGAAGAATATTGGTTGACATAAAATAAAATCATCATTCCTAAATGTCTCTGAAGTTTAATGACAATGAATTATAGATGGTTACTAGCCAAATCCTTACACAATGTACAAACAGTAAGCTGTAAATTCTCTTCTTTCTATGAGAAATTAATTTAAAAATCAGCCAAAGGCTGCATTAGAGGACTTTTCCCAGTGTAAAATTTATTTGATATCCAGAAATCCATAAATAATAGGGAATTGCTAATATTTTACTATGATATACCTATTTCTCAAAAGGTTTACTGAACTATTGATTTTTGATTCTTTTCTTTTTGTAGCAATACCACTGAAATCAGAATTAGCTTATGAGGTTCTTGATAAAGGAGAAGTTCGTTTCTGGATTCAGGCTGAAAGCTTATCTCCAGATTCTACTTTCAGATTTGTTATTAATGATAAAGAAGTTGAAAACAGTGAGGTAAGTACATAATGAGTAATATACATGAGTGATTTTGTTTAAGAAACCTGTAGGTTTCTATTATTATCATAGATTCATAGAGTCATTTAAGTTGGAAAAGTCCTTTAAGATCACGGATTCAACAGTTAACATGACACTACCAAGTCCACTACTAGATCATGTCCCTAAGTGCCACATCTACTTGTGTTTTCAATACCTCCAGTGATGGTGACTCAGCCACTTCCCTGGGCCTGGTACAATGCTTGACAGCCTTTTCAGTGAAGAAAATTTTCCTGATATCCAGTCTAAACTCCCTTGATGCAACTTGAGTCCCTTTCTTGCTTGTTACTTGGGGGAAGAGACTGATCCCCACTGGGCCCTCCTTCAGGCAGCTGTAGAGAGCACTAATGGTCCCCCTGAGACTCTGTTTCTCCAGGCTAAACAAGCCCACCTCCCCCAGATGCTTCTCACAGGACTTGTGCTCATAACCCCTCACCAGCTCTGTCCTTCTCTGGACACACTCCAGCACCTCAATGCCCATCTTGCAGTGATGAGCCCAGAACTGAACACAGGATTTGAGCTGAGGCCTCAGCAGTGCTGAGTACAATTACTGCTCTGGTGCTACTGGCCACACTGTTGCTAATAAAGGCCAGGATGCCATTGGCCTGCTTGACCTCATGGGCACATGCTGATGGCTCGTGATCAACCAGCTGTTGACCAGCACCTCCAGGTCCTTTCCCACTGGGCCACTTTTCAGTAACTCCTTCCCAAGCCTTGTTTTGATCCAAGGGCATGACCTGGCCCTTGGCTTTGTTGAACTTCATACAATTGGTCTTGAGACATCTATTCAACTTGTAAAGATATCTCTGCAGAGTCTTCCTACCCTCCAGCAGATCAGCACTCCCACCCAACTTGATCCTTCTAGATCATTGATAAAAGATGTTAAACAGGACTGTCTCCACTGCTGAGCCCTGGAGAATATAATTTGTGACATCCACCCAATGGATTTAACTCCATTCACCACTACTTTGCTCCTGGCTGTCCAGCCAGGGGCTAGTGCATGCATCCAAGCTATGAGCAGCCAGTTTCTCCAGGAGAATGTGGGAAACAGTGACAAAGGCTTGACTTAATTCCTGGTAGACAATATCCACAGCCCTTCCTTCACCCACTAAGTGGGTCACCTTGCCACTGAAGGTTATCAGGTCAGTAAAGCAGGACTTGCTTTTCACAAGCCCGTGCTGCCTGCGCCTGATCCCCTGGTTGTCCTGTGTCTGTTGCTTGGTGTCCTCAAGATGTATCTGCTTCTTAATATTCCCTGGCACTGAGGTCAGGCTGACAGGCCTGTAGTTCTCTGGACACTATAGTTTCCTAATATCATGTTATGAAGGTGTGATAACACCTGAAAAGAAGGCCAATCTATAACTCAAATATTTTTTTTCAGTATAGAATTCCTGTTGCAGAGTGAGCCTATTCATACTGGACAAAGAGTTGGATTCTTGCAATTCATTTTTGGTAATTAGATGATCAACAGCCAAACAGAAGGAGAATTTACATACAGACCAGTGTTAAGGACAAATATTTTAGAAAAATATCTCAAAAAAATATCTGCTTCAAGTACAGTTTTAAATTCCCAACCAACAAGACATGCTGTTCCCAAAGTGGGAGGCACTTGACCTTGACAATGCAGCAGTGTTCATAGACTTAAAATTTTTATATGGTATCACTTCCTTTTTTTTTTTTTTTTTTGAGAATGCAAATCCTGGTTTGGGTCAGAGAAGCTTTATCAGCATTTTTACACCATAGAAAAGCAAAGGGCATTTACTTTAATTACATATTGACAAGTGGAAGAAGTATTTCTGAGTAAAATTATGCTCTGTTTTTTTTAGCTTTAAGAAGTAATAAACCATACACTGAAAACCTGAATATTTGTGCCTAGGATGTATTGAAATGACAATACTCTGTCTTGGAGATGTTAATGGAACAGAATGAGCTATTTTTAGTTTGCATATGTTTTGGAAGTGTTGACATCAGAAAGAGTCTTGAAATGAAGCTGCATTATTTCTTCTCTTTAATTAGTAACCCACAGGTGACATTTATGTTTGGAGACAGATGATATTTTTGTGGAAAGCCACATAAAAGCCTAATATTTATGATGCCCATAAAATCATTGAACTTCATCTTGCTGCATAATGGCAATAGTTAGAAGCCTAATTGCACTCTAAAACCTGTCTGGAGACTGGGCTACAGTCACTGAACATGTTCAATAGACCATTATGGTGGTGAATTGTAGCCTGATTCTTGACATTGGCTGAAGTGATAAATTTTTCCTGCTAGATCCTAACAGGGAGTGTTTTTAGTACGATTTCAAAATAAGCTTAAAATGAAATGAACTGAGCCCCATTTACTCAGCCTTAATTTGAATATTTTAATATTTTGTTTAATAAAAGAAAAAAAGTGTCATTAAGAATCAGATTAAAACATCCTTATTTTTCTTCTTAACTTTTCTGCTTCTGGCAAAATATAATTTAATGTTCTCCCTGGGAACTCATGAAGTTAATGCCAGTGTAGTCCTTGACCTGTGAGGGGAAGAGGCTGTAAGCAAGAATTTGACTTTTGCACATTGAAATTTGCAATTTTGATAGGTTAGGTAAGTTAATTAATGCTCTTTTTAACCTTCCTCAGTTATCACCTTAACTCTTACCGATGAACTCTTACACAAGTAGATTTTCTACTTAATTTCCCAATTAATTTAATCTTGTCTTATTCTTTGACATTTTATCTTTCTTTGCACTATGTATAGGAAATCATGTATCCAAATTAACATGCATATCCCTTAAAAAATTATTATCCTGATCAATTTGTTAGCTGACTGCTTTTTTAATTCCACATCTTTTCTTTTTCTTCATCCTTCCATTATCCCATTAAGATTTAAAAGATTTATATATTTGAAAATGCTGAATGCTAAATATCTTGACTGTTTGACACTGTTCTTCCAGACCTGTTATCCATGCCAGAGTGAGTCTGTTTTTGAGGCTGGCCAAGAGGCATCCCTCAAAGCTAAAAGGAGATGTATCTGTGGGGTCATTCCTACTACATTTGGGTCTTAGGGAACTTAGAGGTTCTTCAGTTTCAAGAGAGCTTAATAAATGGCATTTTTACTAGCCTTTATAAAGTTTCTTCTTTCTTCTCCTTCCTTAAACTTTATCTACCTATTACTTTAGTACCATTTTTTTGCTTTTGGAGACCAATAAACAGGTTTATCAAAACACTCTATTTATAAGACAACTTTTAACAGTATGTATGACAAATTTCAAAGTAACAGGGTCTATAGTAATTCACTGCATATAACTCCTTCTAGATGGTGACATTTACTGTTCTGTGTAATTGGAAGTTAGTGTGCAATATCCTTGGCCACATCATTTACCTAAAAGTATTCACCAAGAAACTTCTATGGATTATTTGAATTTAGCTTTAGGAATTTCTTAGTTGAGATTCAAAAAACATCACTGTTAGTGAGGGACATTGTTTTCATACCAGTAACTCACTGAATAAAAGAGGATATTAGTAAAACATGGTTGTATCTAAAACAGTACCTGAAAATTCAAAACACATATTTTGTCTAATATTAGCTTGCAATTTTCTATTTCCATGACGATGCTTGCCAATAATTTATCTTTCTGGAATACTTAATAAAAAACAAACACATAAAAGCCAAAAACAGTTAAAATCATATTTAACTTAGAATTCAAGTGAATATTTGGTGTTTTAAGTATTCCTGAAATACTTAAGTGGGTAACTATATGTCCTGACAGAATTATACCTCTCTTTTGCTGGACTTGGTCAATCCCTTTTGGTTCCCAGAAAGTCTGTGGGGTTGGCACAAGTTATTTTCTCATTGTCGTTTGCTTTAAGTGTTCTTTGAAAATTACACCTAGCATTAAATGAGAAAATCATTATACTCTTCCTAGATAAACTATTTTTTAATGTGAAAATAAGATCCATTATTGACTACTATATATGTCTCAGATATTTAGCAGGAATGACTTTTTGGATTTGGTGTGACAGATTTATTTGAAGATCCACATTTGTGCCTAGAAACATAATATTTCCAGTTGTTTCTGGACTCTGCAAGGAATAGTGCTTCTGCTTAGCAAACCCCCTCTTTGAACTGGAAGCTGTAATGCACCTAAAGGCTGGCTGTTAGGCTCTTCAAATCTACACAGTGTCATAAACAATTATTTTCAAATACAAACCAGCTATGTTATGATTACTTGAGGATTCCAAATGCAGCTGCACACAGAGGTTTCTGTCAGCCCTGGGATCTTATTGTACAACAGTAAATAAACAGAGTTCTCTTTCCTTGGTTTACAATTAAAAGGACATGAAAAAGGTTGACTGTGGGAGAAAGAATATAAATCATAATTCATTCAGTAGGAATCAAAAGTAATTGACACTGTAGTAAAATACTTATTTGTTTATTTCAGAGGCATAAAATAAATTGTGACCGTCCAAATGGCATTATAGAAATGGTGATGGAAAAATTTACAATTGACAATGAAGGTACCTACACAGTACAGATTCAGGATGGAAAGGCCAAAAACCAGTCCTCGTTAGTTCTCATTGGAGATGGTATGTTCACTGAAAGATTGAAACACTGAAACTTTGATGAAGAAGTGAAGTTCAATTATTCTTTGAGTAATTTTGTGGCTAACTCATTCTTCATTCACCTCTTCTAAAATTTAGCATTCAAGAAAGTATTGGAGGAGTCTGAGCTCCAAAGAAAGGAATTTCTCAGAAAACAAGGTAAGACGGAGCAGATTGGTGACTTTAGGCTCAGTTTGCAGCTAATGATTAATTCCTGGTGAATGCTAAGCACTTACAGCTTCCGTTCTTTATTGGAAGATGAGTATAATGTTCAGTCTTAGGAGACACTTGAAACCTTGTGGATCTTATTTTCCAACATTGTCAATTTGTGGCAGAACCTTCACTAAGCAGAGAAAAAAGGAGTTCTCACAAGAGGTTATCTTTTCTCAATATTCATGAGAAGTGTGCCTACTGTAGGCTCCAGTCCAATAAAACATTTAATTGCATTTAGTTTTAAGCATACAAGTTGTCTGTTCAATATAATTGACAGAAGAGTAGACAAGTAATGCCAGACAAGGAAGATTAAAAGCTTGACCCTATTGTTTCTATTGAGGCAAAATTCCAGGAACTAAATGTATATTTGCGCATAGTTGCTATACATTTGTAGAGTTTGTTATATACTGATTATTGATACTGCTTGCAGCCGAATGAAAAAATTGCTATTGGATACCTAATTCATAGAGATTCAGACGAGGTTCATGCTTCTAAGCTGAACTGTAGACACTAGGTTAGTATGATAAAAACTTGCAGGATTTTCCTTCTAGCGCATGGGCAGTTCAGGAATTCTCTCTTGTTCAGGTGTAGGGATATTGTAATTGTTATCCTTTTTCTTTCTTTCACTGGATCTTTCTGATACTCTTCATTCTACAACATTTCTTTAAGATTTTTTTGTTTCTTAGGTCCTCACTTCTCAGAGTTTTTGTATTGGAAGGTTACAGAGGAATGCGAAGTTTTGCTTTCTTGTAAGGTAAGGAAATAAACTAGAAATTATTTTTTAGAATATGGTGATGAAGAATTGAGGTAGAAAAATATGAAAAAGGATTTAGGTACCTTTAAAAACAAAAGTTTCATATGAAAACTATTTTTTTATTAATTAGAAAATTTTAAGATGAAAATTTCTTTTTATTCTTCAGCAGTAGTGTTGATGAAAAAAATCATTAGGACATTTCCAAATGTATTATTAGGTGGTCCAATTCTTTAAAAAAGTTGTGAGCATAAGAATAATTTACACAAAATATACGTCCCTTAAGATGTATCTCTTTTCTTCTACCTCAAAAATAGCTAAAAAAAGCTAGAGATCAAAATCTTTCTTTACTATTTTATGATTTTTCTAAGAAAGCGTCTGTTATTTAATCAACTGTAGCCAAATGTGCTACAAAGACTTCTGGAATTAAGGGTATAAATCAAGATTTTAAAATAATTTTTGTCTAATAACTTTTGAATCTTAAGTAAGTGTAATGTGTATTGATTTCAGTGTAACTTCTGCTATTAACATCTTTAAATGCCTTGCTGAACAAATACATTTTCATTTGTTTTGCTCTTCTAGAGTAACTAATTAGAGGTCTGAATAACTAAGTAAATTTAATTCACACATCAAAATCTTCTTCATTCTCTTTTCCTCCTAATATGGACTCTTTTGTATTAATTTTCTCCTTTTCTTTTGAATAATTTTGGCTTATAATTAGACTAACTTGAAGAATTCATTATGTGCAATTTACATGCACATTTGTGGGATTTTTTTTTCTTTCTTTCTTTTTTTTTTTTACTGC
The DNA here is from genome assembly GCF_052056855.1 of Sturnus vulgaris. Lineage (NCBI taxonomy): Eukaryota > Metazoa > Chordata > Aves > Passeriformes > Sturnidae > Sturnus > Sturnus vulgaris. The sequence goes on along the minus strand of NC_142245.1, from coordinate 94,549,584 downwards.
TCATTAACTAGAAGACCCTTAACCTCAAGTTATTCCCAGCAGAACTGACCTGGTGCTGAAGCTGCCGCTCCATGTGCTCCCATTTTAGAGCTCAACACTCATTAGTTAACACAGTACCTTTGCTGGAGTACTTTAAAATCTCCACATGCATGTGCCTGAGGCATGAACCCTGCTTATCCTTTCATTCACATGGGGAATTAAATGTTGCTGAACCAGTTATGCTAGTGTTAATTCTCTACAAATTAATCTGAAATTATCCTTCTTTCATTGACTGTCAAGCCTGTTTATAGCACTGAAGCTGTGAAAGGCTGAGCATCTGATTATTTGCTTTTCACCACTGTGCTTTTTGTTCACAAGGTCAGAACATTTTATGTAAATGGAATCTAGGATGTGTGCTGCTTGCACACTCATCATTTTAACTATGCCATTGACCTTATAATGTTTGTAACTGTTAGTATGTGACTGGCCATTGGGTTCACATGGTACTGTTGTTTATGGCTGTTTAGCTTATATTTGTACATAGGAAGAGTTTGGAAAACAAAGCCTGGGTTTGTCCTTCAAACTCCAGATACCTGACAAACAAATTAGAAGTGTGGCCATTCCATGCTATTTCTGCAGTAATAAAAGCAATAAAGGAATAATCTCTGCCATCTCAGGCCATATCATAACACTTGACACAGGTCTTTTCCAGGCTAGGTTTAGTGGTCCTCTGGGAAAAAAAAAAAAAAAAATTGTCAAGAGAGTTTTTGCCTCTTCTAAGAGCCTGGGATAATATAAAGGAGTATTTGTAAGAGAGGGCATTTTACCTTGACTTCTTTCATTCCATAGCATGGTGTAGGGAAGCTAGGAAACCACGTCAACTGGAAGCTGGTGTAGGGCAAAGGACTGACTGTGTGATCCAGGCCCATAACAGAAATGATGGACAAATATGGATTGTGTTATAAAACAGTATATCAAATATTACCTCACATAGCCCTTATATTCTATATGATTGGACCTGACTGAGTTTTGATTGTCTTAGTATTTAAATCTGAATTAGCTGGGATTGATGACCATATTCTTGGTATTGTAGCCCCTTGATGTCAGTGGAACATGATTGTCCATTTGAAAGTGATTTTTTTGCTTTTTATTTTGTGTTTATTTTTCTTCATATGCCAGCAACTACTGTCATTTTGCTTCTAGTAATTCTAAATTTTGGAAGATTCAGAAGCTACTTGCTCTTGCACAACTTTGGCCCTTATTTGTACTGTGTCTGTTAAGATTTTTGCAAGATTTTTGGTGTGAGACTAAACAGTGAAAAACATAACATTTCATAGCAAATGCCAACATGAAATAACTCCAGCACTGCAAATTGCATGTGTCTGAAACTCAGTCTATTTATTGTCAGATTGAGTGCTAACAGTCTTTGATGAAAAATTGTTGAAAAGCATTAAAGGCTTGTTCCTTCGGGCTTTGTTCAAATAAAATTGTCACTCATGTCATAGGACTACAGGAACAGCCACTTTGTAGTTTCTGGTAAATGTAAAATGCTGCTCACTTTTCTTCAGCAAGTCATTGCTTTGGGCCAAGTGGTGATCTCAAATACTGTCAGAGATCCATAGCAACCACACTGGTTATTAAGTAAGAATAGATGTGATAAATTTGAACAGGTTTGATAGAGATGTGTAGGAATCAGTACAGAGGACCCTCCAATTTGTCACATCTACAGAGAGCTTTCATAGAGCTGTTCGTCTATGGAATGGCTTCTCTAATGTAAAAGGGTTAGAAATTGGCACATGTTTTTTCCTCCAAGCAAGCCACTTGAAAACTATTGCAGATCTGTATTAAGTTCCTGGCTGCCCTCTAGCCATTTGTTCAGTTTTTTTGCTTTTTCTTTAAGGAGACTTTTTAAAGCAACTGCCTGTGGACTGAGAAATATCTTGCTGGCTCTGTCCTTCTACCCAAGCCACAGTGACTGGGAGTTCAGGCTACACATGAAAATACCGTTGCATTTTCATGACTTTTAGAAGCGTATGGGGATAGTGATGTCAAATAAACCAGTGTTTTGAAAGCGAGGGTAAAAAAAATAAATAAAAAATATGTGTGTGTATATATATATATATATATATAGCCAAGTTTCTAAAAAGAGCTGCACTTTTGGCTTCTTTGAATTCACAGTTTGAGGCAATTTATCCAGCAATATTTCAAGTGTTTCCAATATACAGTTTTTTATATCAAAATTAGAACAGTACTTCAAGTACAGCTGTAACCTTTTTAAACATTGTTTCAATGAACTGTTTCTGCTACAGCAAAATTCATGCTTTCAAACAACTGGTCTGCATATGCACTACATTTTTAATACCCTTTTTGTTGGGAGAGACTGCACTTTGTGGGATTCCTCAGGTCTTTGTATGCCCCATAGGACTCAAGGCAGAAGGTAAAATAAAAAAGTACTTTTAGTGCAGCTCACAGTTTTGACATCTTGGATGCTTTTAGAATAGTGATTTCAGTTGCTTTCTGTGGCTTATCCATGAGAGACATTGCTTGGGATCTGGGATAAACCTCCAAATTGGCCAAAGACTAAGATAGGGCTTAGTCCTATCCAAGTTCTGTGTTACAACTCTCTGGAGTCACAGGGCAAACACAAAACGATAAAGAAGAGTTCAGCTCTAATTTGAAAGATACTTCTTCAGCAGCTATCTCTAGACAAACTACAGGCACAGAGCAAGGGTCTGAAGCGTTTAAGGGAAGAGATTGCCAGGATTTCTTTAAGGATTTTAAGTTGTAACCTGTACACTGTGCTGCAAAGAAACATTGTAGGACTAAGATTTGCTTAGTAGGACTTGGTTGAAATTGTTTTTTTATTTAGCTTTATTTGACATGTGTTATAAAAAAAATGGTTTCATATGCTGAAAGTACCTGTGTGACTTCCCACAGTGCAATATCTTTCCTCAGGACATAGGTAGGCTTATGTGCCTTTTCTGTTGTACAGGTTGCAAACACAAAGAAGGAGACTGATTTTAAGTGGTATAAGGATGGTTCTGGGGTTGATGTTGAGGAGCTACCCGATCTGCAGCAGGGAGAATGTCACCTCAGTATTCCCAAGGTACTGTATCACCTGCTGATTGCAAATTACAGCTTCTGCTTGACGCACTATAGAGTAGCCAGACAAAGCAGTAAGACAGCTATCATGATTTTTTTTAACAGTTGTAAGAAAACCCCCATATTTTCTACTCTTCAATTAGCTGGTGAATAACTATTACTAAAAAAAGTATCTGATTTTTAATCATTTCAGAGTTCATGCTTAAGTTGCTTCAGAGTCCTTGGGTGACCTGTATCTTATTCTTTATTATTACTCCTTAATTTTTCAACTTGTTCAAGCATCTCATTTTTGACAGTGTTTTAGTTTTATTGCCTAAAATGAATTAGTTTGAAGTTTATGCCTTCTTAAGATTTATCTTTATGCAAACAGGATAACCTAACTTGTGTCTGAAATCTTAACTTGCATAGTTGCTGCCTTTGTGAAGTGACAAAACCTCCCAGAATGAGATTTTCTGCTTTCAGTAATGTGCATTCCATCTCAATTGTTTATTTATTGGCTTCATATTCTTCTAATTTCTTTCCTTCATTTCCCTTGAAAGAGGATACTGACTTACCAACTTCATTTTTCTTGGGTAGACTTTTTTTGGGAGGGTGGTTTCTGCTTATCTTGGATTGCTCGTGGTACTTGTCACTCAATTTTATGATATTTGTGCTATGGTTTATGTGCTTGTGGATTTGTATAAGTCTAAGTATTAAGTAATCTCCAGTCTATATATAACTGTTTGTATATTTTCCTTCAGGTTTTAAAAGAAATTAAAATAAACCCACAAAACCAGAATATCTCTACTGACTTTAATGCAGTATCACTGTGATAGATTTCAGAATGCAAACTCTCCAAGGGTAATGAATTATTTACTTAGCACAGATCTAATTTGACTACAGTTGCTGCTTGAATGCAAGCAGCATGAAGGAGCTGATATTACCAGATATTGATATGCTGCTATTATTTACATAATTCAAAAAATAATAATTTTTGTTGAAGAAAAATTACTTTTCTAAAATTTGTGTAGGTTGCAGTTATGCCTTGTTGCATCTTACTACAATGCTTGTAATTTCTACTGACAAAGATCCATCCTGTCTTTTTGGAACAAGAGAAAAAAACCTCATGGTTTCTAGAGGAAATGGAACTGAAATCAGAATAGGTTTTAGGCTCAAGAACTAAATGCATCTACATTTAAAAAGCATGAACAAGCTATTCATAGTTTCCATCTAATATCTGGTAATATTTATCCAGAAGACAGTCCAATGTATGTTGTTTTATTTAGAAAACTATGCAAGGGTTGAGTAAATCTAGAACTATCTAGTATTATCAAGTTTGTTAGAAAACATCTTTATGTTTTCCTTGCAGCTATCTCGCAAAGATGAAGGAGTTTATAAGGCGACACTATCAGATGATAGAGGGCATGATGTATCTTCTCTTGAATTATCAGGAAAAGGTAACATTCAATCTACAGTAATGGAATAATGATCTCCACATGTTCTCCAGAGGTGTCAAATATCTATCCTTGCAAATGGAAAATTAGCATATATTTTTGGCATTCTTTGAATTTAATTTCTATTATTTTATAGGGACCTGAACTGCAGATCAGCACTTTAGGAAGGGTGACACTGGACATTGTTGTGATTAATCTCTAGCATTTTGACAGGCAGGAGATGGTATGTTTCTAACCAGATAGACACTCCATTTTTATGGGAGATCACTCTCTTTCAGGTTTGTTAAGCTTTAACATTTATAAAAACCCTAATGCAATAGAGCTATGTTCATGTGAGACTCAGTGGGTACCAAGAGTGCTTTTGATTCTAAATAATAAAACTGTTTTGTGGGTTAGTGTCAGTTGGCATCTCAGCCTCACATAGCCACTTGCTCACTCTCTTTCAGTGAGATGTGGGAGGAAATTGGAAGGGGAAAAGTAAAGAAATCCTGGGTTGAGCTAAAGATAGTTTAATACGTAGAGCTAAAGCTATGTATACAAGCAAAGCAAAAAAAAAGAATTCATTCATTGTTTCTCATGGGCAGGTAGGTGTTCAGCCACCTCTAGTAAAGCCAAGCTCCATGTAACAATGAGTTGGGAAGACAAACACCATCACTTCAAATGTTCCTCACTTCCTTCTTCTTCCCTGAGCTTTATATAGTGGGTATGATATCATATGGTATTAAATGTCCTTTGGGTCAGTTGGGGTCAACTGTCTTGGCTGTGTCACCTCCTGACTTCTTGTGCACCCTGAGCCTCCTCTTGGTGAGGCAGTCTGAGGAGAAGAAATAAAAGCCTTCCACATTGTACAAGCACTGCTCTGGAATAGCTAAAACATCCCTTTGTTACCAGCACTGCTTTAGTCACAAAAGCTGCTATGAAGAAAATTAAAAACATTCCAGCCAAAACCAGTACAATTTCTGTCCCTTATTCTCTACCATTTATGTCATACTCAGATCCCACAGTTTGAAATATGTTCTCATTAATCACCTCCTCCCTTCCTGTCCTTTGATATATACACATTGATCATTCCTTTAGTCTATGGATTTGTGTATGTGTATCCTGACCACTGGAATAAGCAAAAGGTATGATAGGTCTCCATCATATGGTCAGGGTCCAGCTTCCAGTGATTAAACTTCAGGTATGGCAAACTGTGTTGTGCTTGAAATGTACAGTGAAATGCCTGTTTAGAGAATTCACAGTATCTAATTCTGTGGGTCCAAGAGGCTTTGAAAATGTCAACCAGCAAACCTATTGAAAACTGCACTATTAAACTAAACAATGGGTCTCCTAAATGGTGGAGTTAGCCTTGAAACATAAAGGATAAAAAGAGAAGTCTATCAGGAGCAGGGAAGACTGCATTTTTTATGGGGCAGGTTACTTCAAGCTCATTGTCCGCTGACATTAAAATGAAGTTAAATGCAAAAAAGGGAATATAATTTAAAATATACACATGATAAACATTTAGAAAAGGTTTCATATGATATTAGACATAATAGTGAGATACATCAATTCTATTTGCATTTACATTTAATTTTTTCTCTGTAAAAAATGTCAATTTACATTAACCCTGAGATAAGCTCAGTTGGTTAAAGCATAGTGCTAATAATGCCAAGGTGGTGGATGGCCCTGTATGAGCCATTCACTCAAGACTTGGACTTGATGATTCTTGTAGGCCCCTTCCAACTCAGAATATTCTGACTCCATAAAAAACAATGATCTGTTGCCAACATGAGTGAATTTTACTTAGATTTGGTGAAGAGAGCTTCCCTATATATTTGCTTAAGTCACACCAAATAGGCCAAAGTGAATCTAGATTCATCCTAACTTCATATAGACATTTGTACCAAATAATGAGCATTTTTTTCAGGCTCCTAATAGAAGGAGAAAGACATGTAAAAAATTTAATTTGGTTTGCTAAAAATCTTAACACTCCTTTTCAGCAAATGGAGGAAGTACCTGTAATAAGATGAAAAGATGAGTATCAGGAAGTTCTTAAGCTGTGGTTTACTGCAGAAGGCTGTATTATCAATTGATAGTCTCCCAGGCATTTTTATTTTGCATAAATTCTGCCCATTATTCTCTCAGAAATCCTCCCCCACTGTAATTTAGACAGTATGGTTAATATAACCCTACCTTCTTAGACATCCATAATGTAAGATGTATATATAATATGCGATTCATGTCCTTATGTCAAGGTGTCAGTAGAAGCATACTGGAGATTGCAAAGAATTATGGAACTGTATCATGACTTATTTTAGCTGAGACAAAAATGTGCATATGCAGATCAATATAGAACAATTACATAAGTAGTATTTTCTGAACTTCATACATTTCTCTGTCTTCCATTCTCATAAAAATTCCTTAGTGTTGAATAAGCATCCTTCAGATTTGACTATGAATTCTTTAGACTGTGGTGGTTCATTCTCTTTATCTTACATGGTGTCACTGAATATGATTCTTCTGCTATGAAAGGGTTCCCCACTCTTATGCCCTGTCTCGGTGTTCTCTCCTGCTACAAACCCATCAGCTCTGTGATATTTTAAAACCTTGGTACGATACCTGCTTTACTTCACTTCTGTTAAAGGACTTCACTTCTCTCAAAAGCCACCCTACAGAGAGAAGGTGAAACTGTTTTCAACAAGAATGCGAAAATTTCTTTTTCACCTGCAATCTCTTTTGAATGTGAACTATTCAGTTTTAATGACTTTTTTCTTTTTGCTGGCCTAAGGGAGAGAGACAAAGATTTGGCAGCAGACAGCTGACTCCATAAAAGGCTGAGATACTGAGTGACACAGCACAGAATTCATATATTCATATGCGGTACACAGACAGTTTTCAATTTGTCCTGTACACCTGTTGCAATTTTAATGGTTTTCTTTGCTTAAGGATATGAAGATTTCCCGTTTTGCTTTAATTAAACTGAACATAAAAAAGCTATATTCTGATTGAATTTTGATGGTACATTTTCTTCCTTTTTTTTTCTTTCTCTCTGCAGTTTATGATGATATAATTCTGGCATTGAGTGGAATGAGTGGTAAGTAAATGCTGTCTTGAATTTTCATGTAGTTTTAAATTTTGAAGTCACATAAGGCTGAGATAGAAAAAAATTATTTTAAGTGGGAAATTTCTGAGAGTGCCAATGCTTATATTATTATGGATGTTATTAAGTTTCTGAACAGGCAGTTGACCTTGTTAATTGTCACTATTAAAAGGGAACAAAGTATTATTCCACCTGGTTTGTTTGGTTTGGACACTGTGAAAATGTTGCAGGAATAATTTTCTTCTTACTTTCCATTAGTAAGTGATATAGAGAGAATGAGGCTCTGAATCTGTTTCCAGTGAGAAGCTTTTCTTTCCACTTAAAGAACAGGGTTTGCACAAGAATAAAATTTTTATGCAAATATATTTGTTACACTACTCTTTCATGGAAATTATATGACTAGATTATTATTTCATAATGGATCTTGCCAGTCATGATGCTTGTATATGACAATAAATTCATAAACTTATACTGAACTTTCACCTGATATAAAGCAGCAGATGTTCTCTGAGAGGTATGACAACTGTCTCGTCTCTGTGATACTTGAGAATCATGACCCATGCCTTGAATTTTCTTTTGTCCAGACAGTACAAATAATCCATTCCTCTATTTCCTGTTAATTCCACTATCTCTCCTACTTGATCCACATATTCTCTATTTCATCTAGGTAAGTCAGCCTCTCCACTGAAAATTCTTTGCACTGAGGAAGGAATAAGGCTCCAGTGTTTCTTGAAATACTACAATGAAGAAATGAAAGTCAGCTGGTGCCACAGGTAGATGAGAATATTTTTTTCAATTTTATTTGGGAAAAAAATGTTGTCTTTACAATTTAATATTTACTATTTTGTGGGATTCATTTATAGGTTGGACCACATTAATGAATTTATCTTTCCAGAAAAATATATTCTCTTTTAGCATAGAAAGTACATAGGTAAAAGAAATATTAAAAGGCTTGTCCAGCGCCCATCAGAAGGTCTGTAACAGACAGAAAACAGGAATCAACTGTATTGCATTCTCTTATTCAGCACAAGACTTTTTGTCTTCTATTGTATTATATGAATGGTTAAAACATAGTAAAATATTTGAGCAAAATTTCCAATTCAGGGCTTCCCTTTTTCTAAAGTGGATGAAACTCTCCTCCAGTTCTAGGTGAATACCAGGGATGTGATCTCACAGTTTAATAATGATTTTTTCCAAACTGATACAGTCTTAAGTAACACAAAATATTTTAATTTTGATACTCCTCTTTGAAAAGATATTCAAGAAGACAAGAATACAGAGCATCAATTATCACATTCAGGGAGCCCAAGAACACTTCTGCTCGGCTGTGCAACTGTATTTATATCTCAGACTTTGTATTTACAAAGTTCTTCTTCTTTCATAATAGTGATACTGGTATGATGGCAAGGAAAATAAAAAGATTTTTTGACTCTGCCTTTTACTGGCAGAGTTACAAGTCAAAAGTTTATAGCTTGAATATTAAAAGTGACAGTCTATTCTACCATCTATTTCATAGAAGTATAAAAGTAAAGAATGCTACATGGCTAATATGGAAGTATCAGTGTGCTTATATTTATATTTATATTATTTATATTTATAATCTCCCGAATATTACAGATTTTATAATGTCTTACACTTTGATTGTCTTGAAGATCATTGAACACAGATTCTGAACGAATAAAATTTCAATTCTTATATGAATATAATGGCTATCATCAGAGCTGTTAAAGCTAAAAGACCAAAGCCAACCAACCAACTTACCAACCTCTCCTAGCTTCCCATCTTCTTTAAATGGGATGATAGCAAATTTTTTTCCTGGAAAAATTGAAACACTACACAACCCATGATTTTTTTTTGTTGTTTTTTTGTTTGTTTTGTTGTTGTTGTTGTTGTTGTTGTTTTTACAATGTAAATTTCTGGCTAGCATTTAATTATCCACTGTCCTGCATAGTATAAAATACAATACAAGTCCTAGACCTAGTGTTCATCATTCACTCAGTATTCATCATTCACTCAGGGCACAGTAGGAAACATTGTATGTAATATTTTCTAATATATAGCAGTTTCTATCCAGAAATCTAATTTGGTAGGCTGAACTCAATGAAGTTGTCTTAAAGAAAGGGAAATGGTAAAAATACTTTTTCACCATCAAAATAATTCTTTCTATGGAGTCAAATTAGCTCTGTCTAGACAAATAAAATGAGTGATCAAGGAAAAACTGAAACTGTCTTCATTTTTTAAAAATTCCAGCTAAAGGTGCTTGGGGAGGAAGAATGAAAAGAACTGTATCTTTAGTTAATGAGTGAAAGAAGAAGTTCTCTTTGAGCCATTGAGAGAGGTCTGGTTTATATGCTCTCATTAAATAGCTTCTTCACTATTCATGAGACACTGTGGACCAGAAGGCCACCTGATCTAAATCTGAAAGGCATTTATTTTATTCTTAACTAGGAAGTGATGATAAGTCAAGCTAATATCATTGTTTATTAAAAAGTTTTTATTACTTATCTGCAGTTAAGAAATTTTCTTGTTGTTTAAAAAAGCAAAAATGTATTTTAACTTGATGCAAGAGTAATTTTACAAAAATCTTTTGTTAATTGACTTTTGAAGTTAATGAAAGACAAAAGATACCTTTTCTTCATAAAAAAAGGTGATTTGCCTATAATTTACAACCCTTATGTATTATATTTTACTGTGTATGAAGTGTACAGAACCCTAAGCACTTTCACAGAGTCATGTATGTGCATAAAGATGCAAGCATGTGCCAGAAGGAGAATAAGAAAAGGATAAACAGTGAACCTTAGAAATTAAAACACAAGCTGATATTTTCGAAGTGTTTCATGCTCCCACCTGGAAGCAAAGAGTATTCTGGAAAAATTAGCCTATTAGTGGCAATCTGTAGCTTAGGAATAGTATGTTATAATTTGTGACTTTTTACAGATTATTTCCTATGGACAACATATAGAAAAGAGTGTTCACACTCATCTCTAATAATTTTTTTTTTCCCCAGAGACTCTAAGATCTCTTCTGGTGAAAAGATGAAGATTGGAGGTGGAGATGATGTTGCCTGGTTGCAGATAACTGAACCCACTGAGAAGGATAAGGGGAACTACACCTTTGAAATCTTTGGTGGCAAGGAATCCTACAAGCGCACACTTGATCTGTCTGGACAAGGTATATATTTATAAGATCAGATTTCTATTGTGCTTTTTCATAGATTATGCAGATTTTACTAGAAATAGAGGAATTATATTAAAAACGGATAGTCTTTGATCCAAACCAGTCATAGTTAAGTTTTATAACTGTTATCTTTTTAGTCTTATATCTGTTTTCAGCACCAGTTGCTTTATTCAGGGGTCTGGTTTCTCATTGTGCTCCTGTGTTACTCTGTATGGGTTCTAAAGGAGTTGTAACATGGTATGTGCTTAAATGTTTATTGGGCCCCAAGTGCAAGTTATATTCATGGAAAATAATCCTTTCAATTATTTTATTACAGCTTTTGATGATGCATATGCAGAGTTCCAGCGACTCAAGTAAGTGCTGTGTCTTCTATATTTTAATGCTATAACAATTGTCTTTGCTTACAAAAGATATTTTATTATTAATTTCATCAATAACATTATATGCTTCTCTTTCTTTCTCAACAACTTTAGGGCAGCTGCTTTTGCTGAGAAGAGTAAGTTTATTTTACATTTTATCATAGGTGTTTTACAATGTGATCTAGTGTTCTTTTTAAAGCATCCATCATGATATGCTGCCATAACTTACTGAGTTCTGTGGCTGCAGAAATCCTCTGTTAGCACAAAATATTGCAATAACAGTAGTACTTTGTGGATTTAGTTGTCTTTAATTTTCTTGGAAACCCTCTAAACACTTTACATATTTTGCAAGCCTCCACCGCGTCTTCTTGTGTCTGCAGAGCTTTGGTGAAGTGTGAATTGTGTGTCTTACAAGGAGGTATTGTGTCTGAAAGCTGCTGAGAATACTGAATATTGGGATCTATGTTTTAAGAAAAAATTGCCTGCTTCTGCCTGTTCTGCACTGCTTGCTGAGACCCAGACTGTGGGGAAGCTCATTACAGTTAGGGACTGTAGGAGTAATGGAAATTATATCAATTCCCTGGTGATATGAGGCTTCTGCCCACAAAGACCGTGGCAGAATGAATTTTTCTTAGATTTTGGATAACACCAAGATGCTAAAAGCACCCTCCTTCCTTTGCTCTGAGCTCAAAACACAAACTGTCAAGCCCAGCAGTACCTTCGAGCTTGTCATGTGTATCAGTTTAGAATGCAGTGGCACAACCCTTGCCCAAAAAACCCGAGTCTATACAACACATTAAAAACTTCCAAAATATCACAAAAATTGTAATTTTTTAAAAGAAAAAAAAAAAGAAGCAAAAAAAAAAAAAGTTGTGAATCATGACACCAAAATCATTTAGAAATTAGTTATTTTGAGATCTAAACTTCACAAAGTCACCATATTTTTCTTTAACTCCTAGATCGTGGAAAAGTCATTGGTGGTTTGCCTGATGTCGTTACTATCATGGATGGGAAGGTAAGGACAGGTTTTGTCATGCTGAGCAGTGGGATGTTTACTTTGATGTCAAAAGGTGAGGGAATGCAAATGGTTTCATAGAAACTGAAAGCAGAAGCAGGCTTATTTTATTTTTAGTTTGTATCTATAATTTCATAAGTAGAACAGACCCAAATTATCTAAAATTACTGTGGAATATATCTGCTAAGTTTTAAATATTAATTTATTAAGACTTGATTAATTATTTTGATTTAATTATTAATTTCACTTAAATGATATCACTTTTGAAAGCAATAGTAATTAAATGTTGCCCATGTTACAAAAAAAAGACAGAAAGAATAAAACTCACACTATTAGACACAAGGTTATTTTCCCAAAAATTTATTTTTGAGTTTGCATCATCATTCTTTAAATATTTTATAGTAAGTCTAGTTCCTATATGCTATTAGTTAACTTTGTCTCCTACACTATATCACTTCAAGAATAGTCATAAACTTAGCTTGCCACATAGTATGTAAATCTTCCTTCAGCATTCTGACTTGGGATGCATGACTTGGGCACTTCTATTTGTGAACATAAGGTGCTTTTGATCACTATTTCTTCCTGTTTTATTTTTACTCTGAGTAATATCACACCTATTCCATCATCATCAATCAAGAAAAACATTCCTCAAAAATGTGCATATGTGAACACAGATGGACTTTCTCAGCTCCCTCTGGATTAGGATTTGGTGAAACCTGAAGTGGAAACTGGAGGGAATAAAAGAAAGAATTCTGGTAGAAATTATCAATTTGGGGTCGCTAACAGTAGGGTTTTTCCTTTGCTTTATTTTTTTCCTGTTTTCTTTCTCCTTTTTCTTTTCTAGCACAATACTGCATATGTTAAATTCTTAAGGTGACTTAGTTATCTAGGGCCAAAATTTGTGCAGAGTTTTCAGCAAAAGTAAACAAAGTACAGACTAATCAATGCAACTTCTCAGATGTTTCTTTCATTTTTTCTGTGATCACTGTACCTAAATACATGAGGTTTACATACACACATGTGGAGGGTGGTCAAAATGGGGTTCCACATACATCTATCAAAATTTGGAAGAATGTTCATGAAAATTTTAGGAGCTCCTTAAATCTCAGTTCAGCCCTTGAGAAACGCCTGAGCTCCCAGGATGGTCCATTACATAATGTCAGCTGTTTTCTGAATATACTTCACATGCATGTAAGGCATGGCCAGGTTGGACAGTACTGTGAGCAACCCTGTCTAGTGGAAGGTGTCCCTGCCTGTGGAAGATGTCCCTCCCCATGGCAGGGATTCTTTAAAGTCCCTTCTAACCCAAACCATTCTATGATTTTAAGAGCACGTTATCAATATTTATGTATTATTTATTCTTCATAAAATGTTTCCACTTTACCAGTCAGCCACACCTGGAATCGATGTCCAGTGATTCATGTTTTGTATTCTATTTTTAAGTGATTTTTTAAAAAATCATCTCAAGCAATAACCAGGAGGCCTTGGTCAGAAAAGATTTGCTCAGTTCTCCTCCCTGCTGTGTACAGGGAAGCTTCGAGGATGTTTTTAAAACTATCATTGCCTGAACCTCATGTCAGACTAATGGGTTGTCAGGAGTCTCCTGCAGGCAGGACTGCAATGACAGTCCAACTTACCATCTTCAGACACTGTAACCTGAGGCTATTACTGCATCACAGTTACTGGTGAGATGGTGGAAAGTCTGAATCAAGTGAAAAAGAAATATTAGGGACTCTACTTTTCAGTCTTCGAGAACATGATACCATGTCTTAGTTTAATTAGCTAAGAATAAAAAATGCCTAAAAACAATACAGAGAATATTCTGGTTAAACAAGTGTTACTGATCTCAAAATTACTTATTTTTTTTCTCCCTCAGACACTGAATCTGACCTGTACTGTATTTGGAAATCCTGACCCTGAAGTGGTTTGGTTCAAGAATGACAAGGCGTTTGAAATTGATGAGCATTATGCATTTTCACTGGAACAAGGGAAATATGCCAGCTTAACCATCAAGGGGGTGACTTCAGAAGATTCAGGCAAATATAGCATCCATGTCAAGAACAAGCATGGTGGGGAAACAGTGGATGTCACTGTAAGTGTGTACAGACATGGTGAAAAAATGCCTGAAATTAAGCCTGGCCAACTTGCTAAACCCAGGCCAATACCACCATCAGAAGTCCCCAAACCTGAGCAAAAGTGAAGATCTTGTAACAAGTGAAGCTTCACCCTATGTCTGACAAACAGAATAGAATACATGAGCTGTATTTGAGCTAGTGCCACACAAAATTTATTGGTAATGTCAAAAGGAAACTGAGTTTTTAAGTTTGCTTAGAGAGGAAGTTGTGCTGTGGTGCTGTACACATCTGCAACAATCTCCTTTTGAATGCATATAAGAGAGTAGGACTTGCAAACAGTGAAAAACCATATTACTGCCAGAGGTTCCCATATGCAATGGCAAGTTTCAAAAGCCTACAAACCTCCAGTAAACTTACATTTTCACACTTCCTGATCCTCTGCAAAAAAAACCCAAAGTCCAAGCAATCCAACAAGCCTCTGAGAGCAAACGTCCCATCAGTAAAGGTAGAGAACTGCAGTTAGATAGATATTCAGAGATGTTCCTTTTGGCTTTGAAACCCTTGGTCCTGTAAGTTTAGTGAATAGTCTTGCTTTATTAGTGATACTCTTGTTCTATCAATAGTGTGACTTTAGTAGACTTTTACAAATGATCACTCTTTGCTAACTGAACCATAGGTCACATGGTTGTATTTTGTTTTTCCTGCTTTGTGCTAATAAAACTTTAAAAGTCACCTTTGCTACTCACTGCTCCAAATCACACCTAACTAGTTCTATTTACTCTTCTTCATTGTTTAATTATTGCTTATTGCACAATTTCACAGCTGGTAGCATGCAGACTATCAACTTTCAATAAAGAATGCAAATTATGGTTAATCACAGTCACTGGGTGGCACTTGCAACATTAATTTTACTTTTTACAATACAGGTCAAGCTTAAACTGGCACCAGAAGATATGTATACAATTCAGTCACTTAAGATAATTATGTCTTTGAATCTCCTCTCAGTAAAAAGAACAAGGGAACTCTTCCATGGGTGATGTTCTTGTAGGCAAAAATTTCAATACGTTCTTATTGTGAAACATTCAAATAGGGTGGGCATCAGTTGCTCACATATCTCTCATATGATACATTTGAGAGATTGGGTGTTTGCAGTGATAGCTTTTTTGGACCAGGTTCCCTGTTTGATAAAAAACCACCTATGTACCTAGAAGAAGCTTTGCTCCTTGCTAAACAGCTTCCAGCAAGGAGCTCTCATGGTAAGTAACACTCAACACTCCCATGTGATACACATTGAAAGCAGCCCTCCTCTATTGTGGCTTTTTCCAGTCTCTAGGATAAATGAGATGAAAAGAGGGCACTGTGGGAGGTGGGAGCTTGGATGAGGGGTCACATGAAGAAATGGCACTGCAAACTTTTCGCTGAAGAAACTGGATGAAAGAGTATGGCACAAGTATACAGACAAACAGAAAAAAATACAAAACAAAACAGGAAAATGGAAAGTTTTGGAACAAATTTAATTTCAGGGTTTCCTTTTTTTTTTTTCCCCTCAAATTTCATTTCAGTGACATAGACCTTTCATTGTTTTGTCTGGAACCCAATTCACTTGAACAACAATGTGTTTTTTGTCTTGGAGAAAGATGAAAAGCAGATGAAATGAGAAACCAGCTTACAATCTGTCAGATACAGTAGGTTGTTGCACACATCTGGGAGACAGAAGAGCAGAAATCCCCTCCCTCCTCCTTCCCATCCATGGAGATTTGAACCAGTATCTCTGATTATCCTCTGACTATCAAGAGTAATGCACTAATGCTGAGTTTAGTTTGCATTTGGACGTGCTGCTTCTATTTATTTATTTTATTTTATTTTATTTTTCTAACTTTACCTGGCTGAAAACGAGACTAGACCTAGGCATCCTGCCTCTCACATGAGCTTGTTAAATGCTAGATTTGAGAGGTTCTCTCCCTTTCTAGTATTTTATCCTAATTTTCAGTAGTCAAGGAGAATTGAGGGCATGGTAGTGTAAACTAGCTAGAAACCCGATGGTTTGAACAAGTAATGATGAGGATGGATTCACTGTAGTCTCAAATTCTCCAAAGACTGCAAACCTCCTTTGCAATTCATTGATATCTGTAAGCAGTCATGATACAAAACAACAGGCCAGCTCTGGAAAGAAAATAGTCTTTGATCACACTTTATTAAAAGATGCTTTGATTTTAAATAAAAATATTTTTGAAATATTTTTGTTTCCAGAGCAGATGAACAGTGAGTTTATATTAAGTACAGTATAAATATCCAGGAATTATACTAAATGATGATGAAAAATACTTTCTTTCGGGGTGAAAATTTGTGGCTAGGTATCCACGTTCTGCATCTGGTCATTGAATAAAAGAAAGTGTCCAAGAGGTTTAAAGACTAAAGAACATGGTAGTAACACGAAGTATTTTCGTTAGGAGGTTTTATGACACAAAGAAAAGTAAGGATTTGCCATCTGAGTATCTGTCAAAATAAGAAAATATATTTTATAGGAATCCGTCATCACAAGAACTTCAGCAGGTCTCAACAAAATAAACCATATTTTTTCCTTTTCTATTCTAATTTCTTGTTAAAGGTATTTAAGGTTTTCAAAATCTTATTATGGCAGGTTCACAAAACATCAGAGCCAGTCTCTGTAGCATACAAAGTGAGTATCAGCAGGAATTTAATATTATTCTTATCTCCTTCTACAGTACACACGTTAATTTTAGCTGACACTATCAAATTATTGCATGTTATGGCAGCTTTTCAGAGGTATCCTTGGGCACAGTAGACAAGGTTAGTCTCATCTCTGCTGTACCTTTTGCTGGCCTTCTTAGTTAAGGAAGTTTCACTTATTTCCTTCCAGGCAAACAGAAATAATTTATTATGACAGTTAATCCTCTGCTGTAGTACAGAAATTACCATTCACAGGAACATTGTATTCTAAAGGCTAAGGACTTCCTAGAAACTCTTCCACATATTTCAGTGTTCAGTGTACATTTGGTTCCTTTGTACACATTTAAAAATCTTGTTATCGGTGCTGGGAAATGAATTGGTTCAACTCTGTTTAAAAGGGTTTTTCAGAGTCAATGTGCACCTAGCTGCCCAGAGGGGCAATACAATCGGATGGATATCAGAGAGACAAAAATGATGCTCTGGTAATCCATTTAGATGGTGAGGCACATTAGCATTTGCACACGCCCTCCACAGGCCTGGTGTTAGCATTAGTTTAATTAATAAACATTTGAAGAGGCAAAGCAAGAAGGTAAGATTTGCTAGAGAAGGTCTGATGCCAAATTAACCTATTAATACTGGGGTCAAGGGAGATGAACTCATTTATAGTGCATGTGAATCTATTATTTTTACAAAGCCAGGAGCCCATTACAGTGAATTAGCTGTTTCTGTTACCTTTAAGAAGAAATGTTTCTATCAGAATGATTTTCTGTCGCACTGGTGATTTTTGTGTTGTCTGAGTTTCATGCTGTGCTTTGCTGGGCACTGCCAGCGTGAAATGGAGCATCTCTGCCTTGTCACGGGAGGCAGATAAGATGTCAGCCAGTTGTGCTGATGGCCCAAAGTTGTAGCTGTGCCTGTCATGTTGGCATTCTGCTGCAAGGCTGGCAAGGCTGCCTTTTCTCCAAGCACCTGCTCACTTTGAGGCTGCTTTGATGTGTTGATGTTTATTGCTGGAAAACAAGTTTTATGAAAATTCCTCCTAAGGCAAATTTACAGGTGCTTTTTATGAGGAAAAGATTTTTTTTATGACAGTGCTTGCCTCTAGTACAAATCTTACTTCAGCCATAAGGTTCACTTGCATCCCACAGCTCAAAAACTTGTACACACTTCATTAATCTGCTCTTGTATGGAGACAGAGGTTCAGTGATAATAGCACCTTAAGTGATGTTTAAGGTGGAGGCAGTTTTTAAAGGCAACTTTGAAATATAATAAAACACTTTATTTTCTTTTTTTTTTTTTTTTTTGTAAATCTAAAAATAAAACCTCTAGATGGCAGCAGAAGAACAAGATAGAAATAAGTAGATCTCAAAAAGTTCTGCCAGCTATAGCATATCCATCATTTTGATGCAAACACATCATTTAGGCAATGGGAGATTATTAAAAGCATTATACTTATGCCAGTGACAAGGACAGGTCCAGCAAAGACTGTTTCCTGGAAATAGCAGGTGATTTTGCAAGCAATAACACTGCCTCTTAATCTTTGCATGACACACATTAAGAGGTTAAGCATGCCTTGTAAAATATTGCAAGACTCATTTTTGACCAAGTTTCTCCTTAGGATATGAAAACCCTAGAGTATCAACCATATTATGAAGGAAGATTTGAGTTTGAGCTCTGAATGCCTGAAAGCCTGTCAGACTCAGCATCTTCCACAGTTTCCCAAAACACTGTATCTAATACTGCAAGGCCCATGCTCTACAATTTTTATTCAGTTTTTACAGAGGGATGATTCCATTTAAAATTAACGTGAGATGTGTGAGCAAAGAGCACAGGTCTGACTCTCAGCACTGCCTCTGCAAGATTCAGTGATGTCAAGACCTGTAAGAAACTACCACTAGCCTTCTAGATTAATATTTAATTCCTCATTGGAATGTGTATGTAACTCAGTACTAGCTTTGTCCTCAGGTAGCTTAAGGTTTATCAGACTGTTGTATTTTAAAAATAGTACACTTGTCTTCAAGCCATTCAGTTTGTGAACATTTCGACTTTGTGGGGGTGCAGTAAAGGACTTGTAATAAACATGTATAATTTTTTTAAGTTAATGCAACTTCATTTTATGTTATTGTTTCTCCTCTGTTATATTCATATTGTACAGCTGACATCTGATAGGAAAAAGAGGCTTAGATACCCTACTGCAGTTAGAAGAGACAGGGTTAAGAGCTGCAGCTAAAGCCTTTCCCACGGTATTCTAAATAATCCAGCAAGGTTACCCAGATTTCACGGGGCACCATGACATCTCAAGAGTGAATCTCCCCTCCACCCTGCTGAGGGCCTCTGTGAGAAGCCATTATCCATCCAATGACACTGGTGCAACAGCATGGAGATGGGAGGCAGATGGAAAGAACTACAACTTCTGTTAAAGACGGACCCAGTGCAGCTCTTTACCATTTTAAATCACAGTACAAATGATGATCAAAATTTTATTCTGCTGGCTTGGACTGGACTATTTTGAATAAAGAAGTGCACTAAAAGCCAATCCAACAATTGTAAATCAACCCAAAGCCAGCCCTCCTGATTGCAATATAGTATGTGAAAAAGAACCCCATATAGTCATGTGCCACTTTAGCTGCCTGGGAAAAAAAATTCCTTCCACATATGAAAATGGCAATCAACCTCCTGCATGGTGCTTAATGGGAGGTAAAACACAAGACGACTCCCTGGCTGGGAGTTATGAGGCCACATGCAGATGTCTCCATCTGAGCTAATCATTGAAACTCCCTTCTTGGAAATGGAGAGAAACAAGTACCAGTAGGGCACAAGTCCTGTCATTCTAAAGCAGGCCTCTCAAATAAGTGAGATGAATCATATATTCTTTCCACTGTCTGTAAAGTGAGTTTAGTATAAACTGGTTAGATGGGAGGCATTGCATTGGCTGATGTTTGAAGTCAGGTGTGATAAATTCTGCACTATCTTTCTCTAATTTAGCTCTTTAGTTGAAGAATCTATTTGCAGATTTCTTTCTTAATACCTGATTTTTTCTATGTTTTTATAGGCTGTCTTCTTCTACTGAACTAATGTAATTTGCTGTCTTCTCTGTGATATCCATTTTATTTCAAAGTCTCTGTGCAAGCATTTGTTGACTTCCATCACTCACTTGGTCCCAACTCATAGCTTATTCTCATCTTTTGGCCTTTATGAAGACATTGTATTATGTCTTCAAGTCTTTTAAATATGTAGGTGTCTTCATCCCACTTTTTGAACGTCTGTGATGCTGCTGTTAGTGCAGGAATTGTTTCTGCCTTTGCTCCTCTCAGTGCCATATCTCTGTGGCAACTTCTCAACCAATGGATGCCATAAGCCTTTCATGGTCTGTTTGTGTCCTTTAGCTAAGCCCATAAGATGTGCCTTGTGCAGTTTCTCTGTTGTGCTGGCAAAGCACACCCTCTGGCTGGAGAAGCACCATTCTGTGGTTCTCATAAATCCAAGTTCTTCTGCCCAAGGCAATTCAGTAACTGGCAAAAGCTCTGAATACTCCTGCTTCTGGGCTGAAATTTGTCTGCTTTAGTCTTCTGTTTGACTAGTTCCAGTTGTCTTTCTATTCACTTCTCTTACTGGTTTCCTGATTTCTTGGTATGATCTGTCTTCCACTGTCATTCCATCTGCTGTCATTTAACCTGTTTTAATGGCAGAGTCTGTCCCAAGAAATAAAAAGCACAAGATTTACCTTTCCATTCCCTAGACCAACGCCTGTACAATTCACATTTACCTCTTCTAGTGCCCACCACAAACTTCAGTGTGATCTTAAGTGCCCACTGGAGACAGTACTTACCCACCCTAACTTCAGACCAAGAGGTGTTTAAGAGTGTGTGAGCTGACCTGCACCAAAACTTTGCTAAGGTCAGTCCAAACAAATAAAAGTACTAGCTAATTAAGTTCAGTGCAGATGCCCTAGTGCTGGCTAATTTTCTCAGAGGTTATAACTGAAGTATCCAAGCACCAGTGGCCACATGAAATGTGTATGTGATAGCATCAAGACTTGGTGACTTATTAGTAAGTAAATAATTGGGGCTACATGGCCTACTGGTCTAATAACCACTTTTCAGTGAGTAAGCCTGTCCTAATGAAAATGAAATGTTTGGTTCAGTAGCTTGTGAATCTTGTACTCTTGGTAGTTGAACCCAGCATTTCTGGATTTTGACCCTTTCCTGTTCATGATGCCTTTTTATTATCATTCACCACTGATTACCTTTCCAATAATTTTTTCGGTAACTTACGGAGAAGTGTGTTATAATTAACTGGCACACTGAACTCATCTGCAAGATACATAGAACTTTTCAGACATAAACCATAAATTTCCTGGTTTTCTTGGCTTTTGGACAGACCTCCAGGTCACGTACAGTAAACACCTGTGGCAGCTTTGGCTGTTAAAGGTTATGTTCTGACCTTTCAGGAACAGGTTGGGCTCTTGTGTGATCTTTTTGCTTATCTTGGTGCATATCCCCTGCTGCTGCAGTCTGGCATTTATGACTCGTCAATGGGATTCCAATTTTTCTCAGATGTATCTTTTCCTCTAAGCATGACATGCAAACCTGTTTCACTTTGTTGTGCGGTCTTAAACCTGCTTTTGTGCTCTCTTTAAAAGCAATCATGGTTTACATGCACAGCTCTCCTATTAGAAAGGCAGTTAAATTCCTATGAATCTCACTTCTTCAGGTTTATTCACATGAAGTAAGCCTATGTCCCATCTTTTTCTGTCTGCCTGAAGTGTCTTGTCACAAACTGGAGAACATCTCTTGCAGACCTCTCTGTCTTCTACATCTTTAAGTGTCATAGTTTAGCACCAACTGGCAACTAAGCACTATGTAGCTGCTTGCTCACTTCCCCCAGCTCTTCACCCTGGTGTGGAGGAGTGGGGAAAAAAGGCAAACTTCGGGGGTTGAGATCATTATATATTAATAATTAAAAAAAAAATACCACTACTACTACTACTAACTTTAATGAAAAGGGGTGAGAGACAGAGAGGGGAATAAAATCCAAGAGAAACAAGCAGTGCCGAATACAATTACTCACCACATGTTAACCAATGTCTAGACTGTTCCTGGGCAACAATCAGCAACCCCCTGGCGACTGCTCCCAGTTATAGGTTGAGCATGACATTCTCTGGTGTGGAATACCCCTTTGTCCAGTTCAGGTTAGCTTTCCTGGCTACACTCCATCCCAGCTTCTTGTGTACCTGCTCACTGGCAGAGCATGAGACACTGAAAAGTCCTTTATTTAGAGTGAGTACTGTGACAACTAAAACATCAGTGTGTTACCAAGTATTATTCTCATACTAAATCCAAACCACAGAACTTTACAAGCTATTAGGAAGAAAATTAACTTTATCCCAGCTGGAATCAGGACATCAAATCACCTGTATTGTCACCCGTTTAATTAACCATGATTTCCCTTCTCAGAAACTTATCTTTACCTCATAGTAGTGAAGATTCAGGAACATCACTTTCCAAGCTCTGCACAGTACATTCTGATGGGCTCTGATCAGGCCTCGTGTCCATCCCATGCCAAAATGTATGACTATTTAATTCCAAAGAACATAGCTAGTAATTCCCCTTCCATCAGAGCACATCTCGTTGGGCCTGACAGGCTTTAATTGAAAATGCCATGGGCTAATGACTTTGCAGTAACTGTGCTCCCAAGTCTCCTCAGGAGGCCTCAGACTGTAATTAAAGATGCTCCACAGCCATTTCAGGATTGGCAGCTTGCTTATATCTGTCTTTATTCTTTCAGATGATCTTCTGTTTTGATGTTAAAGAGACAGGGACATTCTGAGTGGCCAACGGGACCTTTGCCTTTAGTCTGAGCAGTTAAACAAGTTGAGCCTCTATGGGGTGACCTCCAGAAAAACACAGCCAAGACTCATAGTGTTTTTCCCTCTCAGGAATGATACTGGGAATAATACCAGCACACATTCGCTAGAGATTGGGCTAACTTTTGATAGAATATTTATCCTTCTTGCAGGAGCAATCATTTTCAGCATAAGCCAAATCTGGTGCACATGGTAACAAGCTTGACCCACAGTGTGGAGACCCTCACAATAATATTTTCAGCCTAAATGAGCCTTTTTTGAGCTCTCCCTGCTTAGCAGCATGGCTACATGATGGTGATTTCCCCTGGAGTTGGGAAACCTCTCAAGGTTTCTACTTGTGACAGAGAGAGCTTTTACCAATGACTGATCTTTGGTAGCAACCATATTGTACATAAAGTTGCAATATGGTGACTTTGATTTGAGTTGCTAACTCAGATTTTTATCCTGTTAAGTTTTGAATCAGAGTTCAAATGATTGCACTCTACAGTAAAAAAGTGAACCTCGTCATGGAACTTTGTTACACCACAGCTTTACAGCATCGTATTAAAACTGCTTTTGCTAATACCTTTGACAGCAGTCCTTTAAGTGATAGAAGTTCATGACAGACTGACTGGAAGAAGAGCAGGAAAGGGGATCTGAGGAAGAAAGTGGTCTTTTTATGTCCTCATTAAAACCAGTGAAAATGTGGCCAAGTTGGTAAATGTTAGCTTGCACATGAGTAGAAATTCCCTAGTGGTAAAAGTGTCTGAGGGTTCTGTGCACACAGGCCAAGCTCTAGCCAACCCTAGCTGTCCCCTTCTCAGGATCTCTGAGCAGCCTGCTAAACCTGCTAAACTTAATACATAGGGTGACCTGAACATGTTACTCATGATGAAAAGTGGGACACTCTCCTCTATCTGAGGAGGTGCCAGCTGGGGATTCTTTAGTTTGAAGAGTTTCTTCTCGATACTAGGTATTCAGACACCAATAACAGAGCTACCACAAAATAAAGATTGTATTTGGGCTACATAACCTGATTAAATGTTCTTTTCTGGTTGACTGGCAGTGGGATGGATATCATATAGGGCAGAGCAGAAGCTGCACAGCTATCAGTATTCTCTATGCAGTGATTTCATCTGTCAAGCTGCATGCAGCTTTCTGCTTTGGTTTTACAGAGCCAAAATCTTTAACAGAAAAAACAATAAGGGATCCTGTCACCTGCCAGTTTCACTGATGTGTCCCTGGTTCTCTGTACCCAGCTTCAGTGACACATTGTGGCCATAACCTCAGTGTTTATGTCTCTCTTGCTCTTCTGGCATGGTACAAAACAAACCTCAAGAACCGAGCATGTATTTTTCTCACCTCTAGAAGCATTTAGTTTTCAAAGTCCTTTTGTTTTCATTACCTTGCCATTGGGGCCATAAGTTATTTTGTGAAGAGTTGCAGCTCTGACTTTGCAAAAAAACAAAATAAAAAAGAAAAAGTGCATATTTTAACTTCCATTTTCTGATTTTTAAGCTCTGCTCTGTTTTTTTTTTTACTTTTCTGAATTATAATAAATTATTCAATGATGAACCGACACCTAATTTGAAAGACAAGGAGAAGCTATTTCACATATCTCTTATTTTTCTCTTTTATAAATTTTATTTTATTTTTATGGCTAATTCCAAATGAGGTATGAATATTCCATCCTTTTTTTACAAGGTTTTGATTGAGTGCACAAATTCTTGTGCAGTATGAATCATATTGGAGAAGCTTGAAAACAACTGCTGCAGTATTCCTATTCAACCCAGAATGGCAACACCTTAGCTATCATTTACTGGAATCACATTTTATAGTGAAAAAATTTAATAGATCAATGTTCAAACTCTTCACAGAAAAGCAAATTTATGAGGATAAGACAGCAGAGAAAAGGTTTTGCACTTCAGGCATAAGAAATGTCATGAAAGAAATGTCACGGGCAACTGAGGCTCTTGAAAAATTGAGGTTGTGAGCTGGAGTAAAATTAGCGTTTTGGAATGTGCAAAACTCTGACAATGCAAATTGAAAAAAACAGATGTTTTGTACCTTGTCCCATCTGTCACTCTCTATAACTACCTGAAAAGAGGTAGTAGCAGAATGGGGATTATCCTCTTCTTCCAGAGAATATGACCTCAAGCAGAACCAAGGGAGGCTTAGTTTGTACATCAGGAAGAATTTCTTCATGGTAAGGGTTATAAAGCAGTGGAATAACTGGAATAACCTGGGCTGTCCAGGGAAGTGGACCACCCCTGGAAGTTTTCAGGAAATAGTTGGACATGCACTCAGCACCATGGTCTAGTTTAAAGAGGGGTGATTGATCGAAGATTAGACTCGATGAACTTGAAGGTCTTCTCCAACCTAATTGATCCTGTGCTTCTGTCAAAATTTAATGAAATTAAAAGGAAAAAAATAAGATAACTTGAGTGCCTCTACACAGTGACTAATCCACCATAAAAATCTCAATTTCTCTCAGGGGTATCCTTCCCTAGAAGGATAAATTTTTCAGAGGGGCTACAGCACATAAACCTCTACAGACAAACAGAAGATTCTGTGTCTTACATGATGCACCATGCATGAAAGCATGTTAAAAAAAAGCAATGTGTGAAAATATGCACAGTGCTATAGTCCAGCCATATTTCTGTTGATTTAAAAATGGCAAATGGATAAGCATTCAACACCAGCTATTATGAAGAAGTAACCCTCAGTGAGGGCAATAGAATTCAAGTTGGAAGCAGCTTGCTAACTTTCAACAGTGAGATTCAATTAACATGTGGGACATAACTTCAATAGCAGTTGAGAGAGAGGGTCTTTCTGAATAGATACAGATTAGTTAAATTACCAGTTATTTAATACTTGCTATTAAACTTAATTTTTGTTTGTTTGTTTTGTTATTGTCTAGGAGGGGAGGAGGTGGCTGGCAGGTTTTTTTGTCCAGGCTGGCCACTGATTTTCTTCCTGCTGTAAAAATCTACAAAGCTATTGCAGCAGTCCCATGTAATCTTGTCATATTAAGTGAAACGTTAATTCTTTCTTAAGATCACAGATTTAGGGACAAGGTCTTGAATAAAAGAATAAGATCTGGTCATTATGAAGGGTGTACAACTCAACAGCAATGAGGCATCTCTTCCCTTACCGGGGAAGCAAATGAGGCTTTTGTCACTGTAAAAGATATGTGACAAATACAGTTGTATTTGCATTCAGAAATGGGAATCATTAAAGACTTTGAGCTGGATGCAACCCTTTGTATATCATCAGGCTGAAATTTTGAGTCACAAGCTTGTCATATTATTGAAACAATGGGGTCATACTAAGTGACAAGTTCTTGGGCACAGGGAAGGTTTGGTCCCCAAGGACTTTATTCGCCTGCACTAAATTCTGCTTATCAATCAACTGGGCATTCACATTTAATCCTGGTGCTGAAAAATTCTTGCAGGTGAATCTTAATTTGTGAGCTCTTTGCATTCTCTTGTGAATCAAGAAGTTAAACTAATTTGATATTGCACTCCCTTGATAATGAAAAAGGCTGATGAGAACAAGACAGAGTTTACAGTACTGTGTCTCATTAAATCATTTTGCATTTCAGTAGCAGGATGAGTTATCTTTCAAGTGGTATTTGTGATATGGGATGGATAAAACCTCAACAAAAAAAATATAGTAAAAATACAAATGTTCAGTATTTTTTATTACAATAAAATTCAAATTTCTGCTAAAAATCACGGCTGAATGGTGCTGAGATATACAAAAAGCCTCATATCCATCGATGAGATGTAACATTGCCAATGGCTGGAATTTCTAGTGCATCACCTAATAATTTAGACTTGGAAGTCCTAGACTGATGCTAGTATCTCAGTTTTAATTTGAAACATAAGAATTCAATTCTAATCTGATGGTTGTTGTACAGAAAAGCTAGAGAACTTGAACTGGAAAAGGCAGCAAATAGAAAAGTTTGACTTTCAGGGCCAGGGGGAAGTCAAGTGCATTTAACACTTCTCAAGAGAGCTGGGCTTATTCTGTCCACTTTAACCACATCATTCACAAGTGTGGTCTCCCCAGATGCACCCAAAGGAAAACATCCTGGAGTTGGTTGCTGCCACTGGAGCAACCTGACAAACTATCTGCTATGGAGCCCCTTTCTTTGGAGGTGTCACAGAGTCAGAAAAGACTGGCTACATGAACTATCCTTGTTACATCTGCAATCTGCTCTTCACCACCATTTTCC
Organism: Sturnus vulgaris; assembly: GCF_052056855.1. Lineage (NCBI taxonomy): Eukaryota > Metazoa > Chordata > Aves > Passeriformes > Sturnidae > Sturnus > Sturnus vulgaris. The sequence continues at coordinate 94,522,586 of NC_142245.1, read as the reverse complement.
CTTGTGGTTGTTCCCTCATGACATGACAGAAGAAAATCAGTTTATTAGAATTCATTCCTACTCTTGATTGCTGCAGAACTGGCTGAAGAGAACGGGGTGCTGAGAGCAGCTGTGCGCTGGGTTCCTCTTTCTGATGGGCTGCAGAAAGTCCCACTGGGTGTGAGGTGAGCATCCTTGGGTAGTAATTTTATCATAAACCTGAAGAATGATAGTTAGTAATGTATGAACACAATGACATTTTTTTTAACCACCTGTAATTAAAATGGTGTGAGGATCAAGATTTATCAGAAAAGGAACTGCTTAAAACTAATCCCAAAACAATCATTCATATGGGAATTTGATTTCCAGATAACAGCAATGTCCCTATCTGTGCTAGAAGCCTTCTTGGTCATATTCACATAATAGTCTATTTACTGCAATATACAATAATGCAATGTAAGATTCACATGACAGAGCTCTTATCTTTAGCTATAACTCATAAATAAATTCTTTATACAAATATGCTGTTCTTTTCATAGTGGCAGCTTGCTACTCTAAAGAAAATTTTTATATGTTTATTAACATAATTGTCACATAATATCACTGCTTTTGACAAGAGAAATACAAGCCATTCTTTTTCATAACTTTTGAATAAAAATCCAATGTTCTTGAACTACTTTTATAAAAATGAAGATTATCTGGAATTCAATTCACACTGATCTTTAGTATTTACTATTTGGAGGGAGAAACTAAGATAAGGTCTGGGAATTATCTAGCTCTGGATGTGCTCATTAAAAAGATGCATAAATCAAGCAGTTTAACTCATACACACAGGTAAAAACCCCCAGTCATCAACATCTAAAATGATCGTTTCCAACTTCATGAAACAAATATTTTAGGTTAAGGGTGAAGACAAAAAGGAGAAAAAGGAGCTGACGTCTTACCAGAGTACGAGTAGAAACACTTTTATGATGCCAAAGAAATGTGCTAAATGTTACCAATAATGACAAATGCAGATCATGTACACAGGTGCCTAAATCCAGGCTAATGAATATTTGGCCATGAGTATCCTCTGTGCAGTGCTGCAGTGTTCATGAATCAAAGAATTGCTGCATCTTTGGAAAATGCTGAATCCTAGAAATGCTAATGAGGCAGTATGCAGAAGTCATAACTGTTGCCAGTGTCAAGTGGCCATGAAAATGATTATCTGTTAAGATATTGGAGGCAGAGCTACTATCCTCTAAATTCTCATGAAACTCATCTGATTTACTAACTAGTTGTTGCATCAAGATTTTTAGTTTGTCATGGCAACCTGAGAAGAGAGAGGAGTAGGATGCCATCAGGCAGCAGTCATAATGCAAGCATAAGTTAAATGCCTCTAAAGTTAATGATCCAAACTCTTCATTGCAGCTGCGAGGCACACAGTGTAACTTGGGGGAGGTGCACAGATGCTGTAAATTACTTTGGATGCCAGTACCATGACCCTGGGCCAGCTGTGTATCAGACCAGACTGGTGGCATAAGTTAGAATAATATAACTGCTGCTGTGAGTGATCCTGAGTGGCTGTTGTGGCAGATGTCAATGTCATGTATAAGTCTCTTTTTTTCCCTTTCCCTTCCTTACTTTGGCTGTAGGGTTGAAGACAACATGGGAGCTGCTGCATTTTTTCTACTCTACTAGGAAATTATCCCATCCTGAATAATCTTTCCATTGTCCTTATAATTCAGTAAAATGCTGTAAGTCATCTTGAGCATGACACAAGCCAAGGCAATCTACTTTCCCTTGCTTTGCATATTTTTCTGTTTTACCTTATATTTTATTGTAATACCATGGACACTCATTTTGCTTTAATTTTAAATCTTGGATCTGAGAAAATGCTTATAACAATATCAAATGACTATTCACCTGGGTAAAAATGGTAACTGAAAAGCAATGTTAATGACAAAATTATCTGTCAGGCAAACAGCATCCTCTCTACAGCTTTCACAGTGTGATGTTAGTGCATGTGAAAGCTGCCTGCCTGCCTGCTCTGCTGCCTGCTTTTTAGTGATAAGTATTATCTATTATATTGCAGGGATTTTTGGTCAAAACCTTGTATATTTTGCAGTTATCTGAAAATATCTCAAGATCTTCAGGTTTTATCATCTGCAGATAATTGTTGCAAACAAACGTATTATTCTAGAGGAAGAAACATCTGCAGCCAGGAACACTGGCAAACAGGAGTTTGGAGATAGCAAATGAATCATGTGAAACTAGGACAGACCTAGCAAGGAACTGACACTGTTCATCTGTGCAGTAAAACCCACTTACTTTAAGCCATAGCTGTAAAATTAATGGAGTTTTGGTAAGCTGCCACTCCCTGAGGATAATAATAAGTTTATATGTCCTATGAATGTAAAATTTCTTACATTCTTCTTTCCTTATCCTGGTAACCTAGGCTGCTGAAGTTTTTATACCACTTCCCTCCTCTTTTTTTTTTCCCCCCTCTCTCTTTCTCTTTTTTTTTTTTTTATTTTCCCGTGGAATATGCCAAGATCTCTCATAAAGCAGTCACTATATTAGGAGACAGAAACTCACAAAGCCTGGGTAAATGTCAGCACCGTGGAACAACTTTCACCCCAAAAGGTCACAAACTGCAGTTCCAGCATATTGTGGTCCAGTCAGTGAGAAACCAGTCAAGCATATCAGCTCAACATAATACCACATTATTACATTTATCTGGCCAGCATTAAATGTGCTGCAGCCTCATGCTTTGTTTTCCTTGACTTTGAATGAATGAAGCAGCTTTTGTAGGGCATCCTAAAGCTGTTCATTCAAAGCTTAGGAAAAGGCCATGGTGTCTGATGGGGGATTTAAACTGAGTGGAAACACCTAACACCAAACCCATGATCCTCAAACCCACATCCAGCTTCTAATCTTCACCATTTACATTTGAAAAATACCTAGAATAGAACATTACAGTTACCTGGTAGCACTATAGCTGTGGTGGGAACAGGGAGCTCCTGGGCCAAGCTTGCATCTGTTCAACTCTGCCTTTTTCTCCTGTGTCCTCAGAAAGTGTTTGCAGAGAGCTGATTCTTATCTTAGACAATTCTACCTACAAAAACATGCACCTTGTTTGATTGGTTTGTTTTGAGGGTAGAGGGAAATGGGTCTAAGAACTCTTGGTTTGTTTTAAGGGTTGAGGGAAATGGGTCTAAGAACTCTCCAAGTTTCAAATTCCAAAGGGAAGCCTGTGCTGCCTGGTTGTGCTGGGGTACTTTCTTCAGGATCTCTTCCCCTTAGGCTGCTCTGTGCTTAATATACTGTTTCTTGTGGGTCTAGTTGTCCTGATTGGGATGCCTAAAGGCTAGGTACAACACTGCTTAACAGTTTGATTCCTGAATTCTTCTGAGACTGGTTGCTGTGCATACAGGAAGTATTTTGGAAGTCTTAATTTTGTTATCTGTTTATCAAACTTGTCAACTGAATTTGAAACAAAACATGCCAGGGACAGGTGTTTACTTTGCCAGAATTTACATATATGCACGTACTTTTTTTAACCAAACAACAGCACTAGGAAGACAGCGGGGCTGCATGTTACTAGACCCTCCACATACTTACTGATTACACATTACATTACAGTAGAGATTATATATTGATTCCATAGCATTTTTAATGAATTTTCACAATCATCATGACTGATTATTTAGAAGACTAGTGATAAATCACTCATCTGATGATTGCTCAGTGCAAATGACTTATTTTCCTTGGATGATTATTCTGTCGGAGATTATTGTACAACCTATAAAAGTTTCTAAAGCTGTGTTTTGTGCGGGTGAGCCGAAACTTCATTGAAGGGCTCTGTATGTTACAACTTTGCTGTTTCCTAGGGCAGGCTGCCAATCTCTGCCTTCATTTTTCTGAACATTATCAGAACATCTAATTTCTATTCTGCTTTAGGGTCATGCTAAGTTACCAATTTTAAACAGTTTCTGTGATGTTGACGGTTTTAATTTGTTCCACTTGGTATGTTAGCAGGCCTATTGTTTGTTCAAAGTAGCTTTTTGTGTCTCCGAAAGAGACAGTTTCTGTATTTTCTCAACGCAATGCAATTTGTACCCATATTGCGGCTCCAGACACCTCCTTAAGGGCAAGTCTAATTGAAGTTGCTTGATTTCTGCTACCAATCAGAGTTTTTTCAAACTGGGTTTCTTTTCAACTGTAATACTTTAAGTTTCTCCTGTATTAGCAGGCTCACTCAGGTGTAACATTTTCTCTGAATCTCTCTGCTTGACCACAGCTCTCTGGTTCACTTTAGTCAATCTCCCAGCTAAAATTTAAAAAGCACCTGATGAGCTCTGAGACTGATTAATACTTATGAGAATTTACTTGTCCTTTCTTAAAATGATTGTATCTAAATTAAGCCATAAATCTAGCTCTGACTCACCTTTCAGCAAGTTATGCCTTAGCTGGACTCTCAGCAGAGCAGGACAGGATTCAGGGTGGATGCAAGGACCAGCCTGAAACTCTGTCATTCAATATTCATTTAAGGGTCATTTAAGTAGCCATTTGAGATAATATTTCAACAGTTACTAAGCAAGTCACTTTACTGGACCTATGTCCCTTTTTTCTTGGGAGAAGAAGAATTTGTTGTTAATTTCAACCTGTGCAGCATGTTATGCAGGGGTAAATATAAGTCTGTATGCCCTTGCATTGGAATGAAGAGTTTTTAAAAGAGAGAGGGAAGGTGGAAATTTTCATGTGTATTATCTGAGGCTTTTACTTACCGCTTTGATTTCAGCAAAATGGCAATTGCTTCACATTCATGTATCTATTCTATATCCACGCATAAACAAAACTTTGATAAATTTGATTATCTCATGAAAGATAATATAATAATCTGCAGGTTTTTGGACCTTAGTGTAATGTGCATCTTAAATATATTTTGTTTGTGATGAATTTATATTAGCCTTTTATTTTAGGTGTATACCAAAATTATATTCTTTTCTCTTTTCTTTTCTTTTCTTTTCTTTTCTTTTCTTTTCTTTTCTTTTCTTTTCTTTTCTTTTCTTTTCTTTTCTTTTCTTTTCTTTTCTTTTCTTTTCTTTTCTTTTCTTTTCTTTTCTTTTCTTTTCTTTTCTTTTCTTTTCTTTTCTTTTCTTTTCTTTTCTTTTCTTTTCTTTTCTTTTCTCTCACTAATCATGCAAAGCTTTTGTTTTTCTCAGGAATCAATCAGCTGGTTTTTTTATTTGGTTTTCCAAGCACACACAAGACTTATCCTGCCTCCATTGCCCCTTTTAACATTTTGAAATTTTGCATTTTAGTGGATTTGGATGTGTCTTTCCTGAGCAGCTGTCAGGAAGAGAGACATGAAAGCAGAGAGGCAAGAGAGGCTGATGGTTGGAGCAGGAAATATGCACCAGCATCTTCAGCTTCCCTACCATGAGCAGTCTGCAGCTGAGGAACCCTCTGCCCCGGCTTCCCTTTTCTTCCCCCAATGCCATGTTTTTCCCACTAGGAGAGGCACTTAATGAAGAATGCAGGCAAGGAAATTGGGTCACACAGAGGAAGAGGGAGGATGGAACCGGCGTCAGAGATGGTCAGGGTGGTTGCTTGCAATCTCAGTGTGGTGGTGTGCTCTAGCCGCAAAATCCTATCAGAGCAAACCAATATTTTCTTCTTACTACAGACTTTCAGTCCAATAGGTGGAGGATTTGTGAGTCCTCTCTGCCATGCAGTTTCTATATGCTGAACGTTGTCCTGGCTACTGAGTGCATAAGGTAATAGTAAATCAAAAGTTTTCTGCAAATTGTACAAGATCTGTGCCATCGTCTTTGAATTGGAGACAGGGAAATCGAACAGAAAAAAAAATTTATTTGTGGCAACCAACATGAATGAAATAGTAACAGTAGAAGAATTAAAGCACACCCACTGTCCAGTTTTATCTTTAGCTCATTTATGCTTTGTTGTCTCACTGCATAGAGACTTAAAAATTAATTTCCTTCGTGAAAAAAACTTAGGATAATTCAGGCCTTTACTAGGTGAGTATAGATGTTGTGAAGGCAAAGCCATCACAAGTATTTTAGGATGGATCAGCAGCAGCTACATCATTGATGATGAATTAGCTGATACTTACACATTGTGGAAACAGTCTAGACCCAGGTCCAGAGCTAACACAGACCCAAACAATTCTGTTGAAACCACATTCCACGAGAAAGTTCACCATTGCAATATTTTCCTAAGTCATAATATACACTAGGTAGAGTACTTCAGAATTTATAGTATTATAGATATTATGAACAAAACTGTACTTCATAAATCAATATTTTTAGTTCTTAAAAAATTATATGCATAAGGATCCAATTGTACACCAAGAATGTTCTATTTTGAAATGTTCTATTTTTATGTTCTATTTTTAGAGCGCAGTATTTTCAGCCCATATGTAACATTATAAAATTTTCCAATAAAATAAAATTATGTGCATACAAACATAATTTTTATACAAGATTTAAACTGAAAATAGGAAAAAAGACAAAGAATTAGAAATGCTACTATTTTAGCTCCCTGTAAATATAAAGTTATATCAGGAAAACTTTGCTCCACAGGGTTAATAAACTTTGAATGTATTATTATTTCTATTCCTCAATAGAAAATGAACATTCAAGATATGTTCCTGAGGATGCATTTGGATTCTGGTAAATTTTTGCTGATAAAATTCTATCTATCAGGTTTTTATTCAAAATAATGATGCCTTGTTTCAATTCGAAGTTGTTCACTAAATCTGTGCGTGCTAGAAATGCATGGAACTGTTGCAGTTTACTAAATCATGCTATGAAAGATTAGAATTGTTCTGCGTAAGCCTCAGGAGACCTGGGGTAGTTCATGAAGCTTTCATTAAGCATTTTCTATTGAATTTATCATCCATTAACTGATAAAATAGATGTACCAACAGACTGCTGGCTATGTTAGAACCTCTCAAATCCACTACAATATCAGGAAAAACTGTTGTATATTTATTTTCTTGACAGAAAGAAATTCAGGAGGTTCAGCTTTCTCATTTACATTAACTTCTAGCAGAAAAGAATACTTTCATAATGAGTATTTTATACTTCAATAGTATAGAAGTAGCTATAATAGTAGTAGCTATACTACTACTGCCAATGTCATGAACAGTGAGAATAAAGAGTATCATTCCTCAAATGACACTGGAAAGTATATTTTTTCTTCCATTCAGCAGATCTGAGTAAATTTTTAATAGAAAGGCTCTTTGCCATTAATATATAGTTTACATACAGTACAGATCTTTTAACCCAACTAAACTATTTATGGCACATTTATTCATTCCTTTGTGATAATGAATGAGGCTTTATTGGGTCAGCACACCAAATTGCAATGTATATTAGTTTGTTTACTTTTAAGAGAGATTGGAATGAAGATTTTATAGTCAGAGATACTAATGATAATACAATTTACTAGTGTTTACATCAGATGTTGACATTTTAAATCCACAGTCCAAATTTATTAATTAGGCTCAGTAGCAGAGCATTATATTCAGCTTACTGATGACTCCTAGAATTTGTTGAAAAATGGTCTTGTGTCACCTTATGTATCAGAATCAGTTTGCAGAAAGATTTTCTGCTGCTGAGATATCTCTATTAAATTTGTACCACAGATTAAAAGAGAAGGAAATGTTTAAAATGCCATTAAAATCGAGTAGTAAATCTTTCACTTTAAAAAGAGAGGAGGAGAACTCATTTCTCATTTCTCATCAAAGGTAGGCAACTAATTAGACTCACTCCAATTAATACTTGGGTTATATAAAAGATGATTGATTCTGTCTAGATTTTTATCCTTTGAACATATGGCAACAAGGAACATGGAAAATTTTCATCTGTCATATTTGTGCTTGTATCTTAAAGTGTGAATATATGGGGTATGCACAGGCAGTGGTCTGGTATTTTGGCTGCAGAGATAAGTGCATGCTATTCAATCACTTTTATTTCCACTGTTTACAGCTGATAAAGAACAGATCTTGGCCATGCAGGAAGCATGTTGATCACCTATATTTTGTACAGATGGCTTTTGAAAGTGTATCCAGACTGGTGATTCCTGACCAGACCTGAGAATATAACAATAATGGTGACATGTAAAATTTAGTCTCATGGTAAGATGCAGTCTGTACAAAAAATGGCCTTCCAAAAAACCATCTAGCTTGTCTCAATTTCCTACAGCTAGTCCCATAATGCTGCCCACTCACTGCTCCCATCCCTCCTCCCTTCCCAGATCCTTTTTTCTCACCTTCTTTTATGTTTGCTGATTCAATTTCTACTCCCATGCACAAGCAGACCCTGACATAAGTTCAGCCAGGGAAGGTCTTGCTACTCCAACCTTTTCTCACATAGGAACACGTTCCATGTGCTCTGCCCAAGAAATTGCTAGCCCAATACAAGCTTGCCTGGAGTTAGATGAAAGCAGACCCAAGGGAAATGGGTGGAACAAGAGCCCTTGCTGAAGATGACATATGGGATGATGCAGGAGAAGGGTAATGGCCAAGCTCAGCAGCCCAGGAACATGGACTTTTTCACAATGTCTTGGACTGCTCATTCCTAAAGCTCAGCCTGCCACTGGTAGGAGTGGTGCCAGAGAAATTTATGCAGTAAAGTTGTTACTTGTGCTGTTTCTAACAGGCTAGTTGTGAGTCTCTCCATTTTGGGGAAAATGTCACTCCTCTTAACATCCTCTCAGCTTCTCATTTCAGAGGTGGTGATTTAGAAAAGGAGTTTGCTAACATGAGTGTTAATTTACCTTAGGAAAAAATTAAATATGAGTAGCTTGAACAGGTGGATATTTTAAACTCTGTCATGTTCATTATGGGTGACAATTTCTCCTGCTTGCAGAGAAGATTTTGCAGGAATAAAGGGAAGATCTCTGACAAGAAGGATGTACAACTAATTAAATGAATGCTGATCTTAGCATATTGTCCTCCATCACTTTCAGTTGCTTTTAATGAACTCTCTGCCTTGGTCTCTCTCTCTGCATCCTTTATATATCTGCCTTTTTTTTTTCTTTTTTTTTCAAGTTTTTTTTCTTTTCATTTTTTTTTCCTTCCTTTTTTTTTTTTTGTTTTCCCTAACGAAAAAAGCATAAAGGATGCCAAGGAACTGGGTAGATCAAGTGCAAATTCTTATATACAGAAGAGCTAAAAGGTGAGGAGATGCAGACAAATGCAAGTTTCTCTCAGTGTCACGGAACACTGCTCCACTGCAGACTGCTGCAAACACTGTCAGCCACCTCAGGGTTTTCTGCATTTCTGCTGTTCAGAAATATTTGCTGGCACAGGTCACAGCAGCACATACTGCAGATCTTTGCTAATTACCTCTGTACTGGCCTGCTGCAAAAGGAAAGTATTGCTGAGATGTGGACTTACCTCAGCTAGACTTCTTTCCTCTTCTGCATATTTTTCTCTTCCACCTGTATGTGCTTTGCAGAGGTAGTATAAAGGTAGGCTGTTCCTTAAATACAGCTGTTCCTAGAGCCAGCAAAACTGCTGTTTGGCATTATTACGAATTAGTGACTCCCTGTTCAATGCCATCTTTCTAAAATCTAACCTGTCTCAAAATATACTTTCTAGCACAATGATGTTAAGAATGTACAGAAAATGAGGCAAAAATAATTAACTCATCCTGAAACAATAATACACTGCACAATTTGAGCAGTATATAATTGATTAATGTTACTTCTGTAAGCATTTTGTGGCCCTAGCTTGAAAATTAAATCAATTCCTGGCAAAGAAGTAGAAATCCAATATCATTACTTCACTTGTTCGTATAGTTTACTAGAGAATTATTTTTTTCTGTAACAAAGCATATTTTCTGCACTGTTAACAACATCCATCTTAATGGGATCTGCCTTTTTCAGGTTTGTATGTTTTCTTGACTGGGTGGCTTGCCTGCTTGACAAAGAGAGATTTTTGAATTATGAAAATGAGAAAATCTCATCTCCACAAACTGTTCTCTATTATATTTGTGATACGATATACATGTTAACAGAATAATTATTAATTTTCAAACATAATTATCATTAACTATCCAGATTTTTGCTTTCTCAGAGGTTTATAACTAGCAGTAAATATTATATTGTTCTGGCCATTCCCCTGAATCCGGGAACAGAGTATTTCAGTGAACTCGATATGAAACCACTGTCCTTTCTATTTTTCCAGCATTTCCAAAGTACTTCTGCTTTTGCAAACTGCACCTTGAATGGCACCAACTGTGAGCAGTTTGTTGCTCTGTGATGAGGCACTTTGCTTTCTTGGACTAAAAGGGAGCTTCAGGAGCCAGATCCTCAGCTGGTGTGAATTTATGAATATATGAATAGTGTAGAAGTAAATACACTGCCATTTAGGCTGCCTGCTGATGTTCCTTTTCATTCCCTTAGAATGATGTGTGTCATCCCACTCACATAAACCTAGCGTGGCTGATGTTATTCAAAATGTTATTTGCAAAGCAGAAGGGCTTTGCTCTCTGTAAGGGAAAAGGAGCAGTGGTCCTCCATTCACTTCATTCTCTCCTCCACTAAAAAGCTGTTCACAGGCTATGGGCTCAAGAAATTCCCTACAATATTTTCTTTTAAACCACAAAGCAATAAGCTGCTACTCAAGGGCACATAGACAAATCGAAAAAAATTGGAATTCTGTTAGTTTACTCTTTTTAAGAGTATATTTTTAACTCTTGACCAAGATTTGATTTTCCTTATACTGGTTTCTGTTGAAAATAGCTTGTGTTCCTGGTGCCCACCAATTAAGTTCAGGCTTCATTATGTACCATACACAGCACTGAACTGGCCCTTGGACACAGAATTCCAAGGTGTATGCAGTAGCTTTGCTCATCGTATTAAACTGGGAGGAGCTGTTGACTACCTTGAAGACAGAGAGGTCCTGAGCAACAAGGTCTAGGTGACCCTGCTTGCACAGTAGGGGACTTTCTAAAGCCTATTCAAACCTCAAATATTCTGTGTTTGTTCATAACACATTCAATAATAGGGACATATGTGTGACGCTATTTTACTGAACAAAACACCACCACCTTTGTATCTTGTTGCTAAGGATGTAGAAATGTTCAAAGACTAAAGTGACAGCAATCATTACATGTATTTATATCACAGATGTAGAAACAAATGCCTAAAATTAATTATATTTTCCTATCTGAAGGACAAATTAAAAGAATATCCAATATTATGAAAAAACCTTGGGTTGCATATAGTGAATGTACATAAATGTGGTAAAAAGTAAAACCAGCTTTTTCACATTTTTCTTTTTCTTTTGAGTCTTTTGTTCGTGTAGCTAATAACACATTCAAAAGGTATTAGAAGTTCAGTGGAGTTTTCTATCAGTTACATTCAGATTGTTTATTCCTAAAGGATAGTTCAAATTATTTGAATTCTTCTCTTCACTAAATATGTCTAAAATGAAGCTAAAGAACATTGTTTCAAGGCTCCATTCAGATATAATATTTATTCAATGAAACAGAACCCTTGCTTTAAAAAAAGCCCTAATTCCTCTGTTCTTTATTGGATTATGCAATATCTGTATTGGTATGGTTAGGGGAATAATTGTTTTAATTTTCAAACTGATTGATAGATACTCGGTATCTATGTCAATTGCTTGATGGAGGATACCCCCTGAGCTAATTGAAAGAGACAAAATATACCAACAAGAAGCCTAGTTTCATATCAATTGTTATAAAAGGATTTGGACTCTGTTAAAAAGCCATAGTAAAATTTACCACATAAATCTACTACATAAATCTACCACAGAAAAAACAGGTGTTCATAAACCAGAGCTTGTAACAGTATCAAATGTAAATTTGTAGATTTCTAGAGATATAGAAAATACAGTCCTAATTTTAGCAAAAACCCCATATCAATGTCTACCTTCTATGAATCTCTTGAGAGAAGAAAATCTTTGCAATATGCCATATTATAAATATTGTAATATAGAGGAATCAAATGCATGAAATGGACACTATGTGCAAATAGGGCACAGAACAGAAGACCTTAAGGTGCAGAATTGAAAATTTGGAGCCAGCAGAGAGACAGGAAAAGTTGAGTGTATAGAAGATTGTGAGAATCCCAGCTAGTCCTGCACATCAATAGGCGTCATGTGCTCTAGGTTCTTGTAGCCATTATGGCAAAGAAAACCTTTAAAGAATATTTGAAGGAAGATAATACAAGTATGAGGATATCTTTTGAGCCATTTTCTATGCTAATTTCAATGAGTCATGGCAAGCTCAACCCTCAATCCTCTGTTTACCTCTCCTCTAGGACTGTGAGCTGATATCACAGCTAAATGCTGATCATACTCCTCAGTAATTCATGCCATTGTACCTAAATCATGTGATTGCCAGGTCACTCCCAGAGATCACTCATTTTCCTGAGGGTTTAATTTCAGATATATATTTGTTCCTGTGTATTTGTGTATCTGTATTATACACAAATGTATACTGCACATTTTTGTGCCTGCAGCTCATCCTTCACACTACCAGCCCCAAATTTCCAGCATGCACAAATCTGCTGTGATTCTTCCTCTGGAGGACTCTTAGGGCTCCTGTGGTCCCAGTGGGTGCCATGACTTTACCTTTCTTTGGTGTCACTGTCGTGCTCTGTAGGCTCCAAGGCTGGTCTTCTCAGCACTCTAGTTTGTGATCCAGCTACCCGACTGCCTGGTGACAGTGCCCACCTTGGCTGCTCTGTGGGCATCTGTCATCAAAAAAAACCTTGTCATGGTCAATTTGCAGTACAGCAACAAAACAGAAGGACTGCCAAAAGATTTATAGGGCAACTTCTCTTTAATTTTGATGGCATAAATGGCGAGTAGGTCTGTAAAAAAGAAGTAAACCACTTATATATATTGTTAGTTATACTCAACTCTTAGAAATAATCTCTGGCATATGGTCTAAGGCTTCTGTATTTTTTTTTCTAAATGTACCCTCTTTTTCTGTTAAAACTTCACAGAGTCTCTCCTCCTCCATCCCTTTTTTTTTTCCTTATTTGTCTCCTTGTGTTTGTCCATTCCCAGCTGGATGAATAATAGAAACAAATTCTTTTTGTCACAAGAGCAGGCTCTTACAGTTCCTTTCCCAGTTCTGTAGTTTCAAAGTCTGCACTTGTGTTTAGTTTTTATGGGATGTCTAAATTGTGAGATTAAGTAGACATAAAACAAACTGCTTGGAAGTGGTTTGGCAGCAGAACACATCACTAAATGAAGGCTAATTTACTCAAATGAGAAGGAGAGTATGTTAGTACACAGATGCAATATGTGTTGTGGATTATCTGTGAGCTTAATTTTACCACAGCTCATCTGTTTTTAATCTTTTAATCAAATTTAGACAACTACAGTAGTATTGGCTTTACTTATTTTCTATTTACTAGTTTTACACAGATAAGCATATTGAAAAATGTGCAAGTCCTCACAATCTTCTCAGCCTAAACAGAAATGATGATATGATGGGCAAACATGTGCATGCTGTTTGGCACTTTCAGGCAGTGTCTGTTGAAACAAATTATTTATTTAGATTAACTTATCCTGTAGCATCAAATTAAACAGGCAAACCAAGTCAGTATACACCATAGCTGCAATACAGAACTACCTAGTATTTCCACAATGCTTTTAAATATATGATGACCTTTCATGGTTTACTTTGTCTGCTCTAAGCAACATCTGAGATTTAGTGTTATTTTTGTGGTAGAATGTATTTTTTTTATAGGAGCCTTTTGGATAAACATGTGCCTGTCTTTTTAGGTTTACTAAGACAGTTGAACAGGTCTGGTTATAAATTATTTATTCTCTAGCACTTTTAGTTTATAGTCATTATTTCAGTTATATATTACCCTCTTCATGCATTTAACTGCTTTTGTGTTTTTGCCTTGTGACAAAGCCCTGTGAAATACTTTTGTTGACATTAATTACAGAAAGAGCTGAGTAACTTTAATGTTTATGATAAAATATTCAGAAGACAATGGAAACTTGGCCTTAAGTGCTGCAGTTTTTACTCCACATTTTTGGATGACCAAATGTTCTCATTCTTAATGGAGTCATCTTTATTTGTTACTGCCACTTTTTCAAGTTGGCTAGCTGTTTTATTGAATGTATTTCTGAATCAGCAGCTGTCAATAAGCTTTAAAAGAGCTATTTCTGTGGAAGGAATCTTACCATTTTTGAAGACAATAAGTCTTGGGACCTTTGAGACCTCACTGTTTTTCAACAATATTTCTGTCTCTTAGGAATACTGTGTAAACTTGAGGACCAGAGTATTGCACTTCTGGAAGCCAATGAAACACAAGTGACAAACAATAACAAGAGAGACTTCCCTGAAAATGCACAGCAAAACAAAGAGGGCTAACTTCTTCACAGTACTTCACTTAAAAAAAATCCAAAAAGTTCTTGAGCATTACCAAGGCTTCAATGCACACTAATTTTTGCACTCAAACAAAAGGTCAGCTTTAAGCCCAGACCCACAGGCAGTCTCCAAGAGCTTCTGAGCTTAACCCATGCGTGTAGTTCAAGGAGATGATGCAAAGGCCACGGCTGAGAGCGAGGCTTTGCCTCCAAGCCATCCAGCCCCACTCCTTAAACTCTAAGCACTACAACACTAAGTGACAAACAGCAGATCTCTTGTTCCTGGATTCCTGCCCTTTATGATTATTTGATGGTTAAAAGTAGAATGCTGATTCTTAGAATGGTATTGTGGGAAGAAAAGGGGCCAATGTTTATAGAAAAGATATATACATAAATTAAGGTATAATTAGAGAAGCTTCATTAAACCACTCTCTACTGCTTCTGTCCATCAGGATAAACTAGACATATACCATGCCAGGTCTTTCCAGCTGGTTATGTGTGCTAACATGCACTATGCTGTCCAAAGGTAACATCAACTGGAATTTTTATGCACTCTTTAGAACAAATTTCCTATACTCAGAAAGAAACAAAAAATAGCTCTGCATAACATAGGAGCATCTCCTAGCAGAGTTACTGATACTTTTCCCAACAAACTGTAGTGAACACACAGGCAAATCACCAATCAAATGCCCTTGTTGCACACTTGTGAGATCTGAGGTTTCAAGAATCTAGATCCATGTCAGAAGCCTCTTGACAGTGGCAGGCTGGCCCTGTGGGGCCACTCCCTCCCTCCCTCCCCTCAATGGGACAGAGGAGCAAATGGGAAAAAGAAGAGTGAGAAAATCTATGGGTTGAGATAATGACAGGGACATAATTTACCAGTTACCCTTTGGAGTAATTGGGGAAAAAAACCTCAGGTGTTTCAGTTTGTGCCCACTGCCTCTCTTTCTGCCAGTGGAAATCATTGAGAAGAGTCTTTGCTCTTTCTCATCAGGTATTTATACACAATAAGATCCCTTCTGAGTCTTCTATTGACATTCCCAGATCTCTAAGCCTCTGCCTATATGTCAGATGCTCCTTATATGTCAGATGCTTCAATCATTTAATCACCTTCATGATTCTGAGGTGCACTTAGCCTATCATGTCCATACCTTTCTTGTTTCCCACCCCTGCACAACCAGATAATATTTCAATAATTGATGTAAACCTGCTGTCTTTTCTTGATTTCCTGTTTCATCGAGATTTAGAGCTTAGTGAAGAATTGCAGTTCTTAAAAATGTTATTATAACCCTATAGTAAGAACTACTTTGGGTTGCATTAAACTTATATATATTGATTGTTAATATTGTGTGGTATAATGTGGTGTCCATTGTCAAAATAATTAAAAATTTTTGACCTTAGAAATAGTTCTATCAGATGAATTAAAGGCTTGTCTACTTCAAACCTCTAAATTTACTTTTTATTTGTTGCAAATAACAGAAGTCTACCCTTGGACTGTCATTTTAGTATTTATTTATATAACATTTTCTTTATGATCATGAAGAAATTTGCCAAGCAAGTCCAGCCGTGACATGAATATTGATGGAAAAATAAGCAATGAGGACTGCATATTCTCATGCAGAAATAGAAATACCAAGGTAAGTGTTCAGATGCCCCAAAAAGGGCATTTAAATGCTGAAAAATAAGTTAGTCTAAGTAAGAAATGAAGACAGGCTGCAGGGGAAGAATGTAAATCTTGTAAAAGAAGGCTTTAAGATACCCAGAATAGCCAGCTCCTTGTGTCTTCCACAGTGTAATGCTGGGGGCAAGGATAGGTAATGTGATCCTTGTATAGGTAAAGAGTAGAAATAGGGTCATGAGCTTGCCTCTAGCTGCACCTCTGTATAGGCTGAAATGATAATCCATTGCATCTGCCTCTGTAATTTAAGGGGGATGTATTGAGACAGCTTGAAGGAAGGCACTCAAAGTGATCTATGAATTGCAAAACAATGTGAGACTTATAGCACTCAACCCTTTGAGCTTGTTGAAAAGCAGCCTGAAAGATCATTTCACACATAAGTGAATCTGATGGGTGGAAACTTTCTAACATTCCTAGAAAAAGTCAAAACAGGATTCAGTGACCGGTGGCTAATGTTAGAAAAAATCAGCCTTAAGGTACGATGAATTTTACTTGCTGTGCAGGTAATTAAACATTGGGGAGGTACTGGACTCACCATAGTTCAGAGAAATATAAATGATTTGGAGAAGAAAAACAGGAAAAACAAGACAGAAAAAAGCTTTACTTCACCTTTTGAGAGCATTCATTTTGCCCAAAGAAGGGCAAGTCAGCATTAGGACACATGGCATTAAAAAACACAAGTTATAATATTTTCTTCAGGATTTGCAGGAAAGTTTTCCTCTAGGCAGTCAAGGAAGTTTTTTGTTTGTCTGTGTGTTTTAGGTTTTGGTGGTTTTTTTGGGTGTTTTTTGTGTGTCGAGATTGGGGTTTTTTGTGTTTGTTTTTTGTGTAGTATTTTAGTGGTTTGTGTGTTTTTTTTTTTTTTTTTTTTTTTTGCTGTTTGTGAGTTTTTTTAACCTTATTTTTATTTTGTTCTGCTCTCTCTTACCTCAGAGGTGACCAAGACAGTGTGAGGCAGTGCCCTGAGGCCAACCATGTCAACTGTCTGGGGAATAAAACAATCTTTCATGTTAAGAAAAATACAGGCTGAACAACTGTCAGGGCTCGAAGTGGAAATAAATATTTTTGCCATTCATATTCACAGGGCTGCAGAGTTCCTTCTTTTTTTCCTCCTTGGCAACCTGAAGCAGAGAGTATCCTGCAGGCTTATTGAAGTGTATATCCTCTATTTTGCTCTCTGCTACTCTGGGGCCCTGAAGTGATACTGAGCTTTCCTGCTTCATTGCAGTGCTATTCAACAGTCTCAGCCTCTATGAAGCGAAATGCTTTAACATAAAACATTTGGGATTTTTTTTTTACTAATAAAAGGGTTGCTGGGTGAAAATAAATGGTCTGTGTTATCCAGGAAATCAGTCTAGATGAAGATCCCCGAAGCCTCAAACCCCATGAAGCAATGGAAGGTTAATCAAAGCACTACATAAAAGCACAATAAGACCCATTCCTTCAAAATGGTTATGACCCATGGGATCCAAATATAAATTATGAGTAGCTCTCATTCCTTCTTTCCCATTAGAGGGCAATGTTTATGTAGGCAGAATTTCCATTGAAGTCATCATTATCCATTTGCATATATATTCAGGGGATTAAAAACTAGTGTCGAGTTTATCTGTTTAAACCATCAATCCATGTCTGCTTAATGTTTCCTCAAATGACATTGGAATAAGGGAGTTTGTATAAGAACAGGCATCAGTGATATTAATAATGACTTCTCCCACACCAGTACATACAAGTGTAGAGAAAGTTGTGTTGTTTGGGTATTTGTCAGTGAGCTGGGAGTTCACTGTAAGTCAAAAATGCCAATAAGTTTAGGAACTGATGTTTCTAATTAAATGTTTACTTTGTTTGCCTTGGGCTTTGAAAAGAGATAAGAAGCTGCTTCATGCTGATAAACAAATATGCATACAACACAAGGGGACAATGAGATCACTAACTGCTTTGCAATATGTGGAATTATTACTTTTGCACTTCATTTAAATAAGAATTATAATACTTAACAGAATGTCTGTTTATACAGGTCTAGGGCATGCTCAAGGTTACGCTGATGAAAATGGAAATCAAAGTTGATAAGATGGTCTGTTTGTTGCTTGGCAAGTTGTGACAGATAATCACTACCATATTTTCAGATCTGTGACCTGTAAATTATTTATAAATCCCTGTTTTATGAGTGCTACAGGTGATGTATGTGTACAAGTTTTGTAAAGACCTCAGCTGAGAAGTCCCTTGTCTTAAAAGATTGCTGTCTTCTCATTAGTACTACCCTTGCATCTGAATTTTCTCATTTTACTTCCTTATTGCAGTCTTGCATGGGTTGTTTTGAAGACTTAATTTACAAGGGTGTAGACTTTATGTCTACATGCTGAAGTTTGTATTTCCTTTACAGAAAAATTAAAAATTGGAAATATCCCAGTGCTACTTGGTGCTTGATCTTTCTCTTTGTGTTTTTTTTACTGTATTTGGCATAGATTTTGGAGAACTAAAGCTTTAGGTCCCCAAGGGAAATTACGTGAGACTTGCAAACACCCAGGGTCTTTTTTTGTTGAGAAGTGTGGTTCAGCAATGGAAAAGAAAACAAGAACAAAACTCAAACACTGAATAAAAAACATAACTTTGTTCTTTTATTTATGTTGCTTTAGGCAATCACTAATGTTTTTTCAGCTCAGTTTGATACAAGAAACTATTTCTCTTGAATAATTTGCACATGATAAAGCTACACACAAAATAGAATATGTAAGTGGAGCATATTATTTTGTTTCCTATCTTTCTTCATGCCTACAGATGATCTGTTTGGGGAGGGAAGTTTTAAAGCATATGAATTTGTCTATAAGGCTGGTAATTGAACGTCAGAAAAAAGAATTCTTTTCATTTGTTTCCTTCTCTAGTGAAAGGTGATGTTACCAAAGTGTGATGAAAGAATATATCAGGAAAAAGATAAAACAAGTGGAATTTGATGTTGCCCTTCCACTTGGCTCTCATGACACCCCACCTGAAGTGGTGTGTCCAGCTCTGGGGCCCCCAACACAAGAAGAGCATGGACTGTTAAAGCAGGTCCAGAGGCAGCCACAAAGATGATCAGAAGGCTGGAGCATCTCTCCTATGAAGACAGGCTAAAAGAGCTGGGGCTGCTTAACCTGGGGAAGAGAAGGTTCCAGGGAGACCTTAGAGCAGCCTTTAGTGCCTAGTCAGTACCTAAAGGGACTTACACGAGAGCTAGAGAGGGACTTTTTACAAACACATGTAGTGACAGGAGAAGGGAGAATGGCTTTAAACTGAAAGAGGTGGGCTTAGATTAACTATTGGGAAGAAATTCTTTACTGTGGGAGTGATGAAGCACTTGCACAGGTTGCCCAGAGAAGCTGCACATGCCTAGTTCCTGGAAGTGTTCAAAGTCAGCTTGGAGGGGCTATGAGCAACCTGTTCTAGTGGAAAATGTCCCTGCCTATGGTAGGGAGGTTGAATGTTGAAGATTTTTTAGGTAATTTCCAACACAAATATGGTCCAGGCTGAATTTTCAGAGTGCATTTCAGCTCTCACCAATAGTATCTTGTACCTCACACAATACATCTGTGGTTACCAGATTCTTTTGAAGTTCTTCCAAATCAATATAATTTGCTTCTCAGCTTCTGTGTTCTTACCCATGCTCTACGTGACAGTATTTGAACTATGAGAAAATTGCCTTTTCTAGGTAGAGAAAAATTGCTATCATTCCACTGAACTTCTTCAATGCTGTGCAAATGTGGTAACAAGATTTGCCAGATAATAGCAAGAATAAGCATGACTTTGTAAGGAAGAAAATTCCTGTAGGATGGATGATGTGTCTTCTCTTCTGTACTCAGCATTATTCCTGGATTTTATACCAACACTATGTAACATCAAATACAGATTCAGAAATGAGAGACAGAGCAAGAAACTTGGACCTGTCTGAGGTTCAAGACTACATTATTGACGTTGTTGAACCTAGCTCTTTCTGGTGACCCACTTAAGCACACTCTTCTCTGCTATATATCTCACTGGATATTGACCAAATGTCCTTATAGTCAGATACCTCCTGAGATGCTTAATCCTTCTCTGAGACCATTAGAAAATAACAGCTATCTAAACAAACATGAATCCTGCTGAAAGGCATAAAAGTTGTACAGTTTAACTGCACCTTTTTGCTACTTTGCTAGCAAACACGATAGTGTCAAGGAATATTTCTGCATGCTGGAACTTCATCTTGTGAGTTGCCAGAGCAGCTCCTGACATGCTTTTTATCTCAAAGTTTCTCAAAAGATTTCTTGGCCTGGTTCAGGGTTAGCATGCACCATGGACCACTCTCACTAGACAACTTGCACTCAGCATCTTATATATTGGAGGATAATTTATTAGAATATATCAAAGTATTTTGCCTAGACAGGTCATTCTGATGATTGTTTCTTGGCACTAGTACCTTGTGTACTAGTAAAGTTGTGGTGTTAAATGTTCTCTGGGTCAAGCCCTGCTGTCTACAAAGACTACTCAGGGTCAGTGGTCTCTAATATTCTTCTTCCAAGATAAATTTTTATTCAGTGAAAAAAAGTTAAAGAGAAAATCACTAGGTATTTGGAAGCTCCAGACACAAAACCAGACTCCCCTAAGCAGAGTAAATCTGACTGCTAGACATTATACTGCCTTCCTCTACAAGCAAGGCAAAACCCTTCATTACCACTCTGTTGGTCTTTTCGTTGCTCAAATCAGATGAATGAAATGAATTCCTGATTTATCCTATAAACATAATCACTGAGAAATTTTTAACAGCTTCCTCCATATTTCAGTTTCTTTATTATAAATGCACATCTGGCACCAAGAAAACTTGGGAATATCTGGATTTAAAAATAATTTTGCTTGGTTTACACACAGATATGGGTTTTCCTTTATTGTTCCAAGACTTTTCTTGTCAAATATCAAAGGTTTATTACAAACCACAGGTATTAAATTTATTCTAAAATGTTTAAATAATGGTGACAGAGTATTTGTTTTTCTCACTGTACTTAAAAGTTGTTGAAGTGTTTTCAGCCATGACACACAAAAATGTGTTGGGCAGTAAGCAGAGTCAGAAAAATGAATTTATAAAAGTTAGAAATTTGCTAAATTTGAGTGTTAAGTATAAACAAATAATTTTCTAATATAAACCCATGTAGCCTTAGGTAATGAGGCTGCTACATAATGCAGTTTCAGTAATAAGTGAAATTATCAAAGAGATAGTATTTTGCTAACTTTTAAGCTAATCTTAGCCCAGATAGGTCCTAAGCAATAGAGTCTCATACCTGTTTTGAGACCATGCAAACAAAAGAAGATGTTTTCATTGTTAGTAGAATGACCAGAAGCCATCAACAGGGTCTAATTATGAAAAAATAGACATGATAGACATGATAGACATTGTCATTGTGATGCTTTTTTCCAGGAAAGATGAAGAATTAACAATGTCAAAGGCATTCTTAAAATGCATTCAGTACAGATGATTCTAGAATTCTGAGATGGTAAAAAATAGATGAAAAATATATTTTATGAAAGGAAGGTAATAAAGAAAAAATTCTCATGTCTTGACAATATTGAAGCTTGAAAGTGGTGTTTAACACTGCTGATTTTTCCCTCCAGCCCCCAGAGAAAAGGCAGTCAGTACCTCTCAGTCAGGATACTCAGTCAGTATCCTCTGGGTTCATCATCTGTGAAGAAGGATTTAAGGACTCATGAGTAGAATCTTCCCAAACAACTCTTCTTATGCAAGCTGCTTACTAAGTGCAAGCTTTCTAACATGAGAAAGAATACCAGTGTTGCAGTGAATGCCAAAATAGAATTCACAACTTATAAACAACGTATACTTATATAAGAAAGAAACTGATAACTACACAAGAAAGACATGAATTTGATGGAACAAATCCAGAGGAGAGCTACTATATTGATCAGAAGGCTGAAGTTCCTCTCCTATGAAGACAGGCTGAGGAGAGAGTTGGGGCTGTTCATCCTGGAGAAGGACAGGCTCTGTGCAGACCTTAGAAGACCTGCCAGTACCTAAAGGGGGCCTGCAAGAGAGTTGCAGAGGAATGTTTCACAAGGACATGTAGTGACAGGACAATGGGAAATAGCCCTAAACTGAAGGATGGTAGATTTAGATTAGATACTAGGAAGAAATTCTTTACTGTGCAGGTTGTAAAGAACTGGAAAAGGTTTCCCACACAGGTGGGAACTCCCATCCCTGGACATGTTAAGACTAGGCTGCCTATAAGTAGCCTGGTCTCATGGAAGCTTCCCATCTATGGTGGGGTGATTAGACCTAGATGATTTTTAAGGTACCTTACAACTCAAACCATTCTATGATTCTGTAAACTTCAGGAAACTGGAAAATGACAAATATTCAGAACTGAGGCATGCCATTGGTAATTTTTCTCTTCAGAGTAAGAGATGATTCTGCCCTGTGTTACTTTAAATGCTGTTAAACCAAAACCACTTCCCTTAGAACTTACAGTCTCTCTTTTCTCCATACAACCAGCATTATTTGTCAAGGCTGGGGAAGATCTGAAAAAAGAGAATCTGATTTGGATTTGTGGGCTCTGAAGGTACAGTGCAGATACCCAAAGGCAGAGCACAGGGCAGCTCCTCTGGGGTGAGGAGTGAACAGGAATGGGCATAGGAGGTGTCAGGTGCAATGTGTGCTGTGAGTCAAATTGGACTCTATGATGTGTATGGCACTGTCTAGCTGCACGCATTTTCTTCTACCTGTGGTAGCAAAGAATTGCAATGCTAGAAAAGTTTCTTTTGTTCAGAAAACTAAAGGCAGGTATCTAATCTGCAGCATCAAGCAGACTTTCTGGATGCTTGGCTGGGGTGTCAATCTGCCTGGAGCCCCTTCCACTCCTGACAATGAGGGTGAGACTTCCTCCAGTCATATTACTGGGAATCCTCTGAAGCTTAAGGAGCAAAATTTTTTCAGCTGTGTGCCTTTCTTTTTGACAAGACCTCGGGTGCTTTTGGTTGTAACTTGATATTCCAGGTAAATGAGAGGGCTAGTCATTATGTGAAGGCAAGCAAACGCTGGTGCGTGATCTACAGACAGAATATATTTGGGTTTTAGTGATTATAGTCCTTTTCCTGCTTGAGAATGTTCTGGGAGGCCAGTTTAAAGCTGGGCATTGCTGAGTTTGGCTCTTCCACAGCATAAACACTATTGTGCTGATCTTGAGAAGAGGCAAGAACCATGGCAGTCAGGAATTAAAGTCCTGAAGCACAGCCAAAATTGTTCTTATGAATCCAAGTGCACCCTACAAGGCTGATAAACACTTCTGCAAAGCTGCAGAGTTTGCCAGCAAGAGTCTACATCTTCTCACTGCCTTACAGCCTTTTCTCAGCTAAGGTCAAATCTCAGAATCTAAAGCATGAAATTGTGGGGTTTTTTTTGATGCTGCTGTTTTCATTCCTCTAAAAAAATAAATGAAAAAATGCATCTAAAACTGATTTTAAAAAAAAAGAATTTAATCTGGTCTGCAAGAAAAATTGTTTCATGTTGTTTTCAGGGTCTTTTAAAATTTTATTAAGTGTATGGGAATTTTGTTCTTAAGTTTTATGTTTCAAACAAAAAAAAAAAGGAAGCTTATAATTTTTTTTCCAAAATAAATATGCTCTTTTCCCCAAAATTACATGTAATTGTTAAAAGTTCTGCTTCCTAATTTTGGTATACAGTTATAGCTTTTAGCAACCAATTTCTGAATTTTATTTTAACCTTTATTAAGGATAATATATTTTGTAAAGATTATCTCTGCAGACACCAAGAATGTAAACCATTTGCTTTTGTATGAGAATGTTTTGCTTCTGAAATCTTTCTCCTCACTTCATCTTTTCATCAAACGCAGGAGACTACTCCGTTCCAGTCCCAAACTGTAAGAACTGTCTGGCATTTCAGTACAGTAAAAAGTAGCTGTGCAATTTACATATTCTGTTTACAGCTAGGTACAGACATTTAGAATCAGAAATAGCAGTAATAGCTCAAGGTACAACAGTAAATTAGCTGCAGATACATATTTATTTTAATTATGTTTACTGAAATTATTGTAATGACAGGAAATTAACGTGTGTTTACATCATACAGGAATTAAAATTGATCACAAGGTGCTGAATGTTGACATTTGTCACTCCGTGAAAATAGTTTGGAGTTTTTGTTTTTTTCTTCTTTGCTCAAAAAGCATAAATTAGAGACTGACCTGAAATGCCCCATATGATGGAGTAGCATACAATCATTTCATCAATAATGTCTGTATCACTTGCTCAATAAGGGGAGAAGAGGAAAAAAAATTAATCATCTGCAGGTTTGATATATTGGAACGTTACTAATTCAATGGCATTTAAGTTCTAAACTCCCTGTCAGAGCTGTCTGAGAGAAGTGGAAATTTCCTCCAAGTCAGTGTATAGATTGCAGTCCATGGCCCCATTGGCAGAATTCTGCTGGAGATTATTCTGAAGCCACTGCAGTAGTCTAGATTTGTGAATCAGCTAGATTTTTTTTTCTTTCTTTCTTTTTTTTTTTTTTTAATATTTTGGAAAGAATCTCTAGCGTCCACCTATCACAATAACAAAAAAAAAAATCAAAACCAAACTGAACAGTGCAATCAAGACTACTAAAAATGTTTAAACCAAAACTTGCTGTGTAATTCAGTTAATCTTGTGGCACTTTATTGTGCACTTGGGAGAGATTTTTATTAGTGCATGTGACAGAAGACAACGGTGATTATGGATCAATCATCATGTAATTAGAACATAAAAGTTGAATGTCAATTAGGCTTCCCTTCTTTTAAAATCCTTAATGAACCTATTTTCAAATTTTAATATTCTTTTGTAACCAGATCATTCCCTTATGGCCTGATAACCTCAATTAATGTGATAGAAAATAGCTTAATATATGGGAGAAAATATAATATTATTTTTCATAATTGCATCAGTTTTCCCTATAAAGGTCCTATTAGGAAAAGATAAAGACCATTTTTAAGTAAAAATTACTTTGCATATTAAAACAACCATGAGATATTTTAACTGTCAGATTATTGTATAATATGTGTGCATTATATCCTTCTCCGAGAATTTGAGGAAGTTTAGAAGCAAAAGAAATGTTTTTGTATTGTGGCTATTGGTCTAATATTTTATTGATAAATATTATTTCTCCTGTGCTTTTACAGGCATCAGACAAGATGTTTCTGGACAACAGAATCATGGACTGGCTCGGGTTAGAAATGACCTTAAGAATCATCCAGTTCCAAGCCCCCTGCAATGGACAGGGACCCCTTCCACTACACCAGTTACTCGAAAGCCCCCATCCATCCTTGAAGAGAAGAGCTTCAACACTTTAGAGCAACAGTAGGTGTTGATTATTCTATTGCTCTGGATTTACTTATATCACCTATATCTGTGACTAGAACATCTTTTTTTTTTCCTTAACAAGAAGGTTCTTTAATATTTGGGCTATGAGATAACAAAAAGATGGTTTTCAAATAATTTCTTCATCTTGCAGTCCTTGTGGTCCCTTGTAGATTGCTTTCTCTTGCCTATGGCCTAGAAACTTAGAAAAGTGTATAACAGCTGACTTCTTTCAAAAGAAAAGCATAATTTTATTATAAATTATTTTATTTGGGTTTATTAATTGCTGTCATTGAGCCACATCATCAAAACCAGCATCCCTACACACATAGGGATGAAGGTTTACAGCAGTAGACCTCCTCCACCCACTGGGAGGTTGACGAACAATGCAACAGATAACACACAGCACACATCCTGACCACCACTGAGAAGCAGGGATTTGTGGATCATAGAATCAGAGAACTATTTGAGCTGTAAATCCACAATACTGGACACAACTTACATGTCTTAGATTCATATTAAAACATATGGTAATAGCATGGCATATAAATATGTTAGAGTGAAAATATCCCTCAGTGTCAGCAATATTTATTTTATTTGAAATAAAATGAAAAGAGATGCAAAATACTTTCTATATTATAATTCATATTTATAAAAAAATTCCTCTGTAGCAGATAACTGGCATGCTACTATTCAAGATCTGATACTTCAGATACTGGAAATCATATTCTTGTTCCATATTTAAATTTAAGCACTTGGATATTTTTTTTAACTACAGCTATTCAACTGAGAGAACATGTTTATAGTTACTATTGAATTATAGTATCAATTTATAGTTGTTGGGAGCATTCTTTCTTGATAGATATCTCTTCATCTGAATAATTTTTTTATAAAGGTTAGATTTCCTTAAGTTCGATTCCACTTCGATCATTGTAGCAGAGAATCACATCTCACTGCATGACTTTTATGTCTTTGCTAATATACTATCAAAGACTTCTTTCATATTAACATAAAAGCTCTCTGGTTTTTGACAAGAATTTTAGGATGTTTATGTTTATATGAATTAATTGTAAAGGTTATTTAAATGTGCCTTTCAAAGTTTTTCTCCTTTGGGATATTACATAAGTTATAAAACAATAGAAGAGTTTAAAAATATTAAAAATAAACAGAAGGCCAAACATTTAATAAAAAAAATTATTTTATATTCAATATAGTGACTTGTGTCAGCTAGGCATTGAAAAGTAATCAGATGTAGCAAATGCTGCAAAAATCCTTAAGTCAGACGTTGTTGCACTTTTCCAAGATTTTTTAAAAAATTGGCCCCACTTCTTCACCTGCTTAACTCTTGATATCTCAGTAGACAACTATTTTAACTGCCAGCCAGGAATTTTTGCTGCTAAATGGTAAAGAACAGAAATGAGAAGAGCTGTACTGACATGGTATGTTTAACTAGTATTGCTATTAAGATAAAATTATATACCCCTATCTGCAAGATTTTATAATACAATCTTAGAGCTTACTGCTACATTGAAATGCTCTGCGAAGCATAATGTGGGTAAATTTGCTTTCATTGAGGATGTGCAAATGTACTGGTCAGTGACCTGATATAAAAGCCATTGGACTAAAATGAAACATAGATCCAAATCAAATAGCACACCTAAATTTTGATTAGCAGTATAGTGTCATTAAACTGAAATTAATAGTCCAAGCTGTTATTTACAAGAATTATATCTTATTTTATCCATAATTATAGGCAAAGTATTCAAGACTGAATAAAAGCGAAGTTAAAAACAAAACATGAAGCAGTGTAGTGTTTGCAAGGAATGCAGCTGGGTTATGTTTAAAGTTTTGCACTGACACTAGATATTGATGTTCCTCTGCCTCTTAATCTTTTACATCAGAATATTCCTGCACTCTCAGGTTCTGAGGCAGATAACAGCTATTGGCTGAGAAGGTGAGTATTTTAATATCTTTGATCCTAGCACTGATTTGAGAAATGCTCGATGTAGTCCTGTTGTATGATCAGAGGACAGATACAATCGAATGACTGGTGCTGAGAACCTGACTTTCACACTGCTCTTTTGAGCATTTTCTTCTGGAGCAGCTCGAGAGTGCTGCTGTGGACTGCAAGCACATTAGCAACTGGAAAATGTCATGTGCACTCAGGAAGTTTAGTTTCATCCAAAAGTATTGAGTTTATATGATCCAGGACTTCTCAGAGTATGAAAAAAAGTGTAATAAGTGGAGGAAATGGAGAAATCAGGTTTGAAAGCTTGTTCAGTCTCTTAGATAAAAAATCTGTTCCATCCTAGAGATGATGATTATTAATATAATGGTGATAGTCTCTTAGAGATATAATGAGGTGAGTTTTTCAGGGATCACAAGGCTTGTTCTCTCTTAACCAACTTTATTTTTCTTTAGTCTTTATTTCACATGTAGCTGACTGGAAAGTGAAAAATCACTGTTCAGAAAAAATACTTATGACATTTCTTCCTGTTAACCACATTTTTATTGAAAATATGAAACAAAATGTCACAACTGAAAAAACCTCCTATATCTAGCTGCTGTTTTCCTTATTTTGTTCTGGATTCTTACTGCTGTGAGGTATCATTACAAAATAATTGGGAATAATGAAAATTAAAATTTTAACTTCTAAAAGGTTTGATTTTCATCTACCACATCCTGAGGGCTAATACTCGCACCTATTTCTCATTCAACCCCTTGCACTGTCAGTGCACATACAGGTGGATAGTCTGCATAGCTCTGGTGATTGTTTTTGTCTTCAGCATTTATTTATCAGCAAACCATTCTAGTTTTTCCTTCCTTAATTGGGAGAATATGAGCCACTACACTAACATCAATAGACACCTCTAGCTCTGCCTTAATAAACTTTAATATATATTCTTAATTTCAGGTCTGAATTTTTTTGCAGACTTTCAGGCTACAGGTGCAGGTAAAATGCCAGAGGTGGGGCCATCTGCCGTCTGTGCAGTGTCCAGTTGTTGTCCAAGCTCTGGGGAAATGGATCTTCCCCAGACCATGTGCCAAGATCTGGTTACTAACGTGTGGAGACCTTGAAAGGCACTTCCAGTTAGAAAGATAGAAGAAGCCTCTCAGTTATCTCCTTTTGATAACAAATCCTGTTCTATCAGGTCAAGACAACCCTTGCTCTGTTCCTTAGGACAGCCCCCTGCCCTCTCTCTGTCTGTCAGCCTTTTGGTCACCCCCACCCTGGTTCCCTGTTGGCCCTTATGCCCTAACCCCACCCTTGTAAAACCCCCAGGTACCTAACCCAGAGCCCCAGACCAACTCCTTTGCCTCTGAACTCCGGGACTGTGCTCACGAGTGGCTGAAATAAACATCTCTGTGAAACCCCTGCAAAGGCCCTGCCTGCTTCTTCACCTGCTTCACCTCAACAAGAACCCCGACCACAGCACTAACATTCTTAGAAATGCCTCTGCCTGAATTAAGGTGCAAATGAGACCATATGCCAGTGACAATAGTATGGAGTTTATTTGATAGTAAATATGAGAGAGAGAGAGAGTAAGAAATAGAAAAGGGGTGGGGGTGAGACAGAGTGACAGGGACAGAATAAGGAAAATATCACCTCTCTGTGGATCCCAGCGATGCTCTGTTGAGCCTCTCCAGCTGTTCTTTATGGTGATGAAGATCCTCCCCAAAAAAGCACTGAATCTGATGGGTTAATATATGCTCAGGCTGGGGATGGAGTTTGCCATTGTCTCTTACAACAGACTCTGGATTTGTTGCATCACGTGCAGTCCTGTGGTGCAAGGCTTCAGGAATGACTCTGGAGGGGCAGGGAGCACTTTGGAGGGTCTTTGCTGGATTGTGACACCCTCTCAGCTGCCTCTCATGTAAGTGTCCCATGGATGTGACCTGCGGGGTTGGGGGTTACAGGGCTGGGCCAGTTTGTGTAAGGGAGAATGGATGTCCACTGCCTCTGACCAGAGTTTACACCTGAAACTTCCTCCTCTTCCTCATTTTGGGGGGAGGAAATCTGGTCTCTGCGAGCTGTGGTCTCCCCTACCCCACTCATCCCTGTAGCATTTGGCTTTCACAAGAAACCACTTGTGGATTCACTCCTTTGCCTCAGCCTTGTTTGTTTTTCCCTAGGCTGGAATGATGGGATAGCATCTTATCTAGGTGGTTTAACTTACAGTCCAAAGTTCCAGTCAGGTATCTTCTGGGAGGTTTCTTTGCTTGCAGCTTCTTTATACAGTTATTGCTACGATGGGCAAAACTCTTTTATATCCATGTTTGAGGCATGAACTATTGCAGTCTCTGACACCATGGGGATGATGGGTCTTCCTTGGCTCCAGCCTGAGCAGTCAGCACACCTGGGGCTGAGAAGGAAGTTCAGGGAGGATGGATAGGAGTTAACTACATGCATGTTTGTGGGGGCTTTTAATTTTTTTGTTTCCCACAAAAGTGTTCTTACCATAAATACTAGCTTGATCTCACTGTGCCGCATTCCGGTGATAGAAACAATTTGCCTTAATAAACTAAATTTAGTCTAATCATGAAAATTAAAGGTTTGGGACAAACAAGTAGAATAAATATTTTCATTCGACATTAAATTTCTTGAAAGCAGAAAATCAGCCACTTACATAGGTTTGTTTAGCAGCTATTTTAGACAGTATTTCTGGCATTTGTTTGTGTGTTTGTTTTACTGTGAACAACATTTCAGCTTTCTTTAAAGAATATCTTATTCACTTGGGAAATGGGGCATATTTTGGGCTTATTCAAGATTCTTTGCAATATTTCTATTTTTGTTTCTGTTTGTATTATTTCTATTTATATTTGTGTTTAATCTGATTTCTAATCTATTTGGGTTTCCCTCCAATGCCTAAGGCATTCTTCATAATTTTTTGACTCTGAATGGATCTTGGCAAAATTGCTTATCTTCAGCTCAGATACCAGTTTACCGTATGAGTAAATTTACAGAGCCAAAATTAAATTATGCCTTGAATAGCCTGTTTAAAATTTCATTTTATTTCTGCTCATAAATAATGACCATATTTCAAAAAGGGAGTATCTAGGATATTTAAATGTCCCCTCTGTTCTATTCTTTGAGATTTTCATACTTTTTGATTCAACCTGAGTCTTTGATTTATGAGATATATATATATATATATATATATATTAAAATCAGGTATTTGATATATAATCAGTGAGATAGCCAAGTTCCCACTGGAATGCACAGACTGACAACATACTTTTACTGACAAATATAAATCTCCAGTATCAGACAATACGCAGAATGTATTTTTTAAGTGGATGTCAACCATTTTGTACCTTTATGTAAAATTTCTGTGTTCCACTAGAAGTATACTGTGGAAGTAGTAGTACCTTTTCTTGACAAAAAGTTGAGTAAGTGAAGCAATCTTCCCATCATAAAAGTGGAAGTGCAAATTTTGTTTCTTATCTGTCCCCACTTCGCATTTGGTTATATGTTCTCCTTGTTTTTTTCTTTAAAATAATTCTACAGGATAATATCTTTTCCCCTGTCATTCCTGAAATAAGACAGAAATATCTCCTTAAATACTGATGAACAGGTGATCTTGATTTTGGAATGCTACATTTTGTGCTTTCTTGTAACTCATGCACAAGAGCATTGACATCTGCTTAATCCTCTTTCCTTACCTTCATTTAAAATAATGCATTACAGTTTAGGAACTAAAGTTTGCATCATATAGCTCTCAAAACAAATGTCTAGTTCCGAATCAAGGATGTTTGGCCTGACCCTAGAGGGGAGGAGATAATGCAAGTTTGTTCCTACTTATTCTCTAGAGATGTCGTTAAAAATATTTTTGATTCAAAGCATTTCTATGATCATCTGTAAACAAAAGTCAATGGACGAAAGAAAAATGGGCATACACAGAACCTCTGTCATGGCCAAGTCAGGTCACACAGAGCCCCCAGACCAGGAAAATGAAATGGTAGTAGTGAGGAACTCGGGGGGAAAAAAAATGCATAGGTGGTATAAGGATGTTTGTGAGGAGAAATGGTGCTTATGAAAGAAAATATAGAACTCCAGAATAAGATGCATCCAGGGACAAGAAAGTCAATAGAAAGGAGTGAAGACTTTCAAACTAGTACTAATGTAACAGGCCAGAGACCACCCTTTGCTTCTGAGACCAAAGGATATGGCCTGGCTTCCATTCATGTGCCCCAAATATTTTCTTCCAGATGAATTAATTTCAGACTGTCTCCCAAGAACAGTATCTAGGAAATTTATCAGCCCAAACATGTTACAAACTTATTAAACTCCATCATAAAACTATTTACAATTTTGTATCTAAAGAAAAGATGTTCCAGAATCTTTCAATTTAATCTTATAGCTTAAAAAAAACCCATCAAATTTCAGCATTCATTCATAGTTATATCGAACTAATTTGCTTTAATCTTCAAAGTTAGAATTTATTTGCTTTCTTTGTTCCTTGCTTCCCTGATCATATTCCAACACAGTAGCCATATTCCAGTCTTCACTTGCTGAATTAAACCATTCTAATTTATTAGAAAAAAAATGTGTTAGAGAGTGGTTTCTTAAAAGAACCTAAAAGAACCCTCTTTCTTTTAGTATTTAAGAAATTTAAAACTCCAGTGAAATCCTGCTGCATGTCTGAAATCTCTTGCCATATTGAGTACAAATAAGTAATGGTTGCAACAATGATATGTTTTATGTTTATGATATGTTTTAAATTTTCTTCTTTTTGATTCTGAACAGTGTTAGGAAAACTATGAACTAACTGCATTGTATCATGTGAGAGATGTTAAAAATTCCTCTGAAAAGACATGCAAAGCCACAGATATGTTCATATACCCAAGGTCTTGAATTACAGACAAATGAAAGCATGTAATTACTTTTTATTACTGTCAAGAAATATGCATCAGCTTTGAAAGAAAAACATCAAATTAAGAGAGTTGGCAAAAGAGCATATAAATGTAGTTAAAATAGATTAGAAAACAAAATAAGGTACATGTGCTCATATGTGAAAAGATCATGATGAATTCTCCTTTTTGCCTTGGGAAGGAATGGCTTAAAAACTTGATGCTGATCTGTTGCTAATTGGCTGATGTCAAATCTTTCTTAAATTCTTCATTAACCCTTTCCAAGGAGAGGGATATGCTAGTGGATTAGCTGTATGTCCCAGCCTTCTTTTGACATTCTTGTGAATCCTGCCAACCTCTGGGCACTTGGAGAACAAAATGAATGTACTCATAGCCCTGACCAATATCTGATTGCTCATTCTCAAGAATTAGAAGAGGCAACTTTAATTGGAAATGACAAGTAAAAAAAGTAATATTAGTAGAAATACAAGTGCATGTGTCTGAACAGAAATTTAAAAAAGGAAAAAAAAAGGCAGGATTAAATCACAGCGTCTGGGATTTTGGACACAAGGGATAAAGTTTTATGGAGAAATGTCTGCAGCTAAGTATTTGGTTGCAATAACATTCCGCCCATCACCTATACAAACACTAGTATATGCAAAATAAGATAGCATAAGTTGTGCCCTAGCTGAGATAAGCACTTTAATTCTAGTCCGTCTTAAAATGTTCACAATCTGCCCTGTAAGCCTGTGGTTACCTAAGGAGTCCATGTTTTTCCTCTCTGAATAGAGTCCACATGACATTTGTTCAACTGCATCACTTCTAAAACGGCACAAGAGATATATTAGAAAAATCATCCTCCTACCTATATATCATAGTTCTAATTCCCTCTTTCTGTCTTAATTGCTCAAGCTTCATTACACTGTCGGTCTGTGCTAAAGACAATTTATGTCCCATGATGTTAATATACTTTTATTGTTATCTTCTGAAAAAAATTATACTTAGGCTCATTGTATCACATATTTATTTGCATGCAGATAACTAGATGGACTTTAATAATCTTCTGTTAATGAGTTTACATCCATTTTTATTAGTCTCCATAAATTCAAATTTAATCTCTTATTTAGCTCATTTCTATGTTGAGTGCACACTTGAGTTTTATCTTAATTTCTATCAACCTCTTTATGGTATTCCTCCTTTGCTTTATCCTGCTGGGTTTGCCTTTTTGTGCTGTGTCTTTGAAAATGTTTTTCATTTTTTTACAACCAGTCCACTAACAGAGTTATCCTCTCTTCAAATTCTTTCAGTACATGACCCATTCAATTCCAAGTAACCCCTTATGGAGCATATAAAATTTCTCTTTTTCTGTCATTGTATTAAGATTCATAAATCAAATGCATACTGGATGATTTCTCTTTCCTTCTCTTCTTAAGTTTTCTTTATTTGATGCTAACATTTTATCCTTCCCTACTTTCACAATATCTAAAAACACCTTTTCCTCTGAGGAATCCATCATCCCAGGTCCTCAGTTTCCCGCTTTATTCTAGAAGAGGGAATGGACTAAGGTTCCTTGGCTGACCTCAGGGAGAACAGCATGGATTGATATGGCTAAACTTCCCTGGCCCCACAGATGCCAAAAAGCATCATGGCCTTGCCTTTACTGCTTGCTGGGAAGTGTCTATTCTGCTTCAACCACTCTTGGGCATTTCAGGGGGGGAAATCTTGGCCTGAGTGGAAATTCTTTCAAGAAATTTAATGATAGATAATATGGATATGCTAGCCTGGCCTGTTGTCTAGAAAAGTTTGCAGCTTGCCACTGCTGGTGTTATGAGATGTTGTGGAGAGAGTGCTGAGCCTTGTCCAAATCCCCAACTAAAAATCCCCTGGTTTTCTGTGTGGGCACCACTGGGAATGCTAGTGGCACCCTGGTGAGTATGGAAAGTGACTACAGAGGTCGGGGTTATCAAAGATTGGTAGTGTTCTCCAGAGTTCTGAGGGTGAGGGAAAAGGGTATAAGGAGGAGGACAGTGATTCAATGTCTTAACAACTGTTTGCAAAGCCGGTGCTGGGAGCAGGATTTTGTTTTCTATCACCATGGAACATTATTTGAAGATCAACATCTGCTTAGGAGAGATGGAATCCACCTGACTAACCGTGGCAAAAGTATCTTTGCCAGCAGGTTGGCTGACCTGGTAAGGAGGGGTTTAAGCTAGGAATTTCAGAGGATATTAAATTACCAGAAGCTCTGGTGGGGGTAGTGAAAGACACCTCATATGACAAAGAGCCTGGAGCAATGTGAAAAAAGGGAAAAGCAAATACAATAAAGTATGGCTGAAGCATGGTTACCTCAAGAATTTGCATGTAAGTGACGAGGTGACTACAAGGTACAAGATCTCAGTATGTGTTTGAGGAGGGGAAGTAATGCTTCACCAGGCTGATAATCTTGCATGATGAAATGAGTGTCTTGGTATTTGAGGGGTAAGCAGTGAATACTGTCTACTTTGATTTCAGTGACTTTTTCAACCCTGTTTCCTGTAAGATAGATTCTCATAGACAAACTGATGAAGTATGAGCTGGTTGAGCAAACAATGAGGTAGAATTAGAACTGATTGAATGACTGGACTCTAGTTGGGGGCCATAACCAGTGGAGTATCCCAGTGGTCAGTACTGGGTGAAATTGTCTTTAATATTTTTATTAATGACATGGAAAACAGAACTGAGTGCACACTGATCAAGTTCACAGATGATACAAAATTGAGAGGAGTGGATGATAAGTTAGGTGGATGTGCTGCCTTTCACCTGGACAGGCTGAAGAATTGGGCAGATAGGAACCTCATGAAACTAGACAAAGGGAAATACCTATTCTTATACCTGAATAACAGCAATGTCTGTAAATGCCTGAAAGGAGGATGCAAAGAGCACAGAGCCAGGCTCTTTTCAGGGATGTCCAAGTACAGAATGAGAGGCAATGAGAACAAACTGAAACTCAGGAGGTTCCATCTGAACACATGGCAAAACATTTTTACTCTGAAAGTGACTGAATACAGGTGCAAGTTTCCCAGAAAGATATCGTGGATTCTTTGTCCTTAGAGACATTAAAACTTGATGGCACACAGCCCCAAGAGAACTGCTTTGTCTGTTTTGAACAAAGGCATTGGAAAAGTGCTACAAACTGTATTTTACCTGCCCACTAAATTGAAGAAAAAGTGATATTTTTAATCAAAACGTACAATTTTAAAGATCATCTTTTTGTCAAGTCCAATAACAGTCTTAATTGTTTATTTAGCTCCTTGTATTATCTATGCTGACAGCATTATTTAAAGAGAAAAAAGCAAACAAAATAAAACTAGTCCTCTTCAAGTAAACAATTTCCATAACAGCTCTGTTTTTTCAGAAGTTCAGTTGTATCTGAGTTTGAGGTAAACCAGTTTGTATTCTTTCTTAAGGAAGAGATCCCAAATATTCTTATAGCCGTAAAGCACACCTATTTTTATACTTTATTATTGAATTAGTTAATGTTTTACAGTGTTGGAGGAGAAAAGTACTTTGGGATTGCTGTCTTCCTTTTGCAACCTAGCTCCCTGAAGTTTGGTTGATTTTGAGTGGAAAGGATAGCCTGGCACTGTTTACTACAGAGTGAGCTGGAACCTGGGCTGTTCACAAAGCAGTGAAGGGAGATGGAGTTGGGCTCTGCTAACCTTCAGGCAGCATCTGCAGCCTCCCAGCAAAATTGCAGAGTAGATGTAGCCATAGCACTGGGCAGTGGGATGTTTTATCCCACCCATTTCTTTCAGATTAATATGATATCATCTTTGCACCACTGAAAACTTAGCCCAGAGGTCTAAGCATAAATCAGAACAGCAAAACACTAGATGAGACTAAGACAGAAGGATCACTCTCAGAAATCAGAAACATTTCTACCCCCTGTGTTTTTATAAGAAAGAAATCTACTTAATGGATAGGCAGACAGCAAGTAGACTCCTCAATGGTTTTGTCCATCAAATCAGAAAATATAGAAGTTGTTCAGGACACTTCATATGAAGGAAAGCCTTTCCTCTGTAAAGAAGGCAAAGACAGACAGAAGGCCAAGTAACTGTAGTGTATATAGGCAAGTAAAGAACATACTTAATTTTTCAGTTTATTAAGTGATGATGCAAAAATCCTAGAAACATATATCAAAATGAATCCCTTATCCAGATCAGTAATTTTCAGGATTAAGAATTTCATATTTTTCATAGTAAACTTTCTGCAATACCTCTATCTCCTGTGCAATACCAAAACATTAACATGATTTTATTTCATTATTATCTTAGGAAAACTTTATTATATACATCTTAAACGGTTTGCAATTGAAATTCTATACGTGTTGTGATTAATAATTTTGCATGGTACTTTGGTCACATTTTACTGCTTGATGAAAATGATGACTTAATTATGATAGCTTGATGAGGCATACTTTTTAAAAAAATTCTCCAGTTTTTGGTTTTGTTTTTTTTTTTTTCCCTAAATTCTTGATTGGGACTAAGATCACTGTTGAAATGAAAGGTTTTGTGTGAGTAATTTATAGCATTGTTATTCTGGTTTGAATATTCAGATTTCCTCTAATTTTGAGCTGTTTCAAACATTTAAATCTTATAGGTATTGTGGCTTTTTTTGTGCTAGTTTTACAGCATAGGAAATCTGTCATTAAAAAACTACAAAGCTTTTTGAAAACGAACTATATTGGAGCAATGGGAATTGTTCTATTCTTTACCATTGTGAAAACATATGCTGCTCCTATGGACCTGACAAACTCTTGGTCCTTTACAGAGGTAAAGGTTCTGTTAAGTCAATAGGAGGTCAAGGAGAAAGGTTAGGCAAAAAGGCAATATTTACTGATGTTACAGCTTTGCATTTCCTCAGGGGAAAAATGGCAGCAGAGCTGGTGATAAATTTTGCCTGTGTTTATTCTAAATATCTCTTGGAGTTCAAAAATAATGTGAGACTTTTTGCTTCCTATTTTAAAAAGAGAGTAAGAGAAAATTATCAATGTTTTTCAGAACTGGTTTAAATAAAAAAAAATTAGAGAGATATGGCAGGACCCTTTTTGGGAATAGGTAATAAATTGATCAAGAAATTTAAATAGATGAAAGGAAAGCTAAACATGGCAAAATTAACTTGGGTGATTCAGCTACACATATCTGCACAGAAAGAATGATGACACAAAAGCTTACAGCAGCGAGGAGCTGAAAGAAAGCATCTAGACAGTCATCTTCATCAAATATTGAGTTTTTTCATGAGCTTGAAGAGTTAACCAGAAAAAAAAAACCTTTTGAATAATGTCATACAGATTTTCGTACCTTTTTTAGGGATCTATAAAATTTCTCTGCAAATTTTGAAAAACACATAAAACCCCTCGATCCACACATATTTCATGTAGAAGTTGAATAGATTTCTGTAAAAGGTTCATTGTATTAAAAATGATCAAATTTCCAGATGTGAACCAAAAATCCTGTTCTAAATTTAAAAAAATGCCAGTGTCATTACACTACCATACCACTGGCTTATAGTTGTCAGTGAGAAATGTTTTTCTTCATTAAAAAAATAGTTTTTTACTCTCATGGAATGCCCTTTTCTCTCTTCTTCAGTCTCTGTTGAGCTTTGGGATAACATTTAACATCTTTCTTATTTTCTCTTTTGTCCTCACACTGGTTCCTGATCAGTGTGTCCTTGGCGCTCCACCATTCCATTTAACTACTATTTTCTCATGTCATTGAATCTGCATATTTCACACTTTCCTCAACACAGTGGAATATTTTCTTAAGTACTTGAGAAGGCTGTCTCTTTTCACTTCAAATCTGCTTTTTCTGTTCAGTTCTACCATCTGTTTACCTAAATAACTATTTTCCAGCTACTTTAAATCTCCTTAGTTCCATCTGTTTTTTCCCCACCACTGACTCAGACTTCAAACCCTCTTCTGGCTTCTTCCCTCCCTGCCTCTCTTTCTGTCTCTCCCTTCATTCCTCTCTCTTTTCCTCTTCCCCATATAGGACTCTGCTGGTTTCTTGCAAGATGATATTATTGAAATGTGGCAAATCTTTCTTCTCATCTTTTTTTTTGCCTCCTTGTTTTCTTCCTGACTTTCAGTTCTCCTTTCTCCCTGCTGATCTGCATACTTTCTAGCAGTTCTCCCCTCAACTTTGCTCGTTATTGTGACCTCTTTTCAACTCTGAAACTCTTCCAGCCACTCTTACCTTTGCATTTTCTTTCTGCATAATTTCTCACTACTTTCTGAATCTTTTATTTAACAATGTAAAAAGGGCAGTCTTTGCTCTTTGAAAGATATCCCACCTTTATTTTAAATTTTATTCTCATTTGTTGTCCTATCTTGTTCATCCCATTTACTTCAAGCTCATTAAATGCAGACTGGTTTTCTCCATTCATTTACGCTCAATTTATCCCTTACATTGAAGGGTACTATTTTTGTTAATATCTTTAGTGACATTTTAGCAAAAGCTTAGACTTTTACAATATTTCTTCATCATTTTTGACCTCTAAACTGCTTTTTATTTTGCTTGAAATAATTTTCTGTCTTCGCTTCTGCAACTGCTCTCACCATGTCTCTCTTTCTACCTGTCTAATCATTCTGCTGATAGATCTTTTAGAAACTCTTCCATATCTCTGCTTCCTGTAGGTTTCCCATAGGTCATGTCCTCTATTCTTTAGATTAATGTTTCTACACTAGTAAATCTTTCTTTCTGTGCAAACCAAAGCTAAATAAAACTACAGCCTCAGCCAAAAAGCTAGGAGTTTCTTGTGTTTAGATCCATTGATCTGAGAAAAAATAACAAACTCCAGCAACATATAAAGAAGTTTCTAGAGACTGAATGAAACACATAATCACTTGATTAAACTTAGCAGCAAATGGGGTTTTATGATGCTAGATTTTCTTGTTTTGCTTACGTTTCAAAGAATGATACTCTATTAAAAAGCTTGACTTACCCATAACACCACATTGTAAATTGCCAGAAGAAAGAGGGAGACAGCCTACCACAGTTGCCAGTTGACACAATACTCTAGATAAATGATTTTCAAACCTCATTCATATCCTAACATAAAAATGTGGGGAGGTGAGTTCTTCTGGACTCCTATTCAGAGGTATACAGAGCTTTAAGTGAGTAGGAGTAGTCACTTTTGTGCCAGACTTCTGCTACTGCAGTCAGACAGCTGTTCAGACCTCACCAGTATTCTGGCAGCTTCTTCAAGACTGTAATTATATAAAATAAACAGAGGACTTAGATGATAGCCAGTTTTACTGTCTGAACATAACTTTCTGGTTTTATATAGAACAATGTATAGTGGTCAATATCAAGAGCTCTTGAGAAAGCTTGTAAGGACAGAGGAACAAGAAGTAAAATAAAGCCAACAAAATAAAAAACATCAAGTAAACCCTCTAATAGAGCAAAGGAATAGAATTCCTCAAAGAGAAGTAAAAGATATTCTGAAGAATGGGTACACTCAGGCACATGGTGTGATTGAGGAATGGTCTTGTGCAGGGTCAGAGGTCGGATTCAGTGATCCTGATGGGTCCCTTCTAACTCATGTTATTCTGTGATTCTGTAATAAAAATAACCTGAAAAATGAAAATTCTAGAAGAGAAAACTGTTCTGGCACATTGATGGAGTGAAATTTTGTTCGAAAGTGGGAAGACTCAGCCCAGACCCACGCCTCTATCCCAAAGCTTCCCCTGAAATCAGAGTACTAATGCATGGCCTCATGGTTTATTGAATTGCAAACAATAAGTCATGGAATTAAAAGTAGAGACTCACATGCTGGGATAGGCAAACATCACAGTTTTGGTCATAAACTTTACATTGTGATGAAAGGAGATTATTATGTCATTTTTAGGTTGCATATTGTAATTATTGTCTTCTTTCATATGTCATAAAATATTAATTTCTTATATTCACAACCACTCTAACCATCAGAGATCAGGCCTCTTTTGTTTGTGTTAAGTGTGATAACTGATATCTCAGCACCCAAAAATAAGCTGGTTGCTTCAAAGAAGGCCCTGTAACATATGGCTTCTTTACAAAAATTGAGAGTACAGAAAGTAGATATGAGGCTACTACATATTGTAGCAGAGTGGCATAGTAACTTACCTTAGACATGTAAATATATTTGTTAATTTATTAATTATTTTTCTTTTTTTGTTACTGATAAAAAATAAAAAAGTATAATAAAGTAATGGAAAATTAAAGTTATTTTCACAGCAAGTCCTTATTTCACACAGTTTAAAGATGCATTAAATTTTGCCTACTTTGAAACATTTTTTTCAGAAAATGAAATACTAAATAAATCTTTTATTGTCCAGTCTCTTTGTCCCTAAATCACAAGTCACTAGAAGTTCTTTTGGTCAGACAAAGACTAATGTTAATATTATTTAATTAATTTAACAACAGGCCCTCTCTAATGATGTCCTCAGCTTTTGTTCCAATCGCAGTAAATAGAGGACTATTCAGAAGAGAGTAAAATATAGAGATATTTAATTGTAATCTTTTTTTGTCAAACAATAGAGGAAAGAAATTGTACTGATGTAAGCTACTAACTACGAGTGTGTGCTTGCTTATGTATTTAAACTATCTCGCAGTATTATTATGTCCAAATTTATTTCTGGCATCAGATATTTATGTTGTGGCCCCAAAGCTTTATTATGCCACAGGTTTTAGTCTGCCTTCTAAAAGCATAAACTGTAAGTTAGGGTGGTCACAAAACAGTACCATTAACGTCTGCCTATAAGCAGCACTAGAATATTTATGATCGACTTTAGAGGAAACCATAAAATGTAGACTTGTCTTAATGTAACCTAAGTTATATTTTTATTGAATATCTGCTTTTTAAAATTGACTCTTTTTTAGCAGTATTAGAACTCTTGACAAACAGTTAATGGAGTGACACTTTCTGATTGTCTCTAACAGAAGTTGATCAAAGAGTTGGCAACAAAGCAGGTTTGTTGCTCTTTTACCATATGATGTTACTCTTTTACCATATGATTGAATAAAATATGTGCATTTCTGAACACTTAGATGTATGTCTCAAGTAGACAAATAGTGAAATCAGATGCCAGAGGGTGTATCATTCCTTCTTATATAATTTATTTTCCCCTGATGTCTGGGAGTTTCCTGGGGAACCTGGTTGAAAAGGAAATACAAATGAAAAATGAAATTTCTGGGGGGAAAAGACCACAGAGTGTGAGGGGAGCTGTTTCAGCTTTCTTTATGCATCCCAGATTTTTTTTTGTTGAGCACAGATCTTGAAAAATCAATATGGGTACTGTTTTTTTAAAGTCTAATTTTAAATCAGTATAATTAATCAGATTATGTAATTTCTAGTTTTACAAATTCTCAAAATAATCTTCACATTAGCTGTCACGCTATTTTACTTCTATTTAAATATGATAGTGGAATCTTCTTCATTCTGCCTCTTTTGTATTCTAGTGCTTATACTAAGGCACTTTACAAGTAATGATCCCCAAACAAGTCAGTGTTGCAGTTCCTAGTTTTATTCCTATTACTTGTAGTCTATCAGCTTGGTGTCCCATCCCAGTGCACAGAGGGGATAAATCATTGGTCAGGCAAACTGAGCAGAGAACAAGCCCAGGCACCCTCCTAGTCCTAGGGCTGAAGCTTGACTTCTGGACAAACTTTCTGGAGACACAACAGGAATCCCCGAAATATTTCTAAACTTGGGTACATGGGTTGAGTTTAAAATAAATTTCTAGCACAGAAAACAATGCACACCTCAGTGAGTAGGCCTTCATCCATGTTCTCTATTTTTACCAAAATTTCCTACAGATTCTTATATTTTCTGTCTTAAAAAACTGGTCTTTTAATATTTGTTTATAATTCTAATGAATCACTGTTCCTAGAGGCAAAAATATTCAACTTTTCATTCTTTATTCACCCAAGAATTATATGAGGAAATTGGCTTTGGCCCAATTTTAGAGCTGTTACATCACTTCTAATGAATCCTGTTCAGATATACATTTATTCTTAAGCATGCCTGAAATCTATGTGCCCCATTATACGTGCAATGTAAGATCCTCTCCATTCTCATGAGATCCTCGTGTCTGCTCACATTTAACAAGACTTAGGAACAGCTACTTCATGCCGGGATGGAATCATTCACCCTGCAAAATATTGTGTGGCTATCATAGTTTCTTTTATGAGTGATTTGTAATTCAGGCAATAGAAAGGAGTGTTTATAATTGCAAAGAAGAGGCAAATAAAATAACATAATTTAGTGAACAGATAACATTTGCTATCCCTTAATTCAAGAGTTTTTAAACAAGATTCTTAGGAGTACCAGCTGAAAGAATGGAAAACTAATACACATTACAGTTACTGTGCTCTTTGCTGCTTGTCACAGAGACAACACACAAAACTGTTGTAATCCGTGTGAGTCAGGAACAAATTTCCACTGGATTTCTAGAAAGACCCTGATACCTTTTCCCGCCTAAGAAAATATCTGTCTCATTGATTTTCGGCTTGCTGTTTTTTTTGGTTTTTTTTTCACTTTTAAGATGTTAATATTTTAAGATTTTCCTTAGTGATTAGCATCTGGGTATTTTGGTGGGGTTTTTTGGGTTAAAAAGAGATTTCCATATTTTGGCTGCCATTCTTGCTCTTATTTGTGACATTTCTTCGCTACCACAATGGAATCTCTGCATGGTCTGTGAAGGAATCGTTTTACAGATGGAGTTGCAGACAGACTAATTATAATTCCAGTAGCAAAGCCCTGGATCCACACAATTTACTGTGTGTGCTACGTGGCTTTAGAGCCTCAATATCTGCCTTTATAGAGTGGGATCTATTCATTAAAAATCAGCCATTTATCTTACATACATTTAATATTAAATATCATGACAACCACAGGGACTTTTTCATGTTCTGTTGATAGATTTTATTAAAAAGTGACTCACTGCCATTAATGAGTCCTTAATTCATCAGCCAAACGAATTGAGATTTAAAGTGTTTACTCTGCTGTTATCATTTATAGTATATTGTGATCCACATTTGATGCTTACTTACCCATCTAAATGGAACTGAATGTGACAAATTTGATCTCTGATTTCATGCTTATGCTACCTAGCTGACTAACTTTTCACCACATGAAATGATCTAGGATTCTAGAAAGACCTGAGCAGTTAAAAAAGAAGTCAGAACTCACTCAGAATCAATATTCACTCCTGCCTAAGCAGATGTCCTGGCTGACACTACAGGCACAGGTCCCTTCCAGCTCAAGAGGTCTTATCCCATCGATCTGGCTTCCTTCCCTATCTGCCAAGCTTTGTGAATAAAAGCTGCCAAAAAGGACAGGGCTGAAATCAGATATACAAATTTATACTTTATAGTGTACTTCAGAGGGGACAAGAAGTTGTTTCCAAGTACAAGGTAGCTTTATATATTGCTTTTGTATTGGGAGAAGCAAAGACTGCTGTCCAGTCTTTCCTGTTTGTGTCTGTGGCAGACTAGGTCTGCGGAGAACAGGTTGCTGCTGCAGTTGTATCATGTGGATACTCCCATCCTTGGGAGAATAGGATTAAAGTAATACAGAGTCAGGACAGGTGGGAAAGCTGGGAGAGGAACTTAAACTTCTGAAAGGATAAATGCTGATGACCACTCAGAATTCATAGTCAGACTGATGAAAGGAGGATGGAAAGTGACATGGTTTGGAAATGGGGGAAAGAGTGCTCTTGTCACTGAGCAGGGTACACAGGAATGGTAAAAAATGGGGGAGTTTGGTGGGGAGGATGATGAATTTACCTTTCAGTCTGTGGGTGAATGTGAGTCATTGT
The DNA here is from genome assembly GCF_052056855.1 of Sturnus vulgaris. Taxonomy (NCBI): domain Eukaryota; kingdom Metazoa; phylum Chordata; class Aves; order Passeriformes; family Sturnidae; genus Sturnus; species Sturnus vulgaris. The sequence continues at coordinate 94,478,507 of NC_142245.1, read as the reverse complement.
CACACACCATGCAGATTAGCAGAGTAATTTCAAATATGGCACACGTTGGCCCAAATATGAGTTATTTTACCCTGTGTGCAATCAATCTACTAAACTGAGATACTTGATTTTATTACAATTCTCCAGAATAGGGTGCCAAACACCTAAAACAGCTGACCTATCTTTTAGGAAACAAGAACAGTTTTTGATAAAAAGAGATAACAAAGAAAGAATTATGCAGAAACAGGTGATTAGTCACTCTTACTTATATAACAAAATTCCTAATGTGCTGTGGTCTTGGTACAGTTCATTATACAATCATATACATATACAAATTTCTGTGGGGGTGTGTTTTTTAGCAATATAATCACTTAAGATAACTTGAGGTTATATTTCCATCCTATCAGGTACCACCAAGTTATGATTTAACTTTATTACAATTTCTGCTTCAATCTATCCAGAACAATTATTTGTCAACAAAATAAGGATTTACAGTATTCTATATGTGGGCACTCTTCACTTCCTCTGGCACACTGTTGTCATGGTTTCAAGATCAACCTATATTTGTGAAATTTTGAGAATTTTTAACCTTGTCTGCCATATACATGCCTATAACAGAACATTCTTTCAAAGAAGATCTTATTTGTATTAACAGTTCAGTGATTTATACTTATCTGATAGAAAATTTTTTGATCTTTAAAATTGGTTAGACTACTCACCAATCATGAAGACTTTGAATAACCTGAAAATAGGATGAAAAATATTCTTCATTTTCATTGGTCATAATATATCCATAAAATTGAAACTTTGCTACACGTTGATCAAAACATAAAAATCACAGTTAAAATAAAATATCATTAGTAGTGTTAAATTAAACAAATCAACTTTATGAAACAATTAATGGGCCCTAAATGGGACTACAAAATCAATTTTGGGCGAGGGTTTGTTGTTTCTTTTTCACATTTGAACAACAGTGGCTGGGTTAATGAGTGAAACTCAGTGAATTGTGGATATGAAGTCTGTATAGCCAAAGACAAGAAGTATTCTGTTCAGTACCTTCTTTTATGAGAAAGAAGAGCTAGTTAGAAAATAAGTTTTGCTAGTGCATTATTCCATCATGACCATGACTTCATGGTGTTTTTCAAGGAACTATGTAAAAGCAATATCTTAGTAGATTAGTGTTAAAATGAAACAGCTAGCATCTATATATGATCACAGTAAACCCATGGAGTTTATTTAATACAGTGCACAGAAGAACAAACTGCTTTCACAGTAGCTCAAAAAATAGCTCAGAGAGATGAATAGACAGTGATAAGACTCCATGAAGGCGTTTTCTCATGCACTCTAAAGCCTGAAGTCTGATATGACTTCAGTCTCAAATCACTACCTGCTCTTGCTGCCTGTCAGAACAGACTGACTTGGAGTGTTCTGAGAAAAATGTTCCCCTTCGCTTCCATTTTCATTCCACTGCACTGAGCAACACTAAGTAGAAAAGCTGCTTATACGGGAACTCTCTTAAAAGGTCACTTCAATGGAAAAGAACTTATTCACACCTAATCAGTGGCATAATATTTAAATAAAAAATCTCACAACCATCTGGAAAAGATATATGTAGATTTTTTATTTTGGCAGCCCACAATTTCCTGCAGTCATTTATCAATATTCATTTTGAGCTGAACTGAGCTTTGTAAAACCCCTTGGCAAGTGTGCAGTGGCTGACTGTACATGAGATACAGCTATGCTGGTGAATGCAGACTGCTTTCCTAGGTTACTGAAGACTGGGAAGCTGATTCATGCTTGTGGCTGTATGAACAAAATCTCCCTTTCACCTCTGCTGCAAGGCTGTTAGCCTTCAGTAGCAGACAGGGATAGTGTGCAAGTGCTGCACACCATTTTGGGAAGAATTACCTTAGGATCACAGAATGTGTAAGACTGGAAGGAACGACAGTGGATCATCTAGTCCAACCTCCTGCTCAAGCAGGGCTGTCCTAGACCACATTACACAGGATTGCATCCAGTATTTTAATATCTCCAGTGAGGGAGACTCCACAGCCTCTCTGTGCAGTCTGTTCCAGTGTTTTGTTACCCACACAGTAAAGTTCTTCCTTATGTTTAGGTGGAAATTCCTGTGCATCAGTTTGTGCCCATTGCCTCTTATCATGTTGTCCTAATGCTTGGCACCATGCCTCTGGTCCTTTTTCTTGGTCTCCATTTGATCCAGGACTTCTTTCTTAGAGAAGAGAAGCCACTCTTTTCAGGCCCTTGTTCAAGTAATAAAATTTTGTTGGTTGTTTTTTGTTTGGTTGGTTTGTTTGGTTTGGGTATTTTTGGATTTTTTTTTGTTTGTTTGTTTTTTAAATCTGTGTTCTTATTTTGACTTTCACCAAACATTTTTGCTACCTCAAAGCACCATTATCACTTAAGTAAAATCTAGACTTTTGTTCTTTCAAATTGAGAAGCTTTGAATCAAAAACTGTTTTCTGTTAGCAATCATTGAAAAATTGTTCTGCGTTCTCTTTTCTAACAGGCTGAGGTCTACCCTACATGCTCAAGGAAGTTCTGGAAGCCTGATATATTTTAATTCGAAGAATATGTAAAAGTGTAATCAAAAGGCTGAAAATTGCTTAAGAGATATCATTTAGAGGTGTGTTTTATTTCAGTACAAATCAGTAATGAAAGTTAGTGGGACTCTAGATAATAACAAGAATCCAGTGATTTAAGAGATAAGGACTCAGATGAAGCACCATAAACATCATCATAACTATCCTTGAACTAACCTTTATCTTAATCCAGAAATGTAGGAACACTGGGATGCTTCCTTTCCTGGTCGTCTAACAAGCATTTAGCCATCTAAAAGTTCCTGCAGAGTATAGCTTCTTATCCCATAAATCATCTGATAAGCACTAGATAATGCTGATTTTCTGGCATGGGACAAACTTAAAGCCAAACTATCTCTTATCCAATCTACTTGCTTTCTATTACTCTTATCTAATCTGCTTGCTACTATGGCTCTCAGCAGTAGTCAGCTGCAGAAAAAAATAATTTTACCTAATGGTAGTCATTTGAAGGAAACTCTGTTTCAATTCTCATCCGCCTCTAAATTTGTTTTGAAGTAAAGCAGGTCTGATTTTTAAATTATTATAATATATTTTTACTGTGTGTATAATTAGAGGAAAATAGATCTTGATGTATGACAGAATGATATAAAGGAGACAATTTTTAAACTGTGTATTTAAAATCTAAGAAAAAATCCTGTATACACTATTTTGATGTGACATTTCTACTTATTATGGCCCCTTACCAAAGCCTGCCATTTTGTGTATTATAACGTTTTATTAAGTAGTATTTCTAAAAGATTCTGAAATTATTAAAGAGTGTAATCACATGAGTCATTACATTACTTCACCATTTTAATGAAGAAGAACAGTCTTTCTGAGATGTGGAAATTAAGAATTTTCTTTTTGTTGCACCACTTCACCACAGACATCCAGGTGTTATCCTACAGGTTTGTTACCTCTCTTGTCCCTTAAGAGTAGGACAACGATTATTTTGGTGCAATAAGGTTATAAAACTAGCAAAGAATACTGTGGGCATTGCCTATTTAAAATTATCTATATTCCACCTTTAATATAGAAAAAGTTAGAGAACTTGTAGACTTCACCAGCTGGAAGTCCATGACTGGACTTAGCCAAAGGAAATTCTGTACTGCATTTGAGTGTCATAGCTGCATACAGTCAGCGTCAACAAACACTGTAGGCTTAAGAAATTAGAATAATTTGCAGAGTTGCACAATCTGCAATATTTTCTGCTAAATTTGACCATGAGTTTTCCGTTTTCATCTGGCATGTGGAGAAAGAATTATGCAGCTGCTAGAACTGTTCAAAATTTTTGAATGCAATAATGTAAATAAAGCCTTTTGAATGTTTGTTGAGGGAACAGTAGAACTATATGGATGGATAAAGATGCGAATAGGAAAAAGCTCAAAAGCTCAAATAATTTGAAATTTGAAAAGCCCTCTAGACACCTAGTTACTTCAGTATATGCTTCAATATTTACGGAATATTGGTCTTTACCATATGTCTGCCCAGTCACATATATAATACTACTGTGGACTATACCACACAACACTCCTATTGCACTATACAATATTGCTAAAATAGTACAGTTATTACCACTCCTGCTGCTGCTTCTATACAAAAGGAATACTAATACTACTAATCTGCCATCAAGGATTTTTGAAGGTTAAATACTTTGTAGATTATGAAGGGTGAAGATATTGTGGTAATAACACAAATATAGATGACAAGCATGTCAATATAAATGATGGGGATTTGAGTATGTACTTCAAACATTTAGGTGTGTCTCACAAAATGCTTTAATGAATAATGACAATATTTTGATTCTATCAATATTTAAATAATTAATTTTTTAAAAAATCAGAGAAAAATAATGGATATATTTAACAATTTTGAGAGGCAGATGGTAAAAATCGTACCATCTGAGACTTATAATTACCACAGTTTTGCCCTGATTCCTAGTTTTCTTTATTTTAAATGTTGGGATGTACATCTATAAGTAGTCGTGTCTGTACAGAAAGCACGTTTTGTGCTGGAGAAGCAACACATGCAAACTGAGGAGAAAAGACCTTGACTTTGATTTGCCTGGAAAGATCTTTTTATCTAATCCATGAGTCAGATAAATTCCCACCTCACTTCATCTAGTCTTTGATGAGGACTCAGAGATAATGAAACATACTATAATCAGTAAGCTGCAGAGAAAAGTCCCATTGTCAATAAATCTCATTAATAAAAGAGAAATTTTCTTTTCAGATTGTTGCATTGTAGATGCTGCCTTCAGTTAGAGAGCCCCATGGATCCTTAAATTCAAGCTGTATGACAAGGTCAGATTTTGTTGATATTCAGGAACGGATAAAATTTTGTCTCTGGAATCTGTCACCTTTGTCTGTCTCCATATTGTACAACAAAAGAAAAACTGCTCTGTAAGACACTGGAACAACCACTCCTTCACCTCTGGATCTGTATGGGGAACCACAAGAGAAGATATTGCACATTTCCTAAAGACGTTTCAACTAGAAATCAGCTGGGTTCATTTCAGCAACTCTAGAGAGCCTTCCTAAAACTAAAAGGTAGAAACAGTGATGTGCAAAGAGGAGGACATGACAGCCAGTTCTTCAAGGAGGGATATTCTCACGTGCTTCTCCACTGCCAGAGTATAATATTCCTCCTCATCCCTTTGTGGCAGCAGCTGTGGAATGGACAAGCCAAAGGAAGAACACAGATGCTGTGAAGCAGAAGGAAGATGTAGAGATAAAAAGCAAAAGCAAAAGCCAGAAATCTGGACAGGAGGAGGATAATTTTGGGTCTTTGCCTTGTCTTCAAAATTAGAGTACGTCTAACCTCCAGAATTCCCAATCTTCAGCAGCAGGATGAACATTGCTCTCTACTCCCAGAAATGTACTTCTTAATATCTTTTCCTCTGAAAGAAAAAATTAAATTGTGTAAATGAGGAATTAAAGACAGTGAATGCATGAAAATGTAATAAAAGGCAAATCCATCGTTACAATTGTCCTATAGAGAAACAGTCTGTTCAAATTTAAACAAGTGCATCTATGATATATGGAGGAGTAATTTCTATTTTAGTAAACATAGGAAACATTTTATGTACAATAGAAATAAATATCATGCAGAGAATTGCTAGGACAATTAACAATCACATTGTCAGAGATGAGTATATATTGGACATTATTCTTAAACAGCCATACAATTAGTACAGAAACTTTTCTTTGAAGTATTTTTTGAGCAGCCACACCAAAAATTTGTCTTTACCTTGTCAACTCAAATATTCAAAGAAAATGTTGCTTTTAGGAATTTATTATATAGTCAATATATGATGCAATAAAGAATCACTTGACTACAGTACCAAATTCTGCAGTGAACTGTAGTAACACATATCCGAAGTGAAAATTAAGCATGTCATCGAATAAAGTGTGTAAAGAATCTGTTTAATTATGTACAGACTTTCAGTGTACTGACTCATTGATATATCAGACTATTTTTCTCAGTAAAATTGTTTTTGAATCTCATCTTCATCAGTTGAAGCAGAAAATGATGCAGAGAGAATTGATACGGTTATATATTTGTGACTTGCTTTAAGCAGGTGATTCTAGAACAAGTTTTGCTCAGTTTAGCATAGCTGTTTGCATCGAAATTTGTCAGTAAACACATATTTTTTTCTTGCAGTAGTGACAAAAATGTCTCCTGCATATGCCACTTGGCATTTCAGTAGATGTCTAGAATTTAGTTCTATTAAAGTTACACATCATTAATCTCAGAATTTAACACATATAATACATACATTCAGGTTTTATAGGCCTCCAGTGCCCTGCTTGTGTGGGGTAAAATAGAACTCTTAACTTTTCCTTTGCACTTCAATTATCTGTATTGTGTTACTGTATTGTGCCTTGTGCTCCTATCTAATATTTTAAGTGCATAATTAAAAAGTATTTCAGGGAAAATATTTCTTAGCAAAAAGTCTGCTTATGTATTTACTTCCTCAAAGAGGAAGCAAACTGAATTATGTAATAGTGTCTTTGTTCTCAGCAATTCAAGATTGCTTTGGGTCATTAGTTCATTTTTCTGAAAGCTAAAATTTCAAGCGTTTAAATATTGGTTTGTAGCTCTTAGCTACATTTTAATTACAGTACCCTGTCTTTTCATCTATTATCTCTTCACTCTGAAGACACTTCCCATATCCATAACACTTTCCAGCTTCTTGATGGTCCTGCAGTGCTCCTGGGGTAATTGCATTGTAGGGCTTGGAGCTGGAGTAGGCTGGGACGTAGCTGAGGTAATAGTAGAACAGTCAGCCCAGAAGAAACGTATCTTGTAAAATTTCTTCTGCTAATGAGTAAAGAGCATATCATTTTGACATGTGTACCTCTTTAATAGCTTCCAAAGTTTGTAGATGTTTTGTTATTTGTTAGCATATTTTGAAAAGTACATGAATTCTGTATTATTCATCCATAGAGAAATTGTAAATGATTTGCCATCGTTCATAATTTCATTTTTAATGGAGTTTAGAGATTTATTAAGAGCATTCTGTTTTCAAGTATTGTCTTGGAATGTGATGCAAACTTCAAGGGCCCATTGTAGTGGAGCATAGGGAGTACACGTAACAGAAAGATAATGCATACTGTGAAGAATTCATAATTTGAATTTAAGTCAGTGAAATAAACAGTGCAGGAAGCAGGGGTAGAATAATATATAGAATAATAAGGAAATGGCCTCAAGCTGTGCCAAGGGATCTGCAAGCTGGACATTAGGAAATTTCTTTTCATAGAAAGAATTGCCAAGAACAGGAAGGGCTTTCTAGGGAAGTATTGGATTCACCATCCCTGGAGATATTCAGGAAATTGCTGGATGTGGCACTTGTTGTGGTTTGTCTGGCACGGTGGTGTTCTGTCAAAGGTTGGACTCAATGAGTTTGTGTGAGAGCCTGGAGGGATTGCTGGTTCCAAACATTTCAGGTGCACGTGTGTGACAAGGGGCTTGCTCTGGTGAGGTGATGAACTGCCCCTTACACCCCCAGCCTGTATCCCAGCCTGTATCCCAGCCTGTATCCCAGCCCTGCCGTGGCTGCCAACCCCTGGCACACTGGAGGCAACGCTCCACACCTGCCTCTGGAGCCCCTAACCCAGCTCCTGTGTGAACAAAGGACTGCAAGCCCCACCTGGGGAAGGGCCCAGGAGTTTAGGGGGTATTTAAAGCAGAACAGGAAGAAGCACATGGCTTGACCCTATTCTCTTTTGGAATTTTTATCAGCTGAACACAACTGGAAACAGAAGTGATAGCTATGCTTGGGTTTTTTCCATATCTTTCTGTTTTTCTCTTTCTTCCAATTCTCTTGTCTTGGAATTTTCAAGTAACTTAAAATTTCATGGTCTTAAAATTTGCTAAGTTGAATGGCCGAGTTAATGCTTTGACAAGTGTTTCCTGTTGACTGAATGCTGTTCTAAACATTTCACTAAAGTCCTCAATTTTCTGAGGTTGCCAGTAAAGTATTTTTTGTTGTTTTTACCTTTTGAGAATATCTTATTAGTATTTCTCCTGTGACTGGAAGTCAGAGTATATGAAAAACTGTAAGCCCTTTTAAAAGCCTTGTTGAGTGAGTTTTTTGGAGCCTTACATCTTGGAGGTATTTTCCAACCTTAATGATTCCATGATTCTATGTTCAACAGTGTTGTAAACCAAAAAATTCATGCCTATCAAGTAGGCTGGGCCTGACTGGATGAAAAGGACCCACCAAAGCCCTTTTATCACTCCCCTGCTCAACTGGGAAGGGTAGAGAAAATATAACAGAAGGTTCATGGGTTGAGGTAAGGACAGGGAGATCACTCAACAATTATAGTCATGGAGAAAATAGACTTGACTTGGGAGAAAGTAATTGAATTTTCTGATCAAAATCAGCATAGTACAATGAGAAGTTAATCTTAAAACATCTTCAACTCAGCTGTCCCTCCTTCACTATTCCCATTTTTCTACCTTCTCCCCTGACACCAGTTCAGTAGAATGGGTGTCACATGCTGTTTCTGTCACTGCTTCCTCCTCAGAAGAAGGAATTCTTCCCCTGCTCTAACGTGGCACCCCTCCCACAGGAGCTAGTACTCCACAAGCTGCTCCAAGGTGAGTCCTTGCAAGGGGTGCAGTCCTTCAGAAATACATTGCTCCAGTGTGGGTCCCTTGTGGAGTCACCAGTCCTTTCAGCAAACCTGCTCCAGCATGGACTCCTCTCTCCACAGGACCACAGATCTTGACAGGAACCTGCTTCCCACAGAATGGTGCCTTTCTTTTGGGCATCCACCTGCTCCACTGTGTGGTCCACCAGGGTCTGTAGGTGTCTGCTCCACCATGCACCTCCATTGACTGCAGGGGCACAGCTGCCTCACCACGGGCTTTACCATGGGCTACTGGGATCATACCTGGCACCTCCTCCCCTCCCACTTCACTGACCTTGGTGTTTTTCTCACATGTACTCACTTCTTTCTTCTCTGGATGCATTTTCCTTCCACTCCGTAACTTTTTCCTCTTCTTAAATATCTTATCCCAGAGGCACTACCACTGTCACTGACAGGCTCAGTTTTGGTCAGTGACACGTCTGTCTTGGAGCCATCTGGCATTGGCTCTACTGGATAGAGGGGAAGCTTCTGGCAATTTCTCACAGAAACCACTGTTGAAATGCTCCCTCTGCTACTGAAAGTTTGCCACACAAACCCAATACGCCCGGAGGAAAAGCAAGACAAATAGTGTCAAGCTATGCTTCTGTCACATAAATGTGTACACACACAACTTCAGTAAGAATGTCTTGAATCCAAGACTTGCACTGTATACATTCTCATCTTGACTTTCTAACCAAATTGTTTTCTTGTGTTTTGGCCCCAAAGGGGCACTTTGAAAAGAGCAGACAGTAAACTTCTTTCTTTATAATTCTGGACTCTAACAGAAGTGTCAATTGAAGGTGATGAGAACATATTACACTCTCACAGTATAAGCCACAAGAAGCATTTTGTAGCAAACCATCAGTCAGCTAGTAGAGAAGGCAGTGAAGATATTTTAGTTTTCCTAAACTAACACACATAACATGCCTTCATAAAACATAATTATGCACATTAATAAACATTAATATAAGTTAATTGTATGTGTACACCCAGGATTCTAGCATTGCTTCTGGAACTGTGACAATGTGGATCTCCAAGGTTAGGGAAACACAATTATATTAACAGCTCTAAAAATTCCCCCAGACTAGACTGGTTCCTTGAGGGTGAGGCCATTGCTGGGTATTAATTTAGCAGGAACAAGTAGAAAAGATGCCTGACTCTATCACTGATATTCATATTAGCTAATAAAACATGACTCTTGGTGCCTGTAGGAAGGAGAGGCACTTTCAAAAAGAGGTTAAAATGGTTAAAATCCCATTTTAAAATAGTTAATTAATCTCTGGAATGAATCACCCTTTAAATGGTTAAAAATAAGAGAAAGAGAGAAATTGTTCAGTTAGGACCATATGCATTACATAGTAAAAGACAGTAAGATTTGACACCAAATGTGAAAAAAAAACCCAGAAGAGATTGCTTATGTTTAGAAAGACTGTAAATATTTGTGAACTAGAGTATCCTAACATTTCCGCTTCCAAATCTTAATTTGCTTTTCATTTAGGCTTGTACTGCTTGTAATGCAAAAAACTAAAAAAACATTCATCAATAAAGTATAAATGAAATATTCTTATTTTCTGTTCAGTGGGGCCGAGTGCATCAGTGTTCTGAATATTTGAAGTGCTTGTTCATACAACAGTCGCCAGATATCAGTGGGACTACTTCTGTCACTAAATGTTGATGGATTTGGTTTGAATTTCTTTGAAATAGGTTTACTTCATATATCACCACTTGTTCAGGCCTCTGTAAAATTATCTAAGGAAAACCAAAATAAAGGAGTAATTTACTTACAGTGTTTCCTCAGTGGTAAATCCCTTGTTTTAGTAAAACTAATTTCAGCTTTTTTCTCATCTGTCCAATATATTTTACTGCAAAAAGATTTCCCAAAATCCCCTAGAACTTCCACAATAATGTTTGACAAGACAAAGTGGAAAAAGTACTCACTTTGAAGTGCATGATGCAGCAAAAGGGAGCAGCTGATTCATCTCTCTTGTTGCAAACTCTATTATTGGCCACTGTTTTAGAAAAGCCATCTCCATCTTGTTGTACCACCAATATAGTTTTAATTCCTCACCAAATTGAGTATTTTTTTTTTTTTTAACCCAGGGTGAATCTTGCATTTGGCCTATCAGCTTCACTACCTGTTTATGAGAAATCATTCACTTTTTTCATCCAACTTTTAAATTTTAATTAAAATCTCTTCCACCTGGCCTATCTTGGTCTTTTGTTAAATTTCAAGTAATTCATTTTGTGTGTCCTGAAAATAATCTTATTTTAATAACTAATCTTTCTACGTTTTCTTTATTTGTGCTATGTGAAGAAATATTTCCAGGCTGGAGAGGATGATAAATGCTGCTATAAAAGGGGAGCAAATTGCATCCCCATCCACCAAATAATAGTGCTAATCATCTCAGCAGCTATTCACATGATTTAAAGATTCAAAAAGCCAATAGAAGCATTTATTTACATCTAGAAGGTGCTAAATCAAGAGTTACCCTTAGCATTTATCATGAAAGAAAACACATGGGAGGAACCAATTGTAAAACTTGGCATAAAAATTCAGCTTCTTGATGAGTATACAGCTAGTGAATGCTCTGGAGGATTGCAGAGACCACTCTATAACATAACTACATTATGAAATAGTTAAAATGGTGAGGCAAGATACACACAATGGCATGGGATAATGGCAGGAACTGAGCAAGCAAAGGTGAATTTTGCCTGTGTTGTCTCTGTGCTATCTTGCTCGTAGGTAATGTACAGGCTCAAGCTGTTTCACTCGGATCTGACCACGTGCTGTGGCTCCCTGAGCTCTTATTCAGATGGATTTATATGCTGGATCGCCTGTAAAAGGGAGATAGAATGCATACGGTCACCAGGGAAGGTAAGAGACTACAGAACATGGCCAAACTTTTTCTAAAGGTTGAGGTCATCTCTCCCCTCAGAAGAGTCCAGGGTTTCAGAAAATGTTTGAAAGCTGTGAGGTTAAAACCTCCGGGTGCTCTTAGGCACCCAACTTGTCGGGTTGTTTTCTTTAATGAGCTAAGCAATTAATAGTTGCTACAAAGTTGTTAATTGTAGAAGCCATCAGTCTTAAAGGCAAAAGCAAAGTAAAGCAAAAGCAATGGCAAAAAGCAAATGGCATAAAAGAATGTGGCATAAAAAGCAAGTGGCAAAAGCAATGGCAAAATGCACCAGTTCTCCCTGATGCACATTCTGATATAGAAACTTCCCAACAATCTAAGACACAAACTCAGATCACTACTTCTTAACCTATTTGAATTCTAGTTTCTTAGCACACCAGGCTACTTATAAATTACGCATACAGTCGATCTTGTTCTAACTGAAAAATGTAAGCAATATTCTTACTATAGCTTTATTATGGCTGAAACTATGTTCTTAGAGCTTCCATGGAAGTCTTAGATACTAAGAAGATACTAAGACTATGTTTCTCAACCTTCACTAGAACGTGTACTACTACTCTGGTATCTGAGACCTTTACTCACTAAAAGCACTTAAATCTTATTTTACTTACTTGCTTATTGCTTGTACTAAAATTTAAACTTTTACCTCTACTTTATGTGTAAGTGGCTTAACACACTTCAATCCATCCAAAGGCTTCAATTCAATCCCTGCACTCTGATTTCTCTCTGAAGAATTCAGGGAGAGTCCTGACTTGCTGACTCCAACAAAAGCTTTAACCTGGGTTTCATCATGATGCTGCTGTTGCCTAGAATTGCAAGACAAACTTTCCAATCAATATATAAAGAGCAATTCTTTTATGAAAACTTTATGAAAACTGGATGCCCTGGTAACCCCCCCGGGGCCTGCCTAGGGTTCCTAGCCCTATATTTTCTTATGTCTTCCAGATTCTGGTGCAAAACAGGGTGTCCTTGCTAGGAATTCTTTTCTTGAAAATAAGACTAAACAGAATTTCAAGAAGGTGGCATAATATTTGAGAAAGGGCAATCTACTATTCTAAAATGTAAGAAAATGCTAGAAACTATTGAGGTGTGTATTAAAAATTTAAAAAGCTACAAATATATAAATATATATATATATATAAAGATAAAAATCCTTAGGAATCATTACAGGTAAATAAATGTCTCATTTAGGTAGGTGAAAGAAGAAACTATTTAATTTAATCTCATAAAAATAGAGAACCTCATAGCCTGTCTGTGGACACACACATTTAGAGAGCTAGGGAATTACAGCTTGGAAATTCTTTTCAGGCCTGGATTTCTCCTGACTCTCAGGTGCATTCCCAGGCTGACAATTTGACTACAGCTTCAGTTAGGGAGGAAGTCTCCAGGGTGATAACATGGTGAAAAACAGAGTGGAATTCATAATAAAGATAACACCTGGTGTCTTTCCCGTGGGATACAACCTGAGGTGCTGTCCCAAGGATTATTTTCCCCAGTTGTCCAATGAGCTACTGTCCTGTCCTAGGTGCACGTAACACACTTTAAATCCGGGCTGTCCATACAATAAAATTGGCCTTTTTTCCCCAAAGGGGTCCGTGTGTGTTGCTGTCCTTTCTCTCTCTTTGCAGTGCAGTAACCACACCTGTCCAGATAAACTTTTCTCTTCAGGTATGACTTAGACTACCAAAGTAAGTCAAACTTTCATGATTATGAAAATAGGAATGAATCTCAGTGATTTGCCTACCTTGGAACTCTGTCTGTAAAATAAAACCAACTTATGTTTTGATCAGGAAAAATTCTGTAACCTTTACATTTCTGAACTGTAAGTACAGGATATTCTCAGGTACTCTAATTTCACTCATGCAGGATCTTATTTAAATTAGTTTCCAGAAATCATCTAATTTTAATTTCTTTTTCACCCTTTTGGGTTGAAACAAATTCAAGAATGTCTCTTTTTCCATTAATATATCAAGTATCTGGTCCTACAAATTACCATCAATTCTTTTCTACTAATCTTCCCTTCCATTTAAAAAATGCATAACTTTGAAACTTGTTAATATTAAATGTTGTTAATGGTCTACCTTAATTAAAATATTGAGTTTAAAATCATCCTCAAATAGAAAAGTTGGCTAAAGCCAAAGAAATAATCTGAATGGTATAGATTACATTATATAAATCAATCAGAAATAAAAATAGCACTTTATACCATGAATAAGTTATTGTTAATATAAAGTTTTAAAAAATATATTTGCATCCTCCTTGAAGAATTTATCTTCATACCAAGGAGTCTATGATACTGTGATGTTGCAAAGAGAGTAATGCCTGAAGAAATAATTTGTTGGAATAAAATTGAGCAAAATTGGAATTCTAATACCATTTTGTTTGAATCCTCATGTTCCCCAAAGGATGACACACACCCAATTTTATATTCTAGAAATAAAATTTAAAAAGGGAAAAAAATAATCAAAAGAAAAAAAAGGAGAAAAAGTAAAAAAAAAAGAAAAAATTGTGCTGATGGGAAAGAACATAACCTTACATCAAAACATCATGGTGATGGGGTGTGGGTATCTATAACTAATATTCCTGAAAGCAAAGTTTTGATATGTATGCACATGAAATAGAATGAAAGACATTAATAGTACCAACAGCCACACTGACAACACTGTGGGATCTTATTAAAGAGATTTTCACTGGGTCTTCAAATCCTGTACAGTGAGCAGAGGGAAGATGTGCATACACACAAAACTATGTCTTTTCTTGCATATGAGAATTGATGAAGCCTTCCTACGTTGTGCTAGGAGTGAGTAAGACAAAAGCCATGGTCCAAACAGACTTCTTTGTAAATATCTGTCAATCAAAGTATTGGGATAGATGACTGTGCAGGATCTCTAATTTAATGAAAGAAATGCTCTAGCTCTTTAAAGTGAAACTTTGAAGTGTCTTGTTAGGAAGTGAACTGGGCATTTAAAACAACCAATATTTTTACCTCGAAGAGTCTATTACTTTTGCTCAACTAGTAGATTTAGCTGGAAGTAATTGATGAATTATTTTATTTCAGGGTCATACATGAAGGAAATATATTATATTAATACCTTTCCATTAAGAGGTCTCTTCTAGTAATCTGAATTGAAAACACTATGCATGTTTTATGTGCACTTTATACTGTTGAATTTTATAAACTAAAATGTATATAAGCAGTAATGAAAAGTACATGCCATACAGTGAGATTAATGTAAAGGCCATTCTAATTTCTTTTTTTTTTTCCTGTGTGCACTATTCCTGCTCCCTGCTGAGTAGCTCATTTTTTCTATCAGCATAGAATAGTCCACAAATTGCAGTATATTTCTAATGGTGCCTAAATTAAACCTTTGAATTTTTCAGTGCTTTTCTCCTTGAACACAATATGTAAGGACAGAGTTTTCAATAATCCTATTACTTGATACAGAAATAGGCTAGGGCTAGTTGAGTGTCTGGTGCTTTCAGCTTCCAATTAGGGACTACAATTCCTGCATATAAATTTGCAGAGTAATTTAGTTGCACTTACATTTATCAAACAAGAACTAGAAACACTGTACACCTTCCAAGAAATCAGATTTTAAAGCTATTATCACCTATAAATTATGTTATTTACTAAAATCTGCTTCTCATCAAGAGTGTTGAATATAGAATACCTCGTGCTTCTTTAAGATTATTTTCTAAGGAGAAAAATGACAATACCTCAGATGAAGCATAAACTGTTCATTACTTTATTTGAATTTACATGACTGCATATAAAAATTAGATTGTGCCAATACTTTTTATTACAATGGTATTTAAATGACTTGGTTTTTTTAATTAAAGAATCTAATTTATATCTAGAATTTGACAAATATCGAGCACTTTAAAACTCTCTCATCTTATCTCTCAGATACTCACAGACCTAATTTCTTAGCAAGGAGATGTAAAGTAAGAGATCTCAATTATAGGTAAGTGTTGTGTATGAGTAGAGGAATGAGAAAACTGAATCTAATCCTCCTATTTATAGAGTTAAGTATCCAAGAATGGAACAACCTGTGCATTTGGAAGTGATGCTGCTAACTTGGGAGGAAGCATTGCAAGTTAGTAAAACCTTCTGGGGGGATTTTTTTCAATCCATTTACTAAGATAAAATCCACAATGATTATTTCTATTAAGATAAGATATGGGGGGAGGGGGGAAATAAAGCTTCACACAGAATGAACACCTTGCTGAAGAAATGTTTAGAATTTTTGCCTGTATGTGGGCTTTGCTAAAGCAGTATTCAAAGTGTACTTCATGGGAGTGTACTCCATAGAGCTTGTGACCAACAACTGGTCTGTTCCCAAGGGAATGGGCTGAGGGGAGTACAAGGTGCACAGTGCTGATAGAGGGGAAAATGGAGAGCAGGTGGGTAAATATGTGGGGAGTCCGTGTCCCTGAGACAGATAAGAGTCAAGGACATTCATTTCAGAATGCACCAAAAGTTCAGAATGTCTTGAGAAATAGGAAAAAAACGCTTCAGGAAGTGTTTTAATTAGTGTGACTTGTTCCCACCTCTGTACAAAAAAGGGAGTTAGAACCAAACAAGCTTTGTATTGATCTACAGCGTATAGTTCAATACCCTGCACAGGTATGCATGTGGTACCATTTTTTGAAATGTGTCCAGACTAGGTGTTGAAAAATAACCTGATTCTCCATCATTTGTGACAGATTAGCCTTAGTCAGCAGCCAAAATACCACCCATGTTCTCTCTCACACAGCCTCAGTGGGACAAAGGGGAGAAAGCAGGGAGATGGGAATGAGAAAGGTCCATGCAGAGAGAAAGACAGAAAGATCGCCTATGAGTAACACCACTGGCAAAACAGATCCTACTTGGGGAAAAAGAATGTAATCTATTACAAATAAATATTTAATTAGTGACTTGAGTAGAGTGAAACAAAAAGACAAACATTAAAGCAATATCTTTCCTGCTGCTGGGTGTTCCTTCTCCAACAACCTTTCCCCTCACTCCTTTCTTAGATGTATTTTCCCTGAAGTCCTCGGCTTGGCCATGGGCTCGGGTGTGCCCTGGATGGGTTGGCTCCAGCTCTATCCAGCATGGAGAAGTCCAGCCTCTCCTCACAGAGACCTCCTTCAGCCCCCACTGCCAACACCTGGCACCTGCACCCCCTACAACACTGACTCAGGTGTGTGAAAAAAGGGCACCTTCATTCTTTCCTAGCTGTGATGCAATCACAGGCACTTCATGGGCTTTTGAATGCTCATAATTTAAAAAACTAACTAGAAAGGCAAGCCAAGATACATAACAAATATTGCAGATCTCGGCAGATAGGTGTGTCTGAAGAACATTTTTTTTCACATACATTTACAGAGTAACAGGACACATCTATTCCTGTGTTGTGTTTCAAGCTGGGTAACAATTACTGGTCTTGTTGAAATGCTGAGGGGTCAGACAAAGTAGGGCCCTGGTGTAGTTAGTGATTTTCTTCAGCTCTGGAATCTGTGGCACTATTAAGTCCCTTCTTAGTCCCTTCTTGACTTCCTTCCAGGCAAGTACAGGATTGTTCATATCCCCTTTAACAGGATCATGATGACGGTTGTTCTCTCCTGATTATGGTGTTTCAAACTTATATTAGTCTCTGAATTACTTTGAGTTCTGCAGAATTTGGGAAATATTGGATTGGAACCTCTGCCTAGAGAGATAACAGGGAGGGAGTAGGTAATAGACCTGTACTACTCCTTTCTTTGCTTTTAACACAGGAAATACTGGGGTCTTTCACTGCTTTTGACACAGGAAACATTGAGATCTCTCACCAAAGCTTTTCAGTTATCACATATGGATAAACAGAAGTTTCATCCATCTGTCCAGAACCCCTGACAATGTCTCCACTTGTCATTGTTTCTCTGCTACTCACAAACTACTTTGAAACTCAATCTGAACTGCAAGAAACAGAAATTACTTTAATAAGTATGTCTCCTCCACCCTACAAGCTACCGTTAAAACAGTCTGAGGAGTTTTTAAGAGAGAATCTGTTGTACTTTTAATTAATTGCCTAGTCTCAATTTAGTCTCAGGTAGGAATGCAAAAGATCACTTTTTATGGACACAGAGATGCTTCTGATGCAGGATATAATCATCCAGTAAATGGATGCTGGCCACTCTTCTATTTTTTGTTTGTTTGTTTGTTTGTTTTTTTGTTTTTTTTGTTTTTGTTTTTGTTTTGTTTTGTTTTGTTTTGGTTTTGGTTTTTTTTTGTTTTTTAGCGTAGTTCTGAAAGTTAAAACCTTTTATCAGTCAGGTAGATAAATCTCATAGCTTCAAACTGGGTTGATTAACATAAGAGGTTTGGTTAGACTTTGGGATAAAAAGCAAATATCTGCTTGTCTTATTAAAATTTGAAACCTAGACACTAAGAAATTCTTCATTACTTAAAAAAAGTATCTCATAGACTGATTGCCAGTTGATTGTCAGCCTATAAAAGTACCAGCTTAACTACCAGAATGAAACAAAATCTTTCTGATAAGACTGACCTTCATATGCTATTCAAAAATGACATTAGCACCAGGACGAACAAATCCTTGGGGGGAAAGTCTCAAGGGAAAAGTTATTCTGCAGCAAAACAATAATGAGATTTTTTTTCAGTGAATAACTAACAAATTACCTGCTTTGAAAAGATTTTATTAACATCAACTGCAGGGGAAGCTATTGGAGGATTTTATTGCAAGTGATAGGTTACTCACTAGGACTTGCATAGACATATCAATGCATATTTTCAAATTTTCAAATGTTTAGAGGACATGGAGGACATTATTGAGTGTTTTACATTAAAAAAATTCCAAGCATTTTAGTGATTTTGAAGAACTAAGTTTCTCAAACTTAGCTGGAGACGTGTAACTATATGAAGAACTTTAAAGAATGGGATCATCCATTAAAACTCTGAATATGATGCAGCAGAAGCTGCAATAATCACGTAGATTCCTAGTTTAACATTGACATATTTTATAATTCCCTTGACTGACTCTGGTAGACTTAGCATGTTATGCAACCAGTGGGCAAATATGCAGGTAGAGACTGAACAGGGAGCAAGAAGCCCAAAACCAGGGCACACAATTTCCTGGTTAGGTTCTCAGAGGTTGTTCTAAACTGGATCAACCTATAGGTCACTTATTTAAACTCTTGCTGTAACAGGTACGAATAGTACACACAAAAAAAGAGGTCTGACATATAAACTACTACCCCAGACTCCCTTTATATGGAGTATTGGAATTAACTTATTCCTCACTGCATGTCTGTTTAGCTGGATTAATTGCTGTCACCAGTCTTTAGTAATTTTTAATCACAGTATCCTCAGTGGTGCCACCTGTAGGGACTCTTCAGTCCCCATGATTTCAATGTGCCAATTCTCTTGTGTGGAAGGAACTGAATTGTACACACACACCCATACACAAACACTCCAAAACTGCCTGTGGTCTGAACAGAGAAAGTTTGCAAATACTTGGGAAGCATGGATGTGTGGTAAATAATTGAAAATACATAGCACTTTAACTTCAGTCTGTTGAACTCCTGAGCAAGCAGGTGATTTAATTAATACTTTTTCGAGAGAGTAGAAGCAGAATAAGTATGACTTAGGGAAGTTGCTCTATGCTTCATCTTTTGTATCTAGTTCAATGAAGTCTGAGTCACACCACTAAGGTCCATAATTTGTCATTATTCAGTTAGGTAAATTAAGCTTACGTTTTAATTTCCATCCCTGGTAAGCAAGGTTGCAGAAGTTTGTAATAACTATTACTGATGAAATGGTTCAGTCTTTTGAGGATGTCAGTTCCTATTTTGTCCCCAGAGGACACCTTTCTCAAAAATTAATGTGAGTTAAAAATTGAGGAAAAATAAGATTTTTCTAGACAGAATTTTTCTGGACAGAAGGTATAAAAATAATGTTAAAAAGTTATGTGAGAAAGAATTCTGACAGATTTATCCTGCATATCCTGTATATCCAGAATTATCTGAGAGGAATAAAAAACTCATTTATAAAACCATTAAAATGTTGTCAGAGTGTCCAGAGATTATTAGAAGTTAAACAGGGGATTCCCAAACATCTAAAAACTGGTAAAGGTGACCTGTTATTACTTGAAAAGAATAACCTTGGCTCAAAAAGGTAAATGCAGTTCTTCCTTTAAGTTTTGCTCTTTGTTATGATTCTGACAGTATATGTTACACCGTGCTAATGTATTTAATCAAAGCTAAAGATAAGAGTGCAGAAATAGGGTGAAAATCATCTGAACATGTATAGTCAGAGATGCCAGCAACCTCTGGAAAATTTTAACACATTTTATCACAAAAATGGCTGCCAGAATCTTTACACAGAAGATATAACTGGCAAACCCTGGTTATCCAAAAGCATTTATGGTAAATACAGCTCAGATGAGGAAGATGGTATCTGATGGTCTATTGGCCTGAACTGGAAAAAGTAGCATTGGACCTCTGGGCTGGAGAGGCAAAGGGTAGTGATGCTATAGAATAATGAAATTATCAAAAAGATGGGATAAGAGGGAGGTAATGAACAGGCACCCGGAGAATATCAGCTAATAAAAGATCAGGTAGATATTGGAGTCTGAGTAACTAGCACACACAGGATTGCAATCACCCCTAGTGTTTGGTAATGCAAATGAAGCAGGTGAGAATTAGTAGAAACACTTGCAAAATCAGAGGGTTATCTCTAAAAGCCCTGGATCATCCTGACAGTGATTGGTAGGTAACACTTTATTTTAAAACCTGAAACCTGAAATACAGGCATAACATTAATCAAATAAACACAGAACGACTGAAATGAGATGCAAAAATTAGGGAGTATTGCTAAAGTAAATAATATGGAGAAGTGGAAAAAATGCAGTGTCACATCAAATAAGTCATGGAACAAGATCCACAGATCATTCAGAAAGATGTTGTTTCAGTCTGTATCCATAAGGAGGAGGTGCATAGTACCCACTGAGAGTGGAACTTGCACAGTCCTATAATTAGATACATTGTGCAAAGACTTCACTGATTTTTCACACTGATTTTTCAGTCCATTGAAATCCATCTGTGCCAGAGATCTTAGCTGCAGAATAGTTGAGACCATACAGTTTACTTAGTGGGAATTTCTCATCTAGATTTATAAATGAATGATTCTGTGATTCTGAGGGAAGCTGGTGACTGTAAAGTTTGGCTCCTATGTCATCAAGCTTAATGATCCATGTATTTAGGGAGACTTTAATGGGCTCAAATTGCTAAAGCAGAGCTGTGGAGGACAGTGTCTGTTTAAGAACAGTCTAGCAATGCCTTTAACCTCAGAACAAATAAAGCCTAGTGCAGCAGAGCACCATCAGTTACCATGGTGTGCCACAGAGGAACGCAGGTGCTACAAAGGGTGGTCTGTTTGCTGAACAGCAGTATCTCAGTTTTGTCACCACAGGATATAGACACACAAAGTACTTCACTGCATTATGAGATGATGTTGTGTCCTTCCCAGAGGGAGGAAATTGTGTGATAAAATGAATGATTGTGAAGGATCCTTCTGTGACAAAGGAAGCTGTTGTTTTCAGCTCAGATTTAGCCTAACTTAGGCATGATTTCAACCCTCAAAATATTTTACCCCTCAATAAAGGGAAAATCTCCCAGTGGTCTTACCCTTCCAAAACCAGCAATATTCACTGTTGAGGTATTACTGGTTACTTCCAGATTCCTTTACGAGATGCATTCCAATATTAGAGCTTTTTTAATGTGAACTTTCTTTCATTAGAAATACCCAGCCAAGGGCTCTAATTAGGCCCATGCACATCTGTGAAGGAAAAATCTTTGAAAGGGAGAAAAATCTTAGCCTGTGACACTAATGTAGAAGACAAAAAATATTTTGAAGATTGTTTTAAAAGTTATTTCTTTTTGAAATAGCACAGTAAGACTTGAAATGGAAAGTGATTTTCTATGGAAGGGTTAGAGCAAGAAAGACATTTCTATCAAAGAAAAGGTTACTGAGAACATATTTCTAAGCAGCCTCAGGAAATTTTAAAGAGAGAAGTTAAATCCTAACAAAATTGGTAACCAATTTAGCCCTTGCTGAGTGTTTTGACTAGAGGATAGACAAAAACTTATTTTCTTTCAGGCAGACTCCACTGGGCTCTGTGTTAGTAGGAAAACAGAATTCCCTGCGTGGTGCTTTAGTCACAGCCCCTGATCAAGAGCCTCTGGCAAACAAGCTGCTCCCCAGACTCAAACATGACACAGAGAACAGGGAATAAAAGAACAGCACACTGTGGAGAAGGCCATGGCAGTGCTTCTTTTGGGTGTTTTTAAGGCTCATCACTAAGCATTCAGCACCCATTAGGCCCAATCAATCTTGTTTTGAAATCCTATACAATGACTTCTTGAAACTCTCAGGAAATCTTTTTGTTAGGAAAGTGTCTGTTCCAGAAATAAGGACGGTGTGAACTAGCTCCTTTATAGTCAAGAAAAGCTCCATCTATTCCTTTTTGTTTCTGAAATTTTTGCAGAAGTCTACTGTTGTGCCATACTGGGGGGAGGGGCCATATTTCAGGTTTTTTTTCAAGAGTGTCATCAGTCCATCATGATCCCAGTAATAGTGGCCGCACTGTGATCAAAAGAAAAGAAGGGTGTGGTTGTCATGTAATGCTTCTAGTCTGCTAAAAGAACAGCATGAAGGCTGTCCTAATGTGTTCCAGCATACTTACCTTTCCTGCAAGACAGGCAAACAGCCAAAACCTGCCTGCTTAAATTGAAAACGGAGTAGAGAAACCAAGGTTTCTCTTTTTTGGATACGTGGGTATCTGCCTCCAGCATGAAAAAGCAATTGTGTTTCCAGAACTAAGCTCTGCGTACACTCAAAACTGGTTGCATGTACAACCAGCTCCTGGAGTGAGGTGAATTCTCAAGTCTCCTAGCGTAACAAACCCAGAATATATTACTGTCTTAACCTGTTCTTTTTCTGCTTTCTATTGTCCAGGCCTTTTATTTGCTAAGACCCTGGGGTCAGCTGTCCTAGCTATGATCCCTCTGAACTTCTTGTGCATTTCCAGCCTCCGCACGGATTGGGTGGTGTGAGGAGCAGAAAAGGCCAGAAAAAACTTTGTGTATGCTCAGCAATAACAAAACCACCCCTGCTGTGTTTGGAACAAATCCAAAACATAGCCCCCTCCCTTACTATGAAGAAAATTAACTCTATCTTAGCCAAAACCAGAATGGGAAGAAGTGTGGGAGGAATATTATAGCACCAGCAAGATATATGAGTCTTGAAATAATGAAGAGGCGCAATAGGTCCTACACGGACATTAACAGAGAGAATACACATGCTTTTTCATTATTGGCACCTAGCAACACACAAAAATCCTCAGATATGAGCAATAGTTTTAATTTTTATTTGAATGCTTGGATTTAGTTTCACTGAGAAGACAATGATCTTTTTAGCTAAAAAATATGCCAGAGTGAAGAAGAGTTTTTTAAACCTATTTGCACCATCAGCTGTTTATGCATTCCAGGATGGGGATTCTCATGCTATGTAATTTTAACTTTGTTGAGAGGACAACATAATCTCATCGATGTTCCAAGGACATGTAAATTTTAGTTTATATGTTGCCACTTACTCGTTGGAAAGTATTGCACTGTACCATTGCAAACCTGACACCCTGATAATCCATCTAGAAAAGGGGGCCATATAGTGTGCTGTATATACCAAATATACCAGACTTTCAGTAGAATACAGAGCAGGTTGTAAAATGTGAAGACAAGAACCTTCCCCGGATTTTATAATATAGAGGAGTAAAGTCATAATGAACCCTTGAACCTAAGAAACCAGAAGTATTTCTAGATCTAGTCATACAGATGTTGCCATGTATTTTTAATCTCATTTGAGCTGACTTATACCTCCTAAATGGCATTTTAGTAGTTTATATCTACAGCTGACTTAATAAATCCTTCCACATAATGGCAATCTTCATTTAAGATGATGATTTTAGTCCAACCACTGCTGACCTTTATTTTTTAGAACTGTGATAATATTTTTAGTCAGGAGGATGCAAAGCAGTCTCCTCATTATCAAGTGTGGATATATGACAGACTACAGCTGAATGAGAGAAAAAAAATCAATGGCCATTGGATACTCAGGAAGATTATTTAAAGTATTTAAATTATTTAAAGAAGTATTTAAAACAGAAAAGAAATGCAGTATACATGGACAACCTCAATGGAAAGAAGTAGAAGACTAAAACAAGAAGGTGAATGCAGTACTGACTAGGATGAGATTCTGAGATTGAATGGAATTAAACATTATAAACAATGGAGAGAAATCCCAGCAATAGAAGTGTCTCAGGTAGAGACATCTTGAGCTGTGGAAGAGAAGTATCAGAGAATAACAGCTGCAGTCCCTGGACAATCTGCACTTTGGCTTTAAGATGTGTTTAAGGACTGTGTTATTCTTTCTATGTGGCTGAAATAAGAAAGATATTTTTCTGCTGTAGGTGGAATTGGTTGGGAGAGATCTTGAACAATACAGTTTCCAAATCTAAAGAAAGGTCACCTAGTAATCTGATGAATTAGAAAGTATAATTTCAAAGCATATTTGTTGATTCACTGTATTCAAAGAAACTCTTTTTGTACCAAAGAAATCAGGAACTCTAATTTCACTGAAAAGGTAGACTGGGGAACTTACTCAGCTCAGTCTAAAGGCCAGGTCTTAGGCTTTAGCTAATAGAGGCATATGTAAACCACACAGGAGGGGGACTCTGTACATTGTCTTCCTGTACTGGTGGATAGGAAGTTTTAAATTTAAGTTCCAAGTTATAAATATAAGCAAATATGAATAAATGACCCTAGAGATGTTTAAACATCCTTTGATAATACATCTTATTTTGGCTGAAATGGACTAGGGAATGCTGGTACAAGAGAACTGCATGGCAGAATTGAGCACCTTGGTAGCATGTGGAAGAGGAGCAGGCATCTGTCTGAGAAAATGTATGATGGGGGCACCAAACACCATTTTTTGTGAGTTCTGTTAAAGAAAGAACTTTCTCCTCCGACAGAAGATAATTACACAGGACCTGATTAGAGAATGAGTATTTTCCACAGCCACTGCAGTTTTCAGGCCATGAATTTGCTTGCAAGTTCTTGTGTATAGGACAAGGTGTGTGAACAGCTAAAAAAAGTGGTTATGAACTGAGACTCAACTGAAGATCTCAACTCTTATGGTGTTGGAAGCATTGTGAAGTCACACTTGATAACTTAAAACCCCCCAAATTTGTTAGTGCTTTCTTTAGACTTCAGGCAAACAAAGCACATTTTGTCTTCTATTCCTCCTCTAAACAGAAACAACCAGATCCTGACTGTGGACTGTTATAGTAGACTTGTGGTTGTTGAAAGCCATGAATCATGTGAGAAAGTGCATCAAGTCACTAGATATCATTATCTTTAAATATTCAGATTTTGAGAGAATGTATGGTTTTCATGCTTCCTTTATTCCTCTGCTTAAGAAAAGGAATGAGGCTGTGCCCTATTACTTTCTTGGTTTTTATTTTCTTTCTCTGCTTTCATAAGCCTTGGAAAATCTTCACTATGGAATCCTGCTCCACTTGAGTTTTGATTTTAAGAAGTGAAGAATTTATTCAATAAGGGATGAGAGTATAAAAAGCAGAGATTAGAAAAAAGCACATCATTCGTTCTTTTGATATAATTTTATTGAAGAAAATTTGAACAGCTGGCATATTTGAATAGAAAATATTACATTTCATAAAAAAATAAATTTTACCCCAGGCAAACACTGTACTGTTTGATAATCACCATTTTGATTAGCATTACAGAAAGAATATTTAATGTGGAGTTTAAATACAATAGATTCATTTAGTAAAATTTAAAAATTTCTTTATTCATTTAAAATATTAAAAGGGGATTAAGACGTTTATACTCTCTCTTTTATTTTAGCAGAAAATTGTCCATATAGACTTTTTTATTTCTCTGGAGTCATATTTCAAGCAGATGATTAGGTCCAGTATTTTTGGCATTTAACCTATGATAAATACAGTAAAACCAACAGTCTTTCATTATTAAACCACTGCCAGGCAAGATTTCATTTGAATAAAGTGAAATAAGACACAAAAGCATACAAAAGAGAGACCTGGTATTGGATGAGGACAGGTAGAAAATGTTCAGAAGAATTTATACTTGGCCCTGATCCTCTTTGTTTAGAACAGGACAACTGATCAAAAGAGCACAAATAACAGCTAAAGATGATAAAAAAAGAAAAAATTAATAAGCTTATAATAATGAATATAAAGACAGACCTGCTGGGTCAATCCAAAGTGCTTTTAACCCAATATTCTTTCTTCCATAGTTGCCCAAAACAGGTCCCTAGAAAAGGATGTAAGGACAGCAATTTGCACTCTAATCTCCAATTTTCAGTCTGTAGTAATTTTCCACATTGAGCTTGTGTCCAGGTTTTTATTGTCCAAGGAAGAGGTGCCCAGAAAATTACCTTACTAAAAGGGATGGAGAAATAGAGCCTACAGTATGAATGGACATGCTGGAGAGGTTGGCTTTGTTCTGTGATTGAAGGAGGGCACTAAAGTGTGATGTGATTTTTGTACTTAATGTGGAGTTAGAAAAAGACACCAATTTTCTCAGAGATGCATAGTGCATAGGCAATAAGTAATGAATAATAATCACAACTTGCAGTGAGAGAAATTTCAAGTACATGCATGGAAAATATTCTTACTGTGAAGAGCTGTTAAGTGCAGAACAGCTTGGTCAAAGTGGTTGTGGGATCTTCATGCTTGGACCTGAGTAACTTGTACTAATTTTGAAGTTTACTTTTAGCAGAAAGTTGGATTAGATGATCCCCATGATCATTTCCAACCTCAAAGGTTCAGTGATTCTGTGGATTTGTGACTGTCTGAGTTGAATTTTGTTTCCATATAGAACCACAGTGGATTTCTGTACTCAATTTGTGCAGTTTCCTTTGAACCTATGTGAACCTTCTGCATCCAAAAAACATCTTGGCAAACACTTCCACTTCCTTGGAGAATCACCCATTTGGCTGTTTATTAACATTTCAAATAGCTTCATTTTGTTTCCTGTATTCTTACTCTAAAAGGAGAAAATCACACAGTATCCATTCTTTCCATCAGACCTGTGATTGTACAGACTTGTATTCTTTTTTTTTTTTTTTCAGATTTGAATACTCAGTGCAATCACAGTATTTTAAGTAACAGTCATCCTAATACAGTTATCAGATGCCTGTGTCTAGGTAAATATCTTTATGATGGTACTAACAGATGGTGTTGTATAAGCCACTATGTATTTTAAATCAAAAGAACTTTTCTTTGCTGGATTCTCAACAAGAACAAAACCAGGACTACATTGCACCCTAGTAATGGCTGCTTTTTATATTAATCTTGAAATTAAAGTCCAGCTCTTCATTTTCACACTTTAATGCCAAAGTGTGAAAAATACTGAGGTTTTTTTTAGCTTTTGGTCAGCCTTTATTGCAGCTGTTATGCAGCACCTTAACCTGCCAGTAGTTGTAGCAAGGTCAGTATTAAACTAAATAAAGTGGTAGAATAGAGATACAGGGAACAGTTCTAAATCTAAAGTGTTCTAAAACTAAATCAGTTCGAAATCTTTCTGAATCTGAAAGAGAAGCTGCCAAAAAATGAGAAGGGAATTTAATTAATCTGATACAATGATCTTTACTACAGAGACAAAATATTTTTCTGTCTTTGCAAGAGGTCCTGGTTCAGTACCATTGATTCCAGCAAAAAGATACACATCCTATCTTTCCTGCCTATCAACAAATTCATGGCAAGGCTACTTGAGCTTTATGGATTTTCTGCAGTAACACTGAATTGACTTTTCAATTAATTTCAAAAGGAAATTTTATTTGTATTTTTATCTATCAGCCTGATATAAAACTTCCAGTCATTAGTCATTTAAGCATCTTTTTTTCATTGGTTTATTTTATTCCTTTACAGATTGTTGGATCAGTACTGGTTCATTCAAATATACCTTTATTGCTGTCTTTTCTTTGAATTTCTAGAGTTTAGTCTTGCAAGATTAGTGCAATCTGCCTGCAAGGAAAACAACATTGCTATTACATTTTCCCAATAGACGTTTAATATCCTATTGAATTTGCAAGACTCATTTCTTCTCATTCCAAGCTCCCATGAAAACACTTCACCAATCTCTACAAAGACACAAAACCCCAGACTTCTTCCTCCTAGGTTAAGCCATTTAAGAGAAATAAATATATTTAAGAACTCAGTCACCCTAAATTCTTGTAGGCAATAGAAGGTGGTTTCTCCTCTCTCCATAAGATGTAGCTCTTCCAAGATCTGCATTTAATTCCAGAAGTGATATGGAGTCAGTCTGGGCTAGAGTTATTTTGTCTGTGTTTTTCTCTTCTGTGCTAGAAAATGAACAGCCACTGCACTGAGACTGGGGATCTGAGTTCATTCCAGAATCTTCTATACAAAAATAGCAAAGTGTTAAGATGAAGAAATGCACTCCTGAACTTTGAAACAAACCAGCACATTATTGACATTATTTTGGCTCATTATTTCCCTGAATTTCTACAGGCATGGTAGGTAGACTCATCCACCTACAAAATATACTTATCTATAATTGGGCCTGTTACCTTAGGCTTCCTTTATATTTAACGGGAAGAAATAGTAATTTTTAGTATGTGACACCTCATGAAGGTGGGTTTTTATGATGCATAATCAGCTAGATTGGTACCATTTGTTTTATCGAGCATGTTCCTTCTGAGTCAGTGGAGACTGGGCACAGTTGGAGGTCAGACACTAGTCAAAATGGACTAATGCCATCAGCTGTTGCTGGACTTCTTTGTTTAAAAAAGCCATATGTTGCTTACTTATTAAAGATTATGGATTTGTCCAGATTTAGGAATGGAAACCTGAATGGCTTGCTTCTCACAAGTTTCCTTCTTATGCAGCACAGAGAAAATCAAATCTGTAGCTGTTGCCTTTTGTGTCTTGCAGAGGAGTCGGTTTATGAGCCTTGGAACCAGATACTGGAACATTGATATCTTGGAAATCGAGGTATTGGTATCTTCCAGTCTCTACACATAACACACAAGTTAATTTGTATGCCAAATTAAACATCCAACTAATAAAAGCATTTAGTTGTAAAAATAAATACCATCATCCTGTGAAATAACAGAATATGTATCTTCATTTTGATAGATTAATGAAAGACAATTCTTAAAGAGTTTTTACAAGACAAAGTTTTAAATAGTTTAGAAAGCTTGAAAGAGATGTGGAGAAAACTACTGAATTTAATTTGCATTAATATATGCTCACTGTAATTCAAGTTACAAAATATAAGACATGATTTCAACAAGTGACAACTTCCCTCTCTAGCTAAATATTTAGCACAATAATTTGCATTTCACTGAGATGACCATCTCTTTCCAAGAAAACTTTATAAAAGGAAGACTTATATGATGGATTTTCCCATTTTCCTTGTAGCAGAGAACATTCTATAGTTAAATATTTGGTAGATCCTTAACACAGAACTGAAAACAGTGGTCGTTCTCAGGCACTCCTTTATACCTATCCCTGAACTAAAATCATGTTATAAGATGTAAATACATTGGGCTTTAGATTTTTTCTACAGTCTTTATTATGCAATGCAGTAATCTGCAACAGACATATATATATATATATGAACTATTTAAAATGAACACAATCTTCTTATAGTAAAATTATATTTATTTGCTGATAAATACAACAAAAAGATCTCAGTCATGCCGCAAAAAAGATCTACCCTCTTTGAGTGGTTGACCATAAAAATGAAGCATGATAAAATTAGAGCAGAGATGCAGTTAGAAGCAGTTGTTTGTATATTAAACATTTCCAGTTTCCATTGAGTTATTGTTTTCTTTTATACCGGTACCTTCATAAAAAAGGCAGTCGCAACACTGAAAATTGAAATAAAATCCAGACCTAATTATCCATTACTCAATAGGGGAACTTGTTTGGGGTCCCATATTTTGAGGCAAAGATGTAGAAAGTATTTGTGCTTAAGATTATGTATTTTCACAATTGATGCCTAAGGGAATATGATCACTGGTAAATAAGGGGGAGAATCGCTTCCATGGCACCCCTTTATGTTAATAGTAGCAGCTAGCATAAAATCCCTTTGCATTAGTGGTTCAAAAGACTAATGAATGCTCCCATCATAATTAACTTAATTTTTACCACCCACATATTTCACAGCCACTGACTCAGCTGAATTCTCATCATGGGCTGGCTATTTCTTTTTACTTGGATCATATTAAGCAAGCAGATGATTTATCTCCAGTGGAGTTAAGAAAGCACCTAAAATATATGTCGATGAAATGATTTGAGAGAACAAAACTATTGAAATTTCAATTTAAAACAACATTTTGTGCATGTTCATTACCTAATGCTCAGACAGACCAAGGATGTAATTTCTTGGCTCGATTGCTTTCCTGTCAGTGTACCTTGCCTGATTTCAACAGTGCGGACTCTTTTATACATCAGTACAAATCAGAGTAGAAACATGTTGATAGCATTTACATTTTTAATTTTATCTTGTGCTTGGCCATGTTGCAGGTGCCATAAAATGTTAATTTCCAGTTTCTCTCAAAGGTAGCTACCAATTTCAATTCATTATCTACTGATGCAGGAAAAACTGAAAAGCAGAATAGAAAAGACACATGATACAAATCTATTTTTATGTTGTAAACAACATGATTACTCTTCCCTTTTCCATGACAGATTCAATAAATGTTGATTGAATTATCTAGGATTAGCTGAAGTGGACGTGAACAAAATAAGCAATAAGAATCCACAGTAACAGTCAATGGAAATGATTTATTTCCTGGAGATCAAATCAAATAACAGGGAGGATCAAATTAGCTAGTGATCACATTAAGTGGAAATCTTTGTATGCTCTTTCCTCTGAGCTGCTGTCAATAGTCACATAAATACACAGTAGCAAAAAATCTTTTTTCTTTGTTTATTTCCATTGATTCTGAAGCACTGCATACCCCTGCAGACAATAAGACACCCAACTACCAAACCAGAATCACCAAATATGGATGACTTCTGAACTACTTATACACCCCCCAATAATTTTTTTTTATGAATAGAAAATCCTTATATTCTTTACTTCACACTTACAAATCCATTATTTTCCAAGTCCAGAGAGGAAATAATAAGCATTTTAGAATACTCTGAAATCAAACACATCTGAGATCGCTTCAGAAGTACCCAAATATGAAATTCAAGAACCAAATTATTACAAAAACTGTAACTATACCACTGTAACAAACTGATTTTATATTCCCTCAGAACAAACTGTAGATATCCATTTGGATCCCTGGAGTGTTATCCAGCCAAATCTCAGTTATCCATGTGAAGCCAGAGTTCCGATTGTAATTCAGAATCAGCTTGTGGTTAATTCTAACTTTGAAATATATTCAGTTACACAAAGAGAAGATCCAGGCTGCAGAAGCTTGTGATATTTGATATTCAAAAAGATTAACTAATGAAATAAACCATAAAATCTTAACATTATTGTCAGTCTGATACCTCCTTCTCCTCCATCTTTAGCCTTGACATCATAAGCTTTGAGTAAATTCTGAATTACTTTTAAGTTGTCTTGACATCTAACACCTGGCTAGTTTAGAATTATGCACAGAAGTGAGATAAACCTCACAGTTTGCCCAGATAAATTTCTAGAGCAGAATACAGAAACAGACAAGCATCCAGGCACAAATATTAACTCCACAGGCCAAACAACACTGATATTCTTCCCTTAAGGAGGTTTCACAACACATTCACATAACCAAACTTGTAGCCTTCTCTCCAGTCTCTCAAAAGTTGCAGAGTTGGGTGTGGATGTAGCACGACTGAGCTGAATGCAGGAAAAGTCATTTGAAGCAGGTTGTTTATCTGGGGAGAGACATGGGCAGAGAAATGCTGGATCTGGAGGGAACAAGTCTAGGAAAAGAGAGAGAGGGGAATGAAAGGGGCAGACACATATAAGCAGTTAGTTTATAGTCACCAGACATTTTGCTGTGGGAATGTGATCTCTGCTCTTTGTGTATTTCTGTACAGGAAGCTTGCAGGCT
The DNA here is from genome assembly GCF_052056855.1 of Sturnus vulgaris. Classification (NCBI taxonomy): domain Eukaryota; kingdom Metazoa; phylum Chordata; class Aves; order Passeriformes; family Sturnidae; genus Sturnus; species Sturnus vulgaris. The sequence goes on along the minus strand of NC_142245.1, from coordinate 94,446,727 downwards.
TCAAGACAGACAAACCAGAAAATAGTTCAGTCAGTCTGGGAGATATGGAAGAGAGTGCAGCCCTTGGGCCAGCTGCTGTAGAGAACGATGGTTTCTGTGAGACAGCAGCATTTGTCAGTCTGGATTAGGCAGTAGGTGTGGCACGGGATCTGAGGGCTGGCTACAGGCAAGTCTGGGCTTGCTGCAGAGTGCCCCGTGTAAGGCTGCGTGTGTGGAGGACGTGATGTCTGCTAGCAATCTTTGGGTCCGATTTGGTGGAAAATAGGAACAAGACGGGACCATCTGATCCTCTTCCATTTAGTTCCAATCCTGATTAGACTAGTTTAAATTTTTGTGATTGCTCTTTGTGGCATCAGCTCTAAAGGCACTATTTTAATTTTGGGATTGATCTGCTGCTTTGGTCCAGAGTGTGTATATCCCACAGAGGGTATGTGTGTGTCGTCTCACTGTAGGCTAGACCTGGGCACCAGGAACTGCAGCACCTTTGTGCCTAGCACACCAGGGATGGGCATTCTGGGTCTTAAGTCAGGTAAATTTGTTTCAATGGACTGAGAGAAGAAATCGTGTTTGTCTCACTAGGCACATCCTGCTGATTTGGCAGGATCCTGCACTAAGTTTGGCTACTATTTAGCATCCTACACAATTTAATTATGAAGAAAAATCCTTTTGGGAAAGAGGTAGTATGGAGAGTGATGATGAAAATGTTGCTCATTTTCCTGTAGATATTCCACGGTTTAAAAAAAAAAAAGTTACTTCCCAGATCACATGTAGTGCTCATCATTTATGAGGAGGGTGATGAAAGCTTTGGGAACAGCCTTAAAGCATTTTGGTGTGGTAGGAAAAATTGTGTCCCATTTTTGAGATAAGGGACTGGGATTTAATTTTCAGACAGGAAAAGTATTGTGGAAAAATAACTAACGTGGTCTTTTAAGAAACTCATTCATAAAACCTGTTTCAAAATAACTGATCTCCTGAAGTGCAGTCTAACCACTTAGATATAAAACCTGCTTTTTCTCTACCATTCTTTGCTACTCTTGACAAAGAGCAATCAAATACTGTTGTGGTAAATATGCTATTGCAATATTTCCTTCTCTTTAAACATTCAGAGTCAAACATACCACTGTGTACATCATCAAAAGCTGATTTACACAGCTGAGTTTCTATCTCCTAAGGAGAAAAGCAGTAGGAAGAATATTCTAATTAGCATTCAAAAGTTGATCAAAATAGCAAATAAGTTTCTGGAACAGCTGATTTAAATAACTTGTAATTGAAGATACCCATTTCCAGAGCCTGAGGGGTTGTAATAAAAGTGAGAACAAATTAAAGCAAAAGAAAACAAAGCTAGCCTGACACAGGCAACTAACTATTCAGGTTCAGAATATCACTAAATTGTTCTCTCTTCTGAACCGTCATTTATTGATAACTTCCTGGAAAAGTCATTTTTCAGAAAGGATCTTTTTACAGCAGTTGTCTACAGAGGGAAGGTGATAAGGTAAGAGATTATATTTTGCTATTACACTGGTCTGATATGCAAGATTTCCTTATGTTCTCTCATCACTCCTCTTCTTTCTATTTGATGCTGTTACCATTTGCTGAGTATTTAACAGTCTTTAATCACATAGTCCTGAGGCCATGTTTTTCCAAGCACAACTCATTGCATAGAGAGTGAGAAAACCTTGAAGCGAATAAAACTCTCTGACAGTATTCTTTTGCTTTTACAGTTTAATTCCTTTGACAGACTCTAAGTGTGATGAAAGAGTCTCCTCACTTTCCTGAGCAAGCAAAGCATATGAAGACTCATCTGAGTAGGTTAGGGACACATGTTCCAAATTCTAGCTATTTCAGCTGTTAAAGTGGATTTTCTACACACACACTGTAACAGGAAATTGGAATTTTCCGTCATTCTATGTGGAGGCAGAATAAGAAATTACCTGAACCTTCATTCTAGACTTGAAGATGGTGTAGGGTGAACATCACAAAAGGATTATTTTGACTCTTTGTTCAAATGAACTTGTTTCACTCTGTGTGTCTCCTTTTCATGATGAACATTAAGGGCAGGGTGCTTTTCTGACATGGAATATACAAAGAGAGGCAATCTGAGGTTTATTCACAAAGAGCAGAGGGGGAATATGTCTCACTTTTGTCCATAAACAGAAAGTAGGAAATATGAGAGACTGTGGGATGCAAAGGACAGAGTCCACTTTCCCCTTGTAATGTGTTTGATGTAGAGGAAATTAAATGAGCCAGAGGAAGATCTAACAAATAAGCTGGAACTTCCTGTGCAAGTATATGAACTACAAGAAACTGATGCAGTTCCCTGAAGTAATTTGCAAGGGTTTACACTAAGGTCTTCAATTTCTACTCTGCAGCTGGCTGCTAAATACCGCAGTAGCAAATTTATATTAGGGATGATAACTTAAACAGTATTTATAGGACATAGAATCAATATTTTAAACACATTTGAAATATTGCCTTTCTGCTAATTCTCCCACATACAGTCAAACCCCAGCTCTATTCTTAAACTATACTTTCAAGAACAGTTACACGGAGAAAATAAATAATATGTATTTGTAATGCAAATAATACCATAATACAAAAGTGCATAATAAAAAAGGGAGCTTTATTAATCACACAATGTATTTGCTATGAATTATTAATTTAGACACCATTTAAATTAAGATTTTATAAGTGAGAAAAATTAGGCAGTTTCTCTTTGCTTTCTTCTTTTAATTTTCCTTCCAGAAGAGCTGTATTGCCTCAGAAGGATGCAGGAAGTATTTGTACAACAAACCTAAAAGGAATAGCAATAAGCCAGAAGTTTAAGGAAAGTTTCAGAGAGATACTTGTTTCAAAATGTTGTGCTGAGTTTGTAATTCAGGTAGCTTCAGAAATATGTGCTTCAAAGAGGCATCCAGATGTTATGGTGCTGATGAGAAATTATCCATTTTGTTTGCTGGTGACCATTCACTGTGGTCACACATTTCTTAAACATTAACCATAGCACACATATTTTGCTGTAACCTCTTTTATAGCTTACCATTGCCACTGAAGACTTTATAAAGAAAACTGTGAAATTGGAATCATGTCCAGGCATTCCTTGAAAAACTGACAATTTTCGGTCCCAGAATAGTGTGAGAAATCTACCCCAATAAATAATAGAGCTCCATGTCTGGGAATGCTCCCTAGAACTCTCAAATCTACCAACAGAGATACAACTAAGGGAGATTGTAGAATAGAATGTAATATCTGCTGCCTTCCTTGAGAAAGAAGAAAAAACGAAGAAACAACAGAGCTGTGATAGACTCAAATATACATCAGAAAATGAGGGATGTGAAGGACGGGGAACAGACAAGTCAGGCTCCTCTGATCTCCCAACTAGTGCTTTTGTCAATTATGCTAATTTCCTAAAACCTATAAAAATGTACTCACCCCTAGAGGGGGGTGGGCTTTTGTGGATATCTTTCCATAACTGCCCCTGAAGGCCTCCAAATAAAGATCTGCTCTTATCTTACCTACTTACTAAAATTATCTCAAGTTTCATTTCCAGGCTAGGAAAATGGCAGCAAGGCAACAGCCACTGTTTTTTAATCCAAATCAGTCTAGATCCTTCTGGTGACTTGAACAAGAATGCTTGCTGCTAAAATCTGTATATTCAAATAAATCAATGCATGCTTTATCTTGAATACTTTATCACCTAAAAAGGCAGAGCTGAATAACAGGGAGTGGACAAAAATTACTTTCTCCATTTTACAGGTGGAGAACTTAAGTCTCAAGAAAATTCTGTTTAGACTCAGTCTAAACCAAAGTAAGAAACCTAACCACAAAAATCTACACAAGCAACTTAATTAGATAACCAAATTTTTCTTGAAAAAGGAGAGGAAACTCTTGCTACATAAATTGACTAAATTCATTGCTATAAAATGAATTACAGCTATAAATGCAGTGATAAAGCCACAAATATTTTAACAGAACACGTATACATTCCTGCACTCTCTCCTCCACATGATTTTAATAATAGAAACCTCAATGTGTCACCCATTATTTTAGAATTTTTCAAAAGCCTTCTTCCTGTCCAAGTCTACCAAAAGCATTCAAGAGCATTTCACAAGTAAGACTTAGATTAGCCTGCAATTTTCGTAACATGAAAAACAGTATTTCTCAGGAATCTGCATTCATTATCAACAGAGTGGCCAGCATATTGAGACACTTATCTAGCAGCAGCTGGCTGGAATAGAGGTAATTTTTTCCACAGGAGCTGATATGGGGCTGTGTGTTGGATTTGTTCTGAACACAATGCTGAAAATGCAGGGATGTTTTCTTTATTGCTGAGCAGTGCTCACCCCGAGCCAAGGCCTTTTCTGCATCTCAGCCCAACTCACCAGCAAAGGTGCTGGAGGTGCACAGAGCTGGGAGGGGACACAGCTGGGAGTAACGATCCCAAATGACCCAAGGCATAGCCCACAACACATCGGGTCATGGTATATAAAGCTGGGGGAATTGAACATCTGCCTGCCTGTGAGAAATGGTGAAATAATTCCTTGTTTCACTTTGGTTGCAAGTGTGACTTTTGCTTTGCCTGTTAAACTGTGTTTATCTCAGCCCAGGAGTTTTCTCTCTTTTGCCCTCCCAGTCCTGTCCCACTGCAGGGGCAGTAGGTGAGAGGCTGTGTGGAGCCTGGCTGCTGTCTGGGGTTACACCATGACACAGCCCATCAGGTTTTCTATGTAAAGAAAATCTTTGTTCACAATATAGGAAAGCTCATAGCACTTCTCCAGCCTCACTCACAAGGATAAGCTCATGAAAAGCAGAGTACATTTTATCTGCCTACATTTAATCTAGCTATTTTATTAGGTCTTGTCACTATAATGTAGCATGGCACGTAAATAAATATAACTAGTATTAGATGTGGATTTTCACCACTACTTAAAAGTAAAGTGAAGGACTGTATGAGATGTGCTTTCTCTGTTCAGCTCGAGGTCAGTGACTGTGACAATGTATAAATTCCATTGCACTGTTTTCTCTAGAGGTTTGTAATTAGACCTTTGAAAGAAGCAGTGCCTTTTTATTAGCAGTGGTCCAGAAATAGATTCAGAAGCAGAAAAATATGCAGTAGAATATCATTACTTCTTCATATAAATTAACATTAAAATGTTCTGATTCATATCTATGCAGGCTTTTGTCAATCAACAATATTCATGTATTTCTGAGGAGAGCACAGGGTAGAATATTTCAGGGAGCAATGAAAGCGGTGTGGGATATTTAAGGCACGTGGTCTTAGAAAAACAGTCTTTTATTCTCTGCTTGTTTAGAGATTACAATTTTTACAAGATTTTGCATTTGTTATTTTCAGGTAAATATTGCAAAAAGGTCATGACATTGCCATTTTTAAATTAAACTGAATATTACAAAGCATTTATGCCAGGAATATCTTTAAAAATAGCAGATGATAATTTATCTTAATTTTGCCTGGGAATTTTCTTTCAATACATTCATCTACATACAAGAGCCAGTTCTATTTGCCAGTTTATTCACTAATCCATCCTTCAGCCTTTTTCAAAGATCTGATAATAGTGGAAGATCCCTCTTCAGCCAAAGTTCAAAAATATTTTCTTCTCTTTTTAATATGTCTTCTTCTAAGAATTTTTCAAAGAAAATTGATAGCTAATGAAAGCAAATCTGGGGGGTCAGTTGATAAAAAATGACCATTTAATCAATAAAAAAATTAAGTCAAAAAGGTATATGCACTTGCTTCTGCACATCAGCATTCTGCAGCTGTCAGACTTGAGGAATATAGATGGAGCTAAGTTAAGGGCATCTCTCCTTTACCTGGTATTTATAGATTGTCTCATGAGATTACAAGCTGAGTCAGGGACAACGTGGGAGCGAAGAACACTTATTTTAGAAGACTGAGAAGTAAAATCCGTTACAAGACCGAGAAAACATGTACATTTGTGCTTATATATGTGGCTGTATATTTGCAAATGAAGAGAAACAAGAAACCTCCCTGATGGAAAGGCTATGGAACCACTAGGTGTCATTCTTGTTCCGTGTTTCCTGTTGGCCATATATCAAACGACTAGTCAATAGGGAGTTTCTAAAAAATTTAAGTTTTTATACCCCTAACATTTTATGTTTGGTAGTTTTATTATGTGCACTGCTGTCCACTAGGGATTATACTGCAATACATATTTTCTTTCAGCCCACAGATTATTATTATTCTGGTCAAAAGTCTTCACCTTACTTAGCATTGATACTTTCATGAGTTCTCTAAAACAGAAATGCTGTAATAAACAGTAGTCATGCTTAGCCTGACTGTGAGTGTCGTTATCTGTGTATGAAATGTTAAGTGTCTGTGGCTTTAACACTTATTTAAAAAAAATCGTAATATACTTCTAAATAGTGTTTGGGTAATTTGATTAAAATAATCTGTAATTCCAGATGCTCAGTCAGAATTTCTACATGTTATTTCCTAAGTAAATGGTTAAAAATTTTTCACAGATTTTAGCATATTATACCATTATATTTAAATCTTTATCAAGTTATTTTAAACCTGAGGATTTGTCCTTAATTTACTTTAATTTTAGGGTTTTCTGCTCTTCCATTCAGCCTATTTTAAGCCAGTCTTTAGGTATCTGTTTTTCCATTAGTTTCAATTGCCCTTGTTGGTTTTCATCTAAGGTTCATCAACATTCAGTGTTTAAGCAGGACAGAATGGCTGCCGTGGAATTAGACAAATATGACAGGGTATTAAAATGACATTGCAAGGATGAAAAGCATATCCTGGTATTAGATAAAAGCTGAATACTCTTTAGGATGTCTTCTCTCCCTGTATATCCAAGCACAGCTGATAAAAAGACCTAAGATACGTTTTAGACTTTCAGACCTTTTAGAAGTTTTGGGGGGTTTAAAAATATATTTCTGACACATCAATGATTTCTTTTCTAAGGGAAATCACATCATCCAGGTGAAACAATTTGCTTATGTATGTTCTGTTTACAGACTGTCATGACATCCTTTAAGGTTTAAATTATCTACTTGATATTCTTAAGTAATGGCATAAACATACATTTGATAGCATTCAGCAAATTGGAGAATATGCACTTCTGTTCAATAGTTCCCTTACAATTTTTGTACATTTAGATGCATGAATGGTAAGTTACTATAGATATTCACACTGCAAAATGTTTTTTTTATATATTCTGAGCTCTTTGCTACTGCAGGAAAGGATAGCTGTTAGCCTTGGAATATCAAGGAGGGGGTTTGGCAGGGAGCAGAGAAAGGTAGAGAGCAAGCAAAACTCAAAACCTGTTCCTTCAAAGTTAATTCATTTAGATCTACTGTCTGTTTTTCGAAACTGTAGTGAAATAAAGCTAGTTGGAAAACAAAATGCTGAATAATACCGAGTGAAGGTATTGGGTAACTTGGATTGCAATTCTATTGGTTTAGTGGAAATAACTACCACAGAAAGAAATTAAATTTTGTTTGTTGTTATTAGGAAAATTAAGACTGTTATTAAAATAAGCATAAGTAGAACAAGTTGTACAGTAAGACTGACCATTCTTATCAGGTTTAAAGCATTTCATTAGAACACTGAAGGGAATTCAAATTGTGGTCACTTAGCCTCCTCTAGTCTGTTATAATTACACCTTTATTAGTCTATTTCAATTGAAATCTACACAACTCCACAAGAGAACAAACCCATTCATATTCTAATTGAACTTTGACATGCATTTTAAAGTATTGTTTTCAAATGTGTTAAAAAAGGAGTCCAGAATATACCTGAGGTCTCTCTTTGTGAACAGCTCCCCAGTCGTGAGATTTCTTAATGAATAACACTGCTCCACTTAGAGAACTGTTTATGGGTTTCCATTTTGTGAGTGTATGTTTAAACACGTGGTTTATGTCAGACTCAAAAGGTAAAATTTTAATAATTTCCTATCTTTTCTTAATGACAGAGATACTATCTCAAAACAAGTATCTGAAAACTGAAACACAGGTGCTATTTAATTGTGCCACACATGTATGAAAACGTGACACAGGCCATACATCTGTGATGGTGTCTTATTCGTACCTCTTCTTACTTAGATCATCTTTGTAATTCGCCTTCAGGGCACCCATATCAAGTAAAGGCTTTTTGTGGGAGGTGTATACTTCATAAGTATGGGTGGGCTAGTGCTTGATGCAAATGTTTCTGTAGCTGCAGCTCCATGTCTGTCATACATTCTGACACGAGGTACACTAACCTTTCTGTTTACCCCACTAAGTTTAGAGAAAATTTTATTCAGTCACGTCGATGCAATTTACTTCCAAGAAAGCAGTGCATAGCAAAGGGAGTGCAATGTTTCTCTTGCCATATAACTGCAGTATTTTAAGTTGGAATGTGAGGTGCCCCGTGAATTAATCTGGCTGCTCTTTGTACATCTGAGGTGTCCTGATTCTATAGACCTCTGTGTTCTCTTAATGTGGATGAGCAACCTTCAATATAGACCTCTACATTAGTGGTAAAACCTAAGTTAATTACATGCTCGTTAACCAATAAAACCGGGTCATTGTGAGATAATTTCTTACACAATTAGTCAAAGGAAGAAGAAATTCAGATATAATCTCTCACCTGGTAGAGAAATGTTACATCAATTAATGAAGTGCCTGTATCATTCTGAGTTTTTTATGTGATGGCTAGGGTAGAATTTTTGGTTTGTGTTTGAAGGTATGCTGTCAGCTCACATTTGCTCTTTAAAGAAATATATCCAGAAGCCTTTTCCAATGGGTACTTATCTGTATAAACCACATTCATCTCTGTAATACTTGACATTTCCTCAGCATTAAATAATTAAAATTTTGTGCTACATTTAGTCTAGTTAAGCAGAGCATACCATGGACAGCTGTTTGAATTGTCTGCGTCATGGTGTCCAAGACAGTTACCTACAACTTGCAAACAAGTGGAAGGTTATGAACTTTCTTTTTCTGTAATAAATTTACTTTTGAGTCCCAAAGGAATTAAGTCAAAACTAAATTTTAGTAAGATACAAACCTACTGTCTTAAGTTGTACAGACTGGCATGCAATCTTGCTTGTGTAAGCTATATAACATTAGCAAAAAATAATTATTGGGACTTTTTGTGAAGTTTTTTTGATCTACCAAATCTTTTGAGTGTTTGAGATGAGATTTCCTGGAGGCAGATGTAGAAAAGGCAACAGAAGGTTACAGAGTGTTGATGATGTGCCATGGATGGAGACAGAAGGCAATTGTCTGTCAGGAAGCGACTCAAGTAAGCGTACTTATATCTCCAGACCACTCCTAAAAGTTGAAATATTGCTGGAAACCAGACAACTGTGGATACGTATCTTTACACTGACTGCATTTCATGTTAGGTAATGAAGGACTCCTTTATATGCTCCTAATTTATGGACTCTAAACAGTGTGTGTTGTCATCTGTAAGGCAGTATATAAAGTTAGAAATGAAAGAATCACCTGATGAATTTCAGGTGCTTATGTCTTTTTAGTAAAATAGAGTAAAACTTTAAAAGCATTTAATAATATTTCTAGAAAATAGACTTCATATTTGAAGATACAAAACCAGGAATGTTTAGTTTCTGACATTTAGTGATGTTAACAATACATATATGCTCTCCTGAATTTTGTATTTTTTTACATCCCTCTTTCAGCTTTTGTTTAACTTCAAGCTCCATCTCTTCAAATTCCTTTGCTGACTCTCTGCTTTTGCTGTGTCTAGAATTTAATTGATGTAGTCTGATTTCCATTACTGAGAGTGAGACAATAGTTGAGAAAGATCAACTACCAGCTATTCCTGCCAGAGATTTTTTGCTTCTGCCTCCAGTTATTCTTGCTATATGGCTTTGCATTAGGCTGTGGATAGTGGTTCAGCAACTGTCAAATCAGTGCAATCATGTTCAGGTCTCTGGATCTGCAGCAAAGTAGAAAGCTGTGGGAAAATATAGACTGCTTATATGATGTTTGCCTAAATGAAAATGCATTTTATAAGACATAGTTCTTGCATGAAGACAAGTGGAAAAGAGGAAAAATATTATTCAATTCACTTTTTTCTGAATGCAGAAAAGTAATACCTCATTGGGGCTGTATGAGGAAATATAATACAAAACAAAAGCAAAACATAGAGCATACAATGTCTATTAATACTGAAGAAATCTACTGGGTCTATAGTCTTTAATTAGAAAACACTATACAGAAATATTAGATAATCAATTGAACATTAAAACATTTATTTTCTGAGCTACTTTTCCACTGTTAGCAGAACCTATAGCACAGTCTCAAAAGAAATCTTTGTCTTTTGCCTTTGATCTCTTTACCACTGAAAATAGAATGAAAAATTTTGGTGTGCTGAACCATGTATTAAGTAAGGCAATTAAACCCAAATTACAAAAATAACTGCTGCTAATCCCTATCAAGACTGGCAGTGTGGTCATTGATATAATAAATTTACACAACACTTTCTGTAATCACAAATGTAGCTGAAAAAATTGGCCTTTAGTCTAGGAACAGCTTTATTCCAGACTTGGATCTGATGTATCTCTTCTATGAGGAAAAGTTGAGACACCTGTGATTGTTCAGCCTAGGGAAGAGAAGTCTCAGAGGGATCTTATCAACATATGTAGCCACTTGAATGGAGAATGGTGAGAAAAGTTAAGGTAGGCTGCTTTCAGTGGTGCCCAGTGACAGACTTAGAGACAATGGGCACAAACTGAAAAACAGGAGGTTCCATCTGAACATCAGGACACAATTTTCCCTGTGTGGGTAACTGAGCAGTGCCACAGGTTGCCCCCAAGAAATTTGTGCTCTCTCTCCTTGGAGATACTCAAAAGTCATTTGGAGAGGGTCTTGGGCAACTGGCTCTAGGTGGCTCTGGTTGAACACTGAGGTTGATCCAGATGATCTCTAGAGGTCACATCCAATCACTACACAATTCTGTAGTTTACCTATCAATTTTATTCTCATCAATAATTTGTTAATGATGTAACTGATGTAACTAATGTAACTAAGGGAAGGTTAAGGTGAAAGCTTAGAAACCCAACATCACTGATTATGATACAACTTTAGTTATATTTATATTGACATGTAAGAGTCGATTGGTTCTAGTTTTAGTTCTGATCAATGAGTCAGTAGCCAAATGTCTTTTTATTTGAAAGCTATGTATTGCTTTATGCAAAATATAAGTGATGGTTAGTTACAAAGTGATCAGAACAGGATTAAGCTTGTTACTGAAGTGATTTCCAAGTTTAGTTTTGTCCTAAAAGAATCCATTTCATATGTCCCAAGACAGCTGGCAATGTGAACCAAAGTAAAGTAGGTGGAGGTGTCTGGAATGTTCACTTAAATATGTAAACAACCTTCAAGGTCCAGACTTGGTTCAACTACAGAGGCTCAAAGACAAGAAGTCTAGGTTATTTGGTGATCTTTTATTTTTGAAATTTAGGTTGTAAGAAAATTTGAGAGGAAATTAACTACTTATGCATCATCCACTGTTTGTTGGACCAATAATAATGGTAAGATAGTTTCGCGGGAAATGAAGAAAATTTTTTTGCTGGGAATCATTCCTTCTGGCATAGTGTCGAATTATTGGTGTTTCAGACAGAAAGTTTATTTGAAATGGCTGAACAACTGCATCAACTTCCATTAGCAGTTAACTGACTAGAAATTCGCATAAAGGAAGTGCACATTCAGTGACTTTTCCAAGCCAGTAATGTAACTTCTATTCTCTAAGAATTCTTTTTCTTAAATCTGTGACTTATTGAGAAGCCACTCAAGTAGTGGGTGACTCTAGTAACTTCAGTACAGTTTGTATCAGACCTAACTCTTGAGACTTGCTCTGCAGATACCTTGTGTGGGAGCAGAAATATGACAAATATCAGCAAGAATTTCTAGATGTAAGGAATAAGGTTGCAGAAGTCCATAAAAATCACCACACTATGGTAGACTTTTTTTGTTTAATTTAAAACTTGTGAATAGTTTGGTATGCTGGGACACACAGCTACATACTGAGAGCAGTAGTAAAGCCAAGACTGTACATATCAGAGCAGACATTTATTTACTGCCTTGTTCTTGACACCACGAGCCTCATTTCTAACAATGATGTTAGAAATGGGTTATGAGATGAGTCAGGATACAAACATTTTTAAAAATGCAAACATTCAGGTATTTAAGTCTAACAAAAATTCATAGTCAATTTGTATCATTGATTGTTATTTGAAACTTGTATCATTGATTATTATTTGAAACTAGATAACCTTTAACATCTAATATTTTGTAGTATCTGCATTTAGCTTAATATTCAGCAATTTCCTTGCAGAGAACAATCTGGAATAGATGAGCTCCATGTTAGAGGTAAAAATGAAGGGACTGAAGGGACATGGGAAAGGTAGATCATTGTTCAGATTGTTATGATATTACTTAAGGTCATATAATTATATAGCATTTCAGTATCCAATGAAAACAGCAGAAAAAAAACAAAACTAAGAGAAAGGCAAAAAAGTAATGAAGACCTTGCCTGTGGTCAGCCAACATGAACTCTATGTGAATGTGAGATTCAGAAGGTCATCTGTCTTTCCCACATTATTATTCTTAAGAACTGACCAGAATGGTATGATTGTGACTGAAAATACTACTGCCGATAAAATCTCCTCTACCTATAGAAAATACTGAAATATTTCCCGTTTTCCAAGGAAGTTAAGTTTTTTCAAGAAGATGATTCTGTAGATGAAGGTGCATTAACACATCTACTATCTGGAGTCATCTTGCATTTTATTAAAATATCAACGCATGCTTCATGAACATCAAAGTGTGAAATTCTTTTTCTTATCACTTCCTGAAGCCAGTTAGAGTGCTATGCTTATCTGCTATCTGAAAACGTTTTCTCAAAGTTTCATCTTCTTCAAGGTGTCGTGACTCCTTCCCTATTATCAGATACTAATTTTGACTATATCACAGAATGTTTTTCTTTTCTTTCTTTTAAACCTGCTTTTGTTTATTCTCCCCAGAAGCCGCTTACCATGGACACAGACATCTAATAACTGCAGTGGATGGCCACAGCATTCTAAGGCTAAGCAGCATCCCTATTGAGTCTCATGGTTTCTAGTAGCTGGACAGGTGCTATTGAATCTATAGTTCCCTGACCTGAAAACAACAGATTAGTTTATTTTTTTCTGCATTCCTTCAAGCCTCTTACTTCCTATCCCACCCCTCTAACACTCTTGGTACAAAATTTTCAGAGAGAATTAACTGGCCCTTTGACTCATCAAAACTACTGCATCTGGAAAATGCTGCAACCTGTTGCATAATGATACTGTGAGAATTAGAGTACTATAAATATAAAAAACATAATTACCTTCTGTTTTCATTTCCACTAGAATAGTGGTTTAATTATGTGAATATACTAGTTTTAAATCCACAAATTTGAAAACATCATACACAGTTCTTTCCTAGCACTAAAATTTACTAGAATATACTAGAATTTACTTTTCAAATGTGCTAACCCATGAAGGCAGTTATTTCATATGTTTACTCTTTTATTACAAGAACTTAATTGGAAGTTTTCTCATCAGGCTATGAAGAGTTTAATTAAACTCAATGAACAAAACACTTTGAGGAAGAAAAAAGAAGCTCTTAAATGCGCTATTTTTGTTCTAATTTTGCACTGACATTTTTCTCCCTGATTATCCTATCTCATATTAATAAACAAAACAATAAAAACACACCTCTGATTCTGCTAATTTAAATATTGGTAGCTTTCAGGATTATTTTGTATTCTCTAGCAGCTTCAAGAGAGCCTGAAGGGGCTTTTTTCATTGGACCTCATATCTCAGGCACATGGAAAATACCGTTTATTGGCTGCTGTTGTTTTGTGATCAGGGAGAGAAGCTGCTTGATCACTGCAGCATTAATGTCTCCTTCACCAAAGTTAATGTGAATATGCTTGTGCATCAGCAAAAGCACAGGAGAATGTGCCTAACGTTTTATGGAGAAGAAAAGGGAATTTGTAAGGTGATGTTACACATTTATAGAATGCTGTCCTATAAATGGAATCTGGAAATTAAAGAAATAATCTAATAGTGCAAGACCTAGGCACTTGTGGTACTCTGTCCTATGGAATCCCACTCCTCTTGATGAGGATGTTTTCACCTGTTAATCTTTTGCTCAGAGTGAGCACATGCAGGGCTTAAATGATGAATTTTTGGTCAACACATTGAGAGAACTGTTTAACTGTTTCTAGTATTAATAAAGTTTCTGTACCAGTGCTTTTCCACCAACAGATTACCCACTCACTTTCTCCATCTTTTAACTTTGGGTGCACTTAACCACTTCTGTGGCATCTGTAGACATCTCTTTTGCACCAACAGTTAGATCAGTGTTAGGCACACAAAATATTTTAATTGTATGGATTGTATGTAGCAGCTTTTTCTTTTGCAAGTAAGAAATTTTTCCTATTAGGCTTTTGAAATACTGAAAATTTTCTTTGTCAGTTGCATACTTAAATCTAGCCAAAATACCTAAATGACTGTAGAATATACATACAAAGAAGAAAAAAAGGAAAATATTCTGATCTCACTTTAGGCCGCTAAGAGGGTTGGATTTATACTGTCATGATACTAGAACTTGAGTAGTCATTTACAAATAAAAGAGAACATATCTTAAAACTTTTGTTAGCATAGAATTCTCAGACAGCTACAGCCTGCAGTTTATAAGCTCCCTTCTCCCCATGCCTTGTAGGAACATGTAAAAGCCTGGAGAGAAGTTGTGGGTTAACTTAAAAGCCAGAACTGCAGGAAGAAGGAAGCAAGCAAGATGGGATAGATAAAAGCAACAAATAACTATGTCACACTGATTCTTTAAGACTGGTTGCCTGGAAGGTAAAGAACAAACCCTCCAGAGAAGTGGAGAAATCTAAAGGCAAAAAAAAAAAAAAAAATTACAAACTGGAATAGAAATGGCTTCAGGACACAGGGATACACTGGCAGAAAACAAAAAGCAAGGAGATGATTCTCCAGATGAGCATATTTACATTAATTTGACCATTCACACTCTTAACATTCAGATACATTGAAGTAGCAAAAAACATGATGAAAAGTAGATTCTTGACATCAAATTTTGCTTTGTTCAGACTGGTCGAAATTGATTTCACAGAACAATAAAATAATTTAATGATGTAATAAGTGAACTGTCAGTCATATTTTTCAAAAATATATCTCTCTTATCTAACAGTTTCAAGAGGCAATTTTTTACACAAGCAGAAAATACAAAAATTATACTATCACACCCAGTAGGAGAGGCAGTGAAGATTCTCATTGTGTAGGCAAAAAACAACCTAAAACATTGCCAGAATTTGCAATAAAGAGGCTCATGATGGAGGAAAACAGTGGAACCTAGAGAAAAAAAAAAGAAAAAAAATATTTTATGTGTTCACTTTAGCATTGAACTGATTGACTTTTAGGCTTTGAAACAGGAAAAAAGAGTGGAAACTGGAAAAAAGGACAAAGATCTCTGAAGAAGCCATGTGAATGTTTGAGAGAGGAACTGGGATGCCAAGGGTTCTCACTCTGGAGGCATGTTTTTCCTCTGCTTACAAAAAGGTACCACAGATCTTTGTGCCACACTGGGGATTGGGGCCTGACTGTATGCTTGCAAAAAAAAAAGCAAAAAAGCTTTGAAAGGAATTTGCTTCACTTATTTTCAGTCTATCTTTCTGGAGAATTCAAGACCAAGAAGAAATGAAAATGCACTTTCTCAAATCAGCATTGATTTTTGTTGCAAGGAAGAATAAGATTAGTTTTAAAAGCTTTTTTGTATTCCAAGTTTTTCTTGAGCTTCCATGATTTGATAATTCAAAATATCTAAGAAATGCTTGTATAGGAGAAAAGTAACTTAGTCTGGACTGCACACATCTCTGGTTTCTCAGCAGAGGTGAGAAACAAGAGGTTACAGGCTTTCCTACAGTGTCTAATGTTAGTCCTCTTTTGAACACTCGTGTGTTGAGGCCCTGAGAGGAAGATTTTTACAATGGCATTCAAATAAACTTAAAGTGGCTTACTCATGATGGTGTCATAAGGCCACAACAGGATTATTTGTAATCTAAAACTTGAAGTGAATTTCTCTAAGCATTTTCTTCCTGATGCACACTCTGTAGAAGACCACGAGAGATTTTAACCTTAATAAAGCATCTTTTAATGTAATGTAAAGTAGAATAGTTTCCTTTTCTCAGAAAAAAAAAAAAAAAGAAAAAGAAAAAAAGTGGTAAGACAGAATAGAAATGTAACAGATTTACACAAGTCTATTTTTGTCTTCCATGTCTCTGCAAGGAAGGTGTTCTAGTACATTCAATGACTTTCAGCAACCTCTGGTCTCCCCTCTAAGAAATGTTTCTTTCTGTCACCTTGAAGGCCTGGCCCTGTCATCCCCATTCCACTCACTGAACTTTCCCCAGTTCCTCAAGGAAGAAGGACTGCTGGAAAAGGACAGGAATCCCAGAACAAAGCACAGGAAGAGCACATCTGCCAACAGCCTAACTAATTTATCCAGTAGCACCTCAAACTTTTTATGGAGAGGTATTGGAGGTCAAAGCAAGAGGGAGGAACAGGGGACTGCAGTTTGAGTGGGAGTCAGTAATGGACCCTTGTAGTATCCTGGGGTGCATTAGGGAGAGCACTGCCAGAGAGGTGATCCTGCCCCTCTACTCAGCCCTGGTGAGGCCACATCTGGACTGCTGTGCACAATTTGGGCTCCTCAGGATAAAAAAGAGCTCCTGGAGAGGGTCCAGTGGAGGACTACAAGGATGATAACGGGACTGGAACATGTTTGTCATGGAAAAGAAAGGCTGAGGGAGCTGGGCCTATTCAGCCACTAGAAGAAACGACTGAGAAGGGGCATCAGCAATGTCTGTCAGGATCCAAAGAAAGGGGTCAGAGAATGGAGCCAGGCTCTGCTCGATGGTGCCAAGCAGTAAGTCATGACACAAGGAGCAGGAACTGATGCACAGGAAGTTCCACTTGAATATGAGGCAGAACTTCTTTACTGTGTGGGTGACTGAGCAGTGGAACAGATTGCCTGGAGAGGCTGTGGAATCCTGTGGAATGTGCTGTAGGATGACCCTGCTTGAGCAGGGAGGTTGGACCAAATGATCCATTGTGTTCCCTTTGAATCTTACCAATTTTCTGATTCTTTGATACTGGGCCAAATCAACAAAAGTGAAGCCAGTTCATCAAAGGATTATTCCTGTCTATTTGGCTCTGCTAAGACAACTTGAGAAGAAATATGTCCAGTTTTGCATTTCTCTGTATAAGAAAGTCAAGAATACCAAGATGATTAAAGAGCATGTATGAGAAGAAGCCAAGGAAGTTGACATCATTCGACTTAAAGAGAAGGCTAAGGAATTGTCTAATGCTGCCTTTAACAGCCTAACAGGTGTTAAAGGAAAGGACAGAGATAGATTCTTCTTACATTGTGAAAGAACAGCAGGCCATGGACATTGCAACAGGGTAAATTCCAGGGAGCTAGAAAGAAAACTTCCACCACAAGTGTAAGAAAACACTGGAAGAAGTTGCCAGGTGAAGCTGGCAAAGTAAATTTGGCGATACATGAAATTGGTGAAAATTCTATAAAACCTGATCTGAATTCAAAGCCATTTCTGTTTTGAGTACAGATTTGACACCCAGTGTTCATTCCAACTTTTTATGTTGTAGTACCTATCATTGAAGTAAAATCAGAAAGGCTTAGGCTACTGAGGGAAAAAAGATAATTTCCCTTTTATATTTATGTTCAAAATCCCTGTTTGCAATTTTCTGTTGCCTGTGCTCAAACTTGGAACAAAATATTTCAAAAAATTAACAATTTTATTCAATCCTAATTAAAAATACTGTGGGGGGGAGAACAGAATAGGAAAAAGGAGTTGAAGTAGTATCCTGATGCTTTTATACTTTCATACTTGAACACAGATAAAACTGTCTTCAAATTATCTTTCATTCATTATTTCATTCATGATTAGTCTTTTGAAATAATCTACATCTATTTCCTTCTGAGCTGCAGTAATGAAGGAGCTGATTTCATTGCTGCAAAGAGCATACCTCATACTAAGTAGAAATGGTATAATATTTTAAAGGTGCTTCTAACATTACAGCACTTTGACTCTTTCTTTTATTATTTTCCATATTACTTTTCTCAGCTGGGGTTCATTCTAAGTTCTTCTAAGTTCTTTCTGGGTATTTTATAACTTTGATAAGCTATTTTCCTGCTTCAATTATTTTTAGACTTTCATGTACATCCCTACTGACCTTTTTTTATTCTTTCAGTATTTATTACTACATGACATGCATAACCTTTGGTTATACATTAATTTAGCCTTAAACACTCTATTCCCTTCCCTGCATTTTCATCGTGTTATTATTCCTCTCAACTTGCCCTGAGAATTTCAGCTTTTTCAATATATGAATTCAGTTACACATTATTGCAACTTCTTTAATTTCAGTGTGCTGTATTTAACCTAATTCTATTAATTTCACTAATCCTTAAAAACATATTGAAATAATATTTTTTCAAAAATTTTTCAAACTGTAGGCAAAGGTTGTTCCTTTAGGTTTTGTCGTTAATCCACTTAAACATGAAACTGAATTATATTCTATAAGGTACAAATGATAGTGTCCATATCTCAGCTGGAAGACCAAGATGTGTTATAAGAGAATTAATGATATCAATAATACTTGCTATATGGTTTGATTTTTAGTTATGTATCCCTGAAATAAAGTGCTGGTATCTGGGCATAATCTTTGTGCTGAGTTTACAGGTTTCAGGACTGAGACAAGAGAGTCATCTTTTCCTCACCTGCCTGCAGCTTTGTTTCCCTTGATTTAGCAGTGTTAGCTGTCTCTCTGAAAAACCAGGTGGAGCCATCCTGATGGGAGGACCACCGCCCATTGAGGAGGAGTGGTCCATGCAGCAGTTAACCCCACATCTCCATCAGCAGTTCATCCCAGTGCTGCGGGCACATGCTGTGCTATCAGCGTGCCTTTCCTGCTGCCCTTTCTGTGGCCAACAAACGGGCCACAAATTGTCCTCAAGGACACAGCAATTCTGATAAGAGGAGGTACAGCAACATAGACTGACAAAAGGTTAATTAAGTTCATATTGTTTTCCCTGGTCCATGTGGCTGTGTAATACTTGGCATGCAGCTTTGGCTCCAGTCCTCTTTGTTCTTCTCATAAACCCCTCAGATTTTTTTTTATATACTAATGTTGGGTTGTGTGTCAAATTTGTCCTATCACTTTAGTTCTTACTCATTCTCTGAAGTTACCTCCCTTGCCTTCATTACCTTCTGAGTATATATAAATTGCAAATATGACATATGCGTGTTTGAATAGGTTTGTACATATGAGTATATTCTTACACAAAGTGAAAACAGGAAAGAGACCAGATATTCAAAAGTTATATGCTTATAAATAGATATGTATGTAGAATGTATATGTGTGTATTTATATATTTGCATACATGTAGGTATATGTACAATATATGCAAGTGTCCATATACAACAAATGTTTATGTATTGAAATACAGTCCTACAGGATAACATTTTTTAATTTAATGTGTAATGCAAAAATTAGGAAAAAAATCTTATGTTTGTGAGCAAGTCTTTATGAACAGTCAACAGCTAAAATATAATTTCTCAGCCAGTTATTCTGTTTCCAAATATCTGTCTCCTACAGTCTCAGGTGTTCTTTTTTGTATGCTACCCATATATCTACTAACTCATTCAACTTCAATTAAATAAATTAAAAATCCCCAGAGCACCCTAATTAGTGAAATATACTTAAACAAATCTATTAATTATTATTTTGAATATCTCATAATATCACAGCTAGAAAAACACTCAAGTGCTTTTCTATTAATTAATTACTATCAACCAAATAAAGAGATCTTTAAATCTTAAATACCATCACACATATAATTAGCTAATATATTTTAAATGGGTAAATTACATGGTGGAAACAAAACATCAAGCAAAAGGTAACTGTTAAATATCTCTTGCAGTTAAATAACCATTATGAAAAAGCAGACAGTTATATAGAAAAAAAAAACAATAGACAAAGCAATAATAATTCAACTGATGCAGTTGTGTTGATATTGTGTATGATGTCTCAATAGGAAAAATTTGGGTGTGTGAAGCAGAAATTCTCTGTCACTGGCAATGTGAGAGAAGGTTTGACCACTCAAAAGACTTGTCACTGGTGATTTCTATCTCTTAGTGATTTTAGGAATGAGTTTAATGAGAAATAGAAATGTCTTGGGGTGACTGTATGATGCCTGAACATTTAGAAATGTTCACCCTAAGTATGGGTAGGTTCTTACAGCAGTCAGAGGGATTCCACTCCCATTACTATAACCTCCTTGACAGATTTGAACACTAAAACCAAAATTGAAATTGTTATTTTTGTGTTCACATCTCCAGTAGTTCCTTACTAATATTTCTGTTTCTGCTCCATTGACCAAAGATAAATAATGGATCAATATTCTCTGGTCCCAGTGATTTAACAGTGGAGGAAAGGGGAGGGAGACAGGGAGAGAACATGGCTTTTAGAGGCAGAATGAAGCCATTTTCAGTTAAAGAAATGTTTCTATCTCAAAGCCCTGAAAATTCCAATGGCTTCTATTCCAGTGTATCCTTCCTTATCTGCCACCACATATGCCTCATGGAAAATCCTTTTTTGCATCAAACCTATTCCAACTGAGACAACAGGCTACAGCCAGACGGTGTTAATGCAGATGCTGTATTCCAATAATGACATTTTCTAGCTTAATTCAAACTTATTTCTCTTCCTTCACCTTTATATCCTGTTTTTCTATTTTAATTTTACATTACGTAAATACATTTATATAATTATAATGTTTTTAATCTCAATTAAACTTGCAACCTTTTCCCACCTGCACACCTAGCAGATGAAATATGCCATTGAACATCAATTTAGTTGTGAATCTGGAAACAAATTTTGCCACTGAGTTATGCAAAAGAACCATGTGATGTGACATTTGTATGAAAATGTAATAAAAAAATTTACTCTGCTCAGAGGTAGAGTGTTTGGGCAATGATAATTGCATAATCAAAAAAACGGGTGGAGGAAGATAGCATTAAAGAAGTAAAGTATTGTATATGAATATAGACTGATTGGACTTAGTGTCAGAAAAACCTCAGATTTCTTTTAACAACTTCCTGTCTGCCATTAGTATTTATCCTAGGTGGAGTTAACATTAGAACTAAATATATGAGCATGAAGTTGAGTCTGAATATGTTATTCATTAGAATTTTCCACCCATGCTTTGAAGGACTGTGCAATAATTTGATTTTATATTTGACAACCTGCAATAATTGAGTTGTGTGGTAATTTAAAAATGAGAGTACGTAGCAGAACTGATTTTGTTTCTGCTTGCATTAATTTTGCACTGAAGTGATACAGCAGATGAACACTATATAGGCTATTTGCTCTTTTACATTATACAAGTGTCTTCATCATCTTCACATCAATTAAATAATACCATGTCATAGAGTTTGTCTTACCAGAAACAGTGAAATAAAATTATAAGTAGAAGATATACATCTTATTGATAAAACTAAATTTATAATTTTCATAGTTTAAGCAAATCCCATTAAAAAATCACTGTTTTCCTTCAGAACTTTGTGAACTGACAGTCTGAGACAAAATTTGCAGAAACAATAACTTGCTAGAAGGAAATCAGGTGAAACACGAAACACATTTGATGTGATAAGCATTGATTCATCAGGTTTGTTTTAGTTAGGGAAACTATTAAACAATCATACATTGTTTTTGTCCCTACAAAATCTGAGAATATTTTTTCCATTGATTTCAGATGTTTTCTGGGCAGAGAACCTAACTCCTCTTAACTATATAGTTAAGTTTAGATTTTGTTTTTATAGTAATGGGAACGCACTCTGGAGAAAAAGATAAAAATAAAATAAATTATTTTTTTTTCCTGCCTGAACAATGCTAAGATGTTCTCAATTTTTCTTCCTGGGAAGACTTTTTTCATTTCTGTCAGTTTCAAATGACATTCTTGTGCACCATTATAGACTGTAGTTTCCCTGCACTGAATCGTTTATGTTTCATGCAGCATGTCATAGTCCTATCAAAATTGATCAAGAGTATAAGAGAATCTAAAATTTCCTGCCATTCTCAACTGCTACTCTGAATCCATCATTTGCAAGTGTGAAGAAAACATTGGTGGCAGCATACCAGAGGAGGAACCTTACTCTGTTAGCTTCTATGAGAACAGCACATTTTCTAGTGACATGCCACCTGTATATATAATGAACAATCATGTGAGGAAATTGTTCTTCTTTACACAGGAACTCACTTGAAAAAAATTTGATGGAGGAAAAAATGAAGTTTTTTTAAAAACTTCAATATAGATGTTATACTAAAGATAAAAAGATTGATGTGTTGTCATGTCTATTAGGGTATGCATTACACATTATGTAGCTGTCTTAATGCAAATTGGACTGGTGGCTAATTCTACTAGCTCTGGTAATTATTCACTGAAAATTCAGTCCAATTCTTTTTCCATTCAATGGTCTCTATCTCAAAAAAAAACCCAAAAACCAAAAACAGAAACGAAAAAAAACTAAACCAAAACCAACTGACCAAACAAACAAAAAAACTCCAAGATAGAAATAAAAACAAAAGTATGTGTAAGTAGCAGAATGTATATAATTCTAGGAGGATGGTTATTTGAGGCTTCTTGACTCTTGGTAAAGTTGAGCTGTTCTTATTGACTTGATGACCAAGAAATCAGGAATTCCTAGTATGGAAGTTCCAAGTTGACTATGAAAATATGTAAAATAGAGAAAACAGTGAAACTGTTGAGTTTTCTGTTTAAAAAGAAATAACTTGATAGAAAAATAATGAAAGGCTAATAAGGAACTTAGGTGACATGTGAAAACATTGTGAAGACTCTGAGAAAAATGGTTATTATGTGATTTTTCCAGTTTGTCAACATAAAAGCATGTTTATGGATATAATAAATCAGGAATTATATAAAATCTGGAGTAAGATTAAAAAATTAGAACATTTCACAATTTTTAAGGAAATCAAGAGCCTAAGAGTGTGAGGAATTTTAAGGAATTGTAAAAAGGGGGGGAAGAAATATGATGTTGACTGATGAACAATTACATGAAAAATCTGATGTATTCATGCAGACTATGTAAAAATGATTTTAAAATAAAGAGAGAGACAAAAAGATATAAAATAATTTTTTTGTTGTTGTTGTTTTTAACAGTTGAATTCCAGTCATTCCCAGAAGTTCAAATGCAGGGTAAGCTTTTATGGAGAATGTAAAAAAAACCAAAAAGGTTTAGCAAGCAGGCATTACCATACAGTTTGTCCAGAGAAACGCTGCAAGAAAAAAAGCAGCCAGAGTTTTGTAGTCAAATGAAAGTCATGATTAAACTGTGTGGATGAGTTAATATTATTTTAAATAAGTTGTAGGCCAGACAATAATCCACAACTGAATAATCAGAGCACACAATCAGAAGTTTGAGAATTTCAATATTTCACTCAGTCCACCTATCTGTTGAAGGCCAGATTAACTATGTGTTGTGTCACCCTGATAGATGTTTTGCCAACCTGTTAATAAAGATATCAAGTTCTGGAAATGCCAGGCAATCCATCCCAGTGGTTCACTATACTTCTTACTATAATATTTTCCTTCATATCTAACCTAAATCTTTCTTGCTGAAATATGTACCTATGAATTTTTTCCTATTCATCATGATCATGAAGAAGAGATTATTCTTTTCTCTCTGCAGTAATATTTTTTTTTGTTTTTACATACTTGAAATCTATTGCCTTCTTTTCTATCCTCTTACCTTTTTTGATGCTAAACAAAAGAAATTAATTCAATTTTCTATCATAGATCACATTTTCAAGACATCCTGAATATTGTCATTGCTCACGACTTCAAGAAATCTACATCTTTCCTGGAATAGTCTTTTCCTTTTGCTTTAACCAGTAAATGAATTGTCTTGCATTTTATATTTTGTAGGCTAAACTAGGTAGGCCATACAACCTAGAATGGTATTAAGGAAATTGTCCACTATGTGTATTTTTTTGCATAATGTGTCTAGTTCAGACCTATCTCATGCTCCACTAGACCTAGAACTAATTTTCTACATGAGTCCTGGTCATAGAATCATAGAATGTCCTGAATTGGAAGGGACCCACAACAGTCATTGAAATCCAGTTCCGAGCCCTGCGGAGGACAGCCCCAAGAGTCACACCATGTGCCCAAGAGCACTGTCCAAATGCTCCTTGAGCTCTGTCAGGCTGGTGCTGTGACCATTTCCCTGGGGAGCTGTTTCAGTGCCCAGCCACTCTCTGGATGAAGAACCTTTTCCTGATATCCAACCTAAACCTGCCCTGACACAGCTTCAGGCCATTCCCTCAGGTCCTGTCACTGTCACTACAGAGCAGGGATCAGGGTCTGTCCCTCCTCTTCCTCCCACAAGAAGCTGTAACTGCACTGAGGTCTCTCCTCAGTCTCCTCCAGGCTGAACAGACCCAGTGCTCTCAGCTGCTCCTCATGCAGCTTCCCCTCTAGCCCCTTTCATTGATCACCTTCAAAGCCTTCCTTTGGATGCTCTCTAATAGTTAAAATCTTTCTTATATTGTGGCATCCAGAACTGCCCCAGCACTCGAGGTGAGGCTGCCCCAGCTCAGAGCAGAGCAGGACAATCTCTCCCTTGCCTGGCTGGCCATGCTGTGCCTGATGCCCCCAGGACAGGGTCGGCTCCCCTTGCTGCCAGGGCACTGCTCATTTGTATTCACCTTGTCATTGACCAGGACCCCCAGGTCCCTTTCCATGTACTGCTCTCCAGCATCTTGCCTCCAGTCTGTATCAACAGCTGGTCAGTTGTTCCTGTTTGCAGATGTGTTTAACTGCTCTGACTAGGATCCTTGCACACAACCCCACTGAAAAGCACCATGGTTTTAAACAGAACATCCTTCTAATTTGTTAGAACAACATTGAGTTCAGTGAAAATTTACTGGTATCATGAAAAATAAGGTGTTTCTCTATTACACTGAATATTTGTTTATTCCCAAAAGCCAGAGCAGATCTCTTTAGGATGGTACACAGTACATCCTACAGGGTACAGTTTCTCCAAACAGTTTGTATACACCTTCTAATCCTTTCACTTAGTTATTCATAAGAATGTCGTCTGAAAAAGTATCAAAAATCTTTATTATATTCAAGACATAACTTGCCTAGTTTTCCCTTTATCTAAAAGGGCTGGAAGCCTGTCACAGGAGGACATCTGACTGGGCTGACATATTTGGTTCATAACAAATCCCCACTGGCCATTACTCATCTCCTTACTCTGCCTTAAGTATTTCAGAGCAGTTTGATTACTTTGCTCTTCACCTGATATATACAGAGTCAGATTATGTAAGTGTACCAGGAAACTGAGATAAGCATTTGATTTACTTTAATACTACTGCTACCTAAAAATGGATTGGCCAAGACAGACAACCTCATCTATGCAGACTTTTGGTTTTAGATCCTTGACTTCTTTTGCATTGCTCTCATGGTTAAACTGAGCATTATTAAACAATATGTTTATTAGCTTTCAATTTCCTTTAAAATCTCTCATCCTTAAGGCAAAACATGCAAAATTATTTCATAAAAAAGTAGTTGCATCATATATATATATATATGATAGCAAAAGTATGATAGCATTTTATTTTCTCCTGAATTAAGAAAATGCTTAGACTTGTACCAGATCTGTGTTAGATTTCAGTGTTTCTTAATCACCTGCAGCCATTTCCAAAACCAGACTTGCATTCAGTCCTGATATCACTTTCAAAAGGACTCAGGAAAAATGAAAATTCTGCACCTCAAGGATACAGAAATGCTAAGTTTAAAGTCTATCTATTTCTGTGACTGGTGGGGTCTTTTTCATGGATCTCACACTGTAACTGTAATGGCTGGGCCCTTGTAGTGGAAGACTTTGTAATAATTCTGTGCCCAGGCAAGACCTTCAGCACTAGATTTGTGTATTTAATGCTGTGAAAGACCTAAGATGAGGATAATTTTGCCTCACACTTAGGCATAGAAACTGATCCTTTTTTTTTTGTATAACATTTATAATCCCATTCATATATGCATAACATATTTCCAGGTCAACCTGATTTTGTTCTGATATTAGTTTTGAAATATTTATAAGTACATACAATACTGAAGAGATAGCTGTATGGATTTGTGGTTTAAAATTTTAATTTACTGAAATCCTATGTAAAAGGTCATCATTCCTTTAAGAAGCCGGTATTTGCATGTGTTTATTTCAGCAATACACCTTCACAAACCCATCAGTCACAGGCCAGGCAGAATATACTCTGGAAAATTTTCAGTGCAGCTAGAAGGCCACTGTTTAAAAAACCCAGTAGTATATTGTGAAAGTTGTTCTGAATAAGAGGTCAGTAATAATGCATAGTTAAATGGAAGTCTGTCAGGTTTTCTGCAATAAAAAATATTCAATAAAAAATATTTCTTAATTTTAAACTCTTAGATAGTAACTCCCAAATTTCCATGCCCAGAATACAAATTTTGATCCAGCAATCTACAAGATGTTCGTGTCATTGAAATATTAAATTATTTATTGAATTTCACTTCTAAATTATTTCCTTGTGAATCACAGTGTACAGAATTCCATGTACATAAGCCATCAACAGAAGAAAATACTAGTATCTGTAGAATCTATTACTACCACCTCATTGCAATTTTCTTGAGGTTTTTAAATGTTTATTTTTTTTCCTATCCATTGCCTAACATTTTTGAGAAAAAGAAACAAATGATGATCAAGGAACTTGAGTCTCAAGACAGATCTGTTAAATTTTTGCACTGGTATAATTCCCCAAAGTAATTTATAAATGTAACCTCCACTTTGGTGTTTCCTTGAGAGTGGAGACAATGGTCTGCTTTTTAAGTGTGGTCTGAGGTTAAATGTTTTAGAGATTATGAAGCAGTTCACTACTGTGATGATGAACAAGCTGATACGTCATATGAATATGATGGACAAAAACTATATTAAAAAAATTGAAAAAAAACCCCAAACCCTGCACCTTTTAACTAGTTGGGAGTAACCCAGAAAAGTAAGAATTATAACTCTAGTTGAATCTCTCAGTCTTACAAGCAGTGTGGCTTGGGAAATCAACATTTGCAGGCAGTTTCAGAGTATGTCCAGTGTGGTCTAAGCTGTGATTTAGGGTCAGACTTTTTAAGGCCATATGACTGTGGTGTCAACTTGCAGCTCTGTGGGGGTGCCTTGCATGGTAGAAGTCATTCATGTCCACTCTGCTCTAGATGCTCTTCAACACAGCAACCTGCCACTTGCAGTTTAAATGAGGAGCATATTCAGGGGCCTAGTTTAATCCAGATAGAAATGAACAACAAAGGAACAGGTTAATCAGCACTTGACCTCTCTGCATCATTAGGATCAGTTGTAACATTCCCATCCAGGCCAACAAAAAATACATCTGACTAATTTTTCCAAATTACTGTGCAAACCTGTACAAATACACGGGGTATTTAATCTTGTAATGGTGTTTAAAGTCCTGCATTTATTTCAGGGTATATTTTTAACACGTAAAGAACTGATATAATAAGATATTATTTACAATCCTCTCTGTATGGTAAAATGGAAGTAACTGGACCCTCTTCAGAGCCTGTCGTGAATGCTTCTCACCCAATGTGATTTATTAATGTGAATAATTACAAAAAGGTTGCTAAGTACTCTAAGAGGTCTACCAACTTAGAGAAAAACAAATTATTTGTCACTTAAAATGATTTAAAAATTTAAGGGTAAGGCAGGGATCTCTTCTTGCCCCCCAAACAACTACTCCCATTCATAATACGATCCATACTACTTTCCACATCATTCTTTTAAGCAAGATGAATTGGCTTCCATTGTGTGATATTCCCTTATCTCCCTTTGCTCTCACTCAGCTTTTTCCCCTTCCCCTGCATCAGCTGTGGAGGTCATCCCAACCTGGCTAGTAAGTTGAAATAGCAGGACTCAGCAGGCACAGAAGACAGAGCACTAAAGAGCCTTCACTGCTTTTCACTTTCCTCATTAACCTGTCTCTTCCATTCCAGCAGGGTTCCCTCTGCAACAAATAGCAGTTAAAAAAAGACAGCAGATGGACTCAATAGTAATAATTTTGGTTAACCCACATAAAGGGGAGATTGTGGCCTAGTCTGGGCTATGGAAGATCTTAGCTTCAGCAGCACTACATGAAAAGGAATATTTGACACTGGAAGCTAAATACAAGGGATATGAAAGGAAATTATCTAATTCACTAAACCATGATAATGAATCCTCTGTGTCACTGATATTTTCATCAGCTCCCTCTCACATACATATCACTCAATTAAATGTTCAAGCCACCATCATACCACTCACATTTTGTTAAATTGATTCATGCTCAAGACCATCTATAAATGTAATTATTTAACTATTAAAATGGTAAAATATAACCTTTTTATTATACCGAGTAACTTTATCTCTTATCACATAAAGGTGCAAATAAAAAATCTGTTTTCATATACCTAAAAAAAGTATGATGTCCAATAGCAGTCAAGAAGACAGAAATCAGAATCAGTTACAAATCTGTAACTGAAAATTACAGCCTGAAGTTTTGCTAATCAGATATTACAAGTTAAATAAACTTTCTCCTTTGCTTTCCGCTGATACTGTTTGTTTTCTTTGTAATTAACCAGATAAAAATGTGAAAAGAAATTTTTGTTGTGGGTAATAATATTGCAAAACCTACTATGCACTAATGAAGAGACCCTGATATGCACAAGGAAGAAATTCTGTGCTCAATGTCAACATGGTTTATAGCATGGGATCTTCTGGAAAAGGAATTCAAGTTTCTTCAGTCTGTCTGTATTTTGTCCTTTCTCCTGAGGTAAGCTGTTAGTAAGAGGATTTCAACTTCAGAGTCTTTAGTTGTGGCAGAATCCGTGAGCCATGCAGATGGTGGAGGCAGACATCTCTGTCATGTTGCCTTGCTACAGGACATCCAGCAGCAATCCATCTGTATTTGCTCAGTCTGAAGAAAATATCTTACTACACTGCCTGGAACTACCCAATGCAAGGAGAGATGCAGTGAAAACAGACTCTCTACAGAGTTGCATGGTGATGGGAAGAGGCAGCAAACAAAGTTTGGACACAGAGGAGGAAAGGCTTTTCCATTGTGAGATTGGCCAAGGGCTGTCACAGGTTGCCCAGAGATGGAGTCTCCATCTCTGCAGATATTGGAAACAAGACAGGATGACTCTGAGCTGAGCAATGAGATCCCACTCAGCTGTGCTTTGAGAAGCTACAGACCTCCAGAGTTCCTTGTAGCATAGCTCTTTTCTCCATTCCAGGGAAAGCTGATCCTGACTGCAAAGCCAAAGACAGCGTGATTTTATCCTTTGTCAAAGCTGAAGTCTGCCAAGTATG
Organism: Sturnus vulgaris; assembly: GCF_052056855.1. NCBI lineage: Eukaryota > Metazoa > Chordata > Aves > Passeriformes > Sturnidae > Sturnus > Sturnus vulgaris. The sequence goes on along the minus strand of NC_142245.1, from coordinate 94,417,197 downwards.
CTGCTTTTTCTGCTGTCTTTTCCCGTCTAATTTGGAACTTTAGATAATGCCACACTTGCAGAGACTTTTTTTTTTAAAGCCTTCATAAAAATCTATGATTATTGGGCAACAGTATTGGGCAAAAAATACATACGTACATACAACTGAATTCAGATTATTTTCCTAGTAGTGGTAGGAGAAAATAAGTCTATAATAAGAAAGAAAATAATTAATTGCCTAACATACAGTCTGATGAGAAGTATAAATTTGAAGGCTGAAGTCAGGAAAGGTGGGCTGAAATTGTAGGAATTCACATATTGCCATTGTTTATTTGTATGAATATGTATATTTTTATATACATGTGTATGTTTACATTATTTACAGAGATGAAAATATTTCCCCTTTAGAAACTGCACCCAGAAAAGACAGGTACAGAGGAAGACTAGGTGCATAATGATGAGAGGCAAGGCAGAGTGGGCAAAAAAGGGAAAATGTGAAAACTAAAACCACTGTTATTACAAATTACAATGGTGAACCTTAATTCCCAATTTAATAATTCTTTATCCTCTTCCTTCTACAAAAAAAATTATGAAGAGCTATATAAGAATTTTTGTAAGGCTAAGTTACCAGCTAAAATTAATGAGATGATAATCAGGTTTTAAATTAGAAACTGTCCTTTCAAGATAAGAGAATCTTGTTTGCAATGAATTTGGATGGTAAGTGGGAAAAAAAGTTATCTTGCTGGTATTTGTGCCCAGTCCTCAGAGGTCTCATGAGCCTCAATTCTGATTTGCTTTAATTGCAGTGGGAGATGTTAACTGCTTTGTGGGACTGGATTCTTTCAGTGTGATATTTATAAAACAGTATCTTTGATATATATATAAAAAAATCTTAACTAACTAAATAATCAGAAATTCCTAATAGACTTAAAGTATCCGAGAACTATCAATGTTAACTGTTAATATCTAGGCTTATGGATGGCATTGATATATAGTAGTATATTTAGGCTCTGGAAAGGCAGTGGGTTTTTTTGCCAGAAGAATAGCTTACAAAATTCATTGAGTCATTGACTTCTGAGAAAGATGCTCAGTTCTCATTGATTATGTACCCTGAGGGTTAATTTTATTAAACAATTCCTCTCAACCCAGTGGTAGTTATTTCCTATTTAGTAATGTCTCCTCCAATGTTAAGAATTTAAAAGAGAGTTAATTGCTTTGGGACAACATAGATATAAACACTTTGAAATTAGGTGAGGTTTGTTTCCTTTTTTAAAGTAAGTAAGTAAGTAAATAAATAAATAAATAAATGCACTTGCTTTTTGCTATGAGTTCAAGGGTTGAAAACCTGCTCTCATAATTTCTACATATTTTAGTTTCAAGTGATTCTTTAAGTATGATGAGGTGAAGAATGTCTCCAATAATCTTTGAGGAGGAGAAGATAGTACCAAAAAAATCTCAATCAACAGAGTCCTATTCATCCATTTGTGTCTCCAAGTATAGCAGTAATATGGAAAGGGAACAACTCAGCCAATTAACCCAATCATCATCCAGACTGCCCCACCTACCCTGCTTCCTCCAGTTTACAAAAGAGTAGGGCCTGCTCCTTCTAATGCTCATATAGCACTCCCTGTGTCTGTCTTCAGGCCTTGAATTTGTATTCAAAACTGTTATTTCTATAGAGTCTGGTACTGCATGCTGTTTTTCCTCTGGGCATATTTCTGTTATCAAGGAGGAGAAAGATGCCACACTAAAAAAAAAGGATGTTGGTTTTTTCTATGTGCTTCCTGATTTTATTTTTCTATGTCTGTAACAGCTAACCAAGGATTCATAAATAGGGAAGAATTCAGAAGTTTTCTGTCTCTTTGTTTCAAAGTTTTACCCAGAATGTATCAACTTCATGGCAGTATTGTTATGCAGGTGATGGTGACAGTGGTATCCATACAACAAGTAGCTATAGAGATAATATCCAGAACGATCAAAAGTTTTTGTTGATATCTCAGAGTGATACTGGTTGAAGGTTTTAGCAGAACGTGTGTTTTATTCTCCCAAACATGGCACCACCACAGGAACTATTATAAAAATTTACTAAAATGAGTTTTCCAGAACAGTCTCTCTAAGAAAGTGTATTGTAAAGGATATTGTAATATGAGCAGAAGAGAACGTGTTTTATTTACAGTGGCATAATTACTGACATATCATTATGTGCTCTTAAATTGTGCTGATGTGCTGCTTGAGAAGGAACATAGAGGTAATAATATTTGAAATTACATTAAGGAATACTATGTACATACAAACAGCAACTTAAAACTATAGGCAGTTCAAGAATTGTGAATTTTGTAGCTCTATTGCTGCTGCTTTCTAGAGTGGTATTAATCACAAAGTCGAATCTTGTTTCAGATCATCACAGAATAACTTTAGAAAAAAATAGAAAAAAGAGAAATGTAAAGGGTTTCATAAGTAGAAACATGGCTGATAGTGAACTTAAGACAGGAGTTGAACATGAATAATTAAATACAGGTGCTTTGTCATCAGCATCTACTTATGAAACCTGGGGACATCTGAATAAGTTCATGTTTTTATAAAGATGGAATAGAATTAATGTTTTAACTTATATCCTTGCTTTGAAATTTGATAAGACAGTAAAGAATCTTACAGAAAAATAAAAATCACCATTGAATGCTGAGTTTTACCCTGATTAAAACTACCAGTCCATGACTATGCCATAGGATTAATTTACATTAGCTAAAACAATAAATGCATTCTAGTGCTTTTGAAAATGCCAATTCATATAAACCAGGCAAGTTTTGACTGTCTGATACAATATATTTAAGCCTCTGAAAGGCTATTCAAAGGATCTTAGTTGCATCCCTATTCAGGGGGATGCAATTTATATTTATGAACAAAATTTTATAAAACCTAACAAATATCTATAAAAACATACATTTTAGTATTTTGAAGGTTAAGAATTATAATTCATTGTCAGAACTGTCACTTTGTCACTATTTAACTATGCATACCACGGTATGGGTTTTTATTATTTCAAAATGAAGCTAATTTTATGCTTTATTTGCACTTTTAAAGTTTGAGTTCCATTGAATTATAGTTCTTTTTCCAAAATTATTTTGTTAAGGGTGGTTTTGTTAATCCTCACATGGTGAGGATTCTAGGGACCATTCATCTTTTGATTTCTATTCTTTATTTTCTTAAAAGACTAGTTAGAAAATAGAATGATTCAAAAATAGAGCTATTTGTGAAGTGTGTTCCCTGCTTTATCATAATGAAGGATGTTCTCTATTTGAACTAGTGAAGTCTAATAATACTCATATATCTCAGCACAGGATGATATACAACTACTGTGTGATTATTGGTAAACCAAATTTTAACCAAGAATCTGTAAAGAAAACTGTGAAGTCCACATCATCTACTGTAAGGATTTCTATCTGACTTAGAAGTCGGGAGCCAGTGGAGCACCATGCACATTTATCCTCATTAAACTCATAACAGTCTTTAAAGTAACTGTCTTTAAAGTACTTTGTTGCATATGAATGCAGTGTACTATTTATTAGAATGAGAAACATGCTCTCTCCAGAGAGACAGCACAATAACTTCCCAGACTGAGTTTGATTTTTATAAGCCGAAATCACTTCTTAGCTATATAAAGAATATCAATGAATAGGTACCAAAAAACCCAGAAAAACAAAAACAGTTTAAGAAAAGATTATCATGATCAATTCATCTGAGTCATCTTTTGCTGGAGAGGGTTTTTAGAGCTTATAACTCTCTCAGATCATGAATCATTCCAATAATTGACAGCTTAATTCTCACACGTGGGAAAGTTTCTTTGACACTGAGTTCCCTGATGACTGTTCTCTTCACTAGTACTGCAAAGGGGAATCTTTACTGCTTTCAGTCCCTCTGCCATCCAAAAACTGTGGATGAGGCTGGAAACTAGACTTGTTGCCTTTTATAGACCATTCTTCAAAATGAGGATGACCCAGGAAATCAATGTTTTAGGAGTACTATATAAAAGTTCTCAAGTTATTTAAAAAAATTAGTTCTATATTAAGTAGATAATCCCTACAATTTTCTACAAATTTCTACAATTCATTTTTATAATAATAGAATTATCAATTGTGTGCCTGAGTGATGGAGTAACACCCAGCTATGTGATATGTGTCAACACAGAATTAAAGGTAGTCTTTCTGTGACATACCAGAATTACTTTGAACTGGCACTGCAGTCTGCTTGGCACTTGGGAAATAATAAAAAAAAAAATTGTTCTTGGAGTCCTTCTGCTTTTAAGTCAGGTAAAGTGATTGGATTTGGCCCGCTTGCGCTATTTTTTATTTCACTGAAATGGAACACATAATTGCAGTAATAAGTCTAACTGCACTGATGGAAAGAATGATCATCTGAGCTTGGAGCTTTGGGTACAACATGGATCTTCCTTGTTCTGCTTTCTTACATGCTTCTTAGAAATATGGAGTGGAAGAGCCTAAAACCTACTTCAAAACTCAATTGGAAAATATAGAATTTGGTACTAAAATGAAAATAAACCAACCAGAAAATGTTTATGACTGGTTGCAAAATACAGTGCCTAAATTTTGCAAGTATGACTGTAAATTTAGGTCTTTTTATCTAGGGCAACAAAATTGTCTTTCCATATAGAAAAAAAGGAACCCAGCTGCACTTAAGTCCTCGAAACATTGCAGTTCAGCAGGCACTCCCAAATTCCATGGGCAGTGCAGAATAAGGCAGGAATATTTGTTTAATTTGAAACTACAACTAGTGGTGAATATCTCCTGTGTAACAGTTTTATATGAATATTTTAAATTTCCTGCTGTTGCATTAGTCGATGTGCTACTGCGCAGAGGCTTACATCATGTTGCCTAAATTATTTGGGTTTCACAGTTGAGAGAAAAGAGTAAACTAATGAGAGAAACCAACCAAGAGCCATATAGTGGGCAGGTTTTCATGAAAGGAAGTGAAAAAACAGTATATTTCTACCTAATATTGCTGTACTGTTTTTATGAATAGGAGCAATGTATATTAAATTGCATCACTGAATATCAGTGGAAATCTGTGAAAGCCTTAGTGATATTTGACTGTCTATAGCAGCAGTTTACCCTAATGTTTACCAGTGTCACTGGACTCTGATGAGATGTAAAGCAACATATATTTGAGTGAGAATTCATTTGTGGTGAATGAAGCTTAGTTAGTTCATGGCGAATACTCGCTGCTGAAAGTCTTTTAAACTTTTAAAAAGGGCAGTAAAGAGTTGGAAATGGGAACTCCAGAGTAAGATACTCATTCTTACATTTCAAATCCCTCTTTGCTTTTCCTTTAGGAGAGAATAAAATAAATTCCAGTGTTTCAGGAACTCTTTGTGTCACCATAATAAAGAGGGTGAAATATTTCCACTATATTTGGAAAATGGAGAAAAAGTAGTTGAACTGAAATGGTATTCAGCAAAATTTAATTTGTCACAGGAATACTATCATGGTTCCTAGAAGAGCAAACAGGTCCATACAGCATGAAGACAGAGAAACAGATACAGAAGGTATATTTTTTATACAGATTACAGAAGGTATATTTTTCAATCTCTACATTAAGTACAAGCAGGCAAACCAGATAGTACTATTGACCAAAAAAAGATCTAGAAATGTTGTTCCTATTTGGGATTGTTTCTAATAGTTGTTTTTTAGTACAAATTTACAGTTAGAGGAATTTTTGCCTGGCTAAGGAAAATTTTTTAAACAGAAGGAGGAATAATGAGCTGAAGAAAAAATATTTGACCAGAGAAAGGGACATCAGATGGAGGATAGAAAAAGATACTAAATCTTATATTATCACATGCCAGGCGATGCTGTCTGCACATTTCATCAGGAGCTCCCTAATTCTTGTACTTTAAAAAGAGAAATCAGGATATAAATTTCTGTAGGACACTTAGATATTCTAATTTTTCTCATTCTTTTCTTTCTCAATGCCATCTTTTGGCATAAAGTTGTGCTGTCACTGTCTCAGAGAATCCCAGAAAATATTTTCTTTATTACACTAATCTGTTGTCTTGGAGTTACTGTCAGGAAAAAAAAAATAGTGCCCACTATCCCAAAATTATTATAATGGCTCATTGTTGTTCATCAGATAAACCTAATTTAATTTCTGGCCTGTATCACAGTTAGTAGCTTGATTTTGCCATGCTGCTTTGGTGGTATTAATAGATTGTTTCCTTTTGATCCTATTTTCCTCGTTTCCTTGTTTCCTTTTTGATCCTATTTCCCACTCTGTGGTGTTTGTTGACTTCTAAGGAGTTCTGCATAGTGGAATGTGTGAGCCCTTTTTCTACCTGGCACAACTCGGCGTTCAAGCTTCCCCAGAGCACTTCCCTGTGTAATTGCCTCTTGTCAGCAGGGCAGAAAAAAGACATACTGTGGGGATGGGCACTGTGAATAGGCTGGAGACCAGCGAGGAAATTTGCAAGAGATATGCAAGTGTGTATCTTTTGGGAGGTTGGAGGTGTTAGTTTTTTTGTTTTGTTTTTACTCTTTGATATTTTAAAATAACACATAGAGAAGGTTGTAGAGGGGATAAAAATAGGAGGGAACACCTTGGTTTTGGAAAGTAGCAAGGATTTATATGGAAGACAGACAAACACTAGCAAATGAGTGGTTGTCTTTTCACTTATTTGCCATGTTCTTTCACTGCTTTTCCCTGTCCTTTCACTTCTTTGCTGTGTTCCTTTGCAGGTTTGGAGAAAAATAAATGTAACATCCATGTTGTGTTCTGCTTGCATTTTCTTCAAGCAGTGTACCAGTTTGTTTCAAACTAAAAACTCTCCTTACAAGTCCATTATTTTGTTCTTTGAATACCTCACCACTGTTTAGATTGTTTTTTTCCTCTCAGTTTGCTCACATTTTCTCTTTATTTGAATCATATTTTATGACTTTTTGAAATGCCTGTATCCTCTAGGACCCACTATCGTCTAAGCTTTTGCTTTTTTCTCTTCTTTAATATATGTTTAGGAGATTATTTTTACATCTTTTGTTTTTCATTCATTCTCTTATTAAGGCTATTTAAATTCAAAGTTCTTCACTACATTTCAGATTTTCTTTCTTATGGGATACAAGCCATATTCCCTGCTGCATTTTCCCTAAGAGTTTTTTGACCTTTGAAGCTGCAGTTCAGAATAAGATTATCAGGCATTTCCTGCTTTGGGATGCAGCAGTTATATTCCATCCATACTTATGACATCTAGGTAGTCTGCTTCGTCATGTCCACCGAATCAGATGGTGCAATTGCAGAATATTAATAGTGGAATTTAATTATTTAGAGTTGTTGGTGCTCAGGCCATTGTGCTGTATACAAGAGGATGAACTTTGTCACGGTAATTAGTGTACCGTGCCTTGTCCAAATTACCCATAGATAGGTCAAAGCATCTTAACAGCTGCCACAATTTGTCCTGATAAATGCTTTCCAAGGGAACATATCTGAATCCCCTTAAGACTGTTTATCCAGTCATCTACCCTTCACTACCACCATGACTACTTTTGCTGAGTAGCAGAGGGTGTGCTGGAAGCTGGCTGTGCCAGGGCTACAGCTGCATCAGAACTGCCTTTTTAGAGGTAAGGAGGCAGAATGGAGTTTAAGGATATTATACACATTCCCTGTTTGCACATTAACTGTTCCAAAGAGCTGTATTTGGCCTGGGTATAGATAACAAGGGAAAAAAATGTTGATTTTTGATATATTTTGAGGTGCTTTTCTACTACTTTCCCTAACCTGTTGCTTTCATAGACATAAAGTAAATACACAAATAATCCACTTCATATAGGTAATTCTGTTCAGGTGACATGACTGCCCAAGTAAGCAAGGACTGAAATGAATATTTTATTTTTGTCTCTGCCAACCAATTCTTTATTTTTTCTTTCACTTTTTTCTTTTTTTCTTTTCTTTTTTCTTTTTTTCTTTTTTTTTCTTTTTTCTTTTTTCTTTTTTCTTTTTTCTTTTTTCTTTTTTCTTTTTTCTTTTTTCTTTTTTTCTTTTCTCTTTTTTCTTTTTTCTTTTCTCTTTTTTTTTTCTTTTTTCTTTTCTCTTTTTTCTTTTTTTCTCTTTTTTTGGCTGAAATAGGAAAAATTAAAACAATCTCAATCCCTTTTTACCTTTCTGGAAACAGTGCCATGGTACACTATTAAAGAATCAAATAAAGAACAGAAATTATTTTATTGCCATTACTTATTTATTGGCCGCATGCATGGAAACCCTGCTGTGAATATCAGTCCTGCAGTGACAGCCTTTTAATGGGCTTATTTGTGTACTGAGCACAAAGAGCCTTTGGCCAGGCTTTTAAAAGTGATTTTGACCCTGGAACAAGCAAATAGCCACCAAAGTGCACCAGGTAGGCAACAGTAGCATACTCAGAGCTGGCACAGATCTCCCTGTATGCATAAGCTCCCTAAGGCGTCTGTGCTCCTACAGCTGGCATTTTCATAGAAGCCGAACTGTTGCTGCCAACAAATGAGCTGTTGAGAGCCCTACCTAGCACAAGTAGAAACCCTCAGGGCCTTGGGAACAAGATTTGTAATGCAGGCAGGAGAATTTCTATCTTGCCATTAATGTCTGATTTCCTAAGTGTCCTCTGAGGCTGCTGAAGAGAGCTTACTTGTCATGAGTGGAATGGACAAATAAGATAGACTGCCCAGAAACCTCCTACTGTCCTGGCACACAAAATGTGCGCCTGAAATCTTATATCTGCTCACAAAACACATGCTGCATGTACATGAGAAAGTAGATTACATGACGGGTCATGTGCCAGGGCTAAGCTGCTACTGTGGAAAACAGTAGTGATACAACATCCTTCTGTGTCCTGCCAGCTCATCTCTTCTTCTCTGGCAGCTTGTGCACATCTGAGCCTGCCATGGCACTGCTAGGTACAGGCATTGTGGAAGACCTGGATGCTCTGATAAGAGAGTGCCAGACTGAAGCCTGAAGTGAGGACTGTGATCAGCCTATGTGCTTTGCTCAGGGTCTGAAGGTCAATCAGGTCCATGATTTTTGGAATTAGTAGCAGAAATCTTATGTCAACTGTTTTTCTTCCACAGGTATGTTATCTGAATTGTGGGAAGTAGTCTTATGTGGTATGTCATCTTGCTCCTTTTTTTGGTTTGTTGTTATTATAGCAGCATTTAGCTACTGCCTCGTGGAAATATCTATTTTGGGGAGTGTGTGCTGTTGCCCACGTGAGGATGCAGTGATTCCTATCTGGTAATTGGGAATTACTGCCTTGAATGTAGCAATATGCTTATTTTCTGTCCTTACCCTACCATGACCATCTTTGCTTCCTTTTTGATTTTGAGGCCGTCCCTTTCAAATTTCAAGGATTATTTTTATATTATGCAATAGGTTTTAGCAGTCAACCAGACACAAGTCTCATTGATTATATTATTTTTCTCTCCATGAAGATAATTTTCCCATCTATTTCTGGATTTTTTCAGAGACTTGCTAGTTCTTCAAAGCTGATATTGGGCAGCATTTTAGCTGATGGTCCTGTAGCAGAAGTGGGATGGGTATTCTTGTACTGAGAGATTCTATCCAAGTGCAAAATGTTCATTCAGTGACTGCAAAAATGATTAATAATTTTATTTAAATGTTATTTTCAGTCAATTAATATCTCATCATGCAAATATAAATATTTTAGTATTTTAAAAAAGTAGACTTTGATCCAAGAGCAACAATTCCTAGAAAAGATGTACATTTTAAAATTCTTAGATTATTGACTTAAAGATTCATTTTAAGAGATATGGTAGCTAAAAAAAAAAAAAAGCCTAAGTGATTAAGTGATTATGTTCACCATTACTCATCTGATTTTAAAAAAAGAACATTTTTTCTCATGTTTGTGTTTAAAGCAATCAAACAAACATACCCTGACTCAAATCTGGGAACTAGAATTTCAACTTGTAGCCTGCAGCACTTTTCTATAATTGATTTATGAACCTCTGAATTTCACCTGTAAAAGGACTTTGTGGTCTGACATATTCTTCCCCTCCCTTTCTTTTTTCTTTTTTTCCCTCATTTCCTCTGAATTATTTTATATTCAATTTAGACACTTTTTCAGCAGGGGATTTTGCATATGAATTTTGCACGGCTTTAAAACCTTCCTTTCTCTGATGCATATTTCATGATTTTCATGTTCTCAAAACCCCATCCTTCTTCACAAGAAGGCCTGAGCACAAACTACAAGCTGCTATTAAAAATAGTGACTTTCCAAAAGAACTGTCCACGTTTTTTATGAGTGATTGAGAAAACAAAAAGAAAATTTTAAACAATTTTGAAGTGAAAAAGGAATAAGTAATAAGGCAGTAATTCTGAGAAGTATAGTCTTATGAGAACTACAGTTGGAGAAATTTAAGACCTTCATAGGTTCTTGACAAGGTCACTTTTATTCCTAAATTGTCATGTGGAAATGAATGAATGAATTCAGCAACCCCCGAATCTCACAACAAGGGTAAATATTGATAATATTTAATGGCAGAAGCTCAGGTCCTGACTTTGGATTTGAAAAAAGCTGATTATGGTGCTGGTTCTATCCCAATCTTCCAAGAGAAGACAAGCCACTTTAATGAATATGTGTCTACCCTTAGGTATCTAAGTTTTGCTAAAATTACGCCTTGAGTATCTCTGCATCAACAGATAATCAGTAATTGGGAATTACTTCATTTATCTTCCTCAAAAAGTGTTAGAGGATTAATGAATGAAAATTGTGGTAACAGTAACTATTACATTTTTAAAACCAAACCTTTTTTTTTTTTAATAAATTAGAATAATTGTGAGAGTTGTAATTGGTTTTAAAATAGAACAGCATCTAACTCAGGAAATGTAATATTACTAAGCCACTAAATTAATATGTGACGTTATAAACATTTATGAGTATAATCATTTATGAGTTTACAGATCTAAGACTAATGTCTTGGTATCCACTCATTGCCTACTGATTTCTGAAAATTCTTGTTTGAAACCTTTACTCAGAAACATCCTGGAGTTAAACAGACTGGCTGACTTGTCAGCTTGATTTAGGTCAAAGCCGAACCAAAGGAATTCTATCCCTCTCTCTCACAGGCTGTCCTACCTCACAGTTTCATGACCTTTCATATGGCAGAATTTGTAATTAGAGAAGGGAGTAAAAAGGCTGTTGTGAGTCAAAGTTCAAGGCATTCCTGATTTGAACAATGACACTGTTCCATATTCATTGTGTCACAACAACTTCCATAACAAATTTAAACAGTTTGCACGTAGAGTCTGCATGACCCCCAACAGAAGGACCTGCAGTTATTCAAGGTTACAGAATTCAATCTGCTCTCTTTTTTGTCTATTGCCAATAGTTCATAATATAGGAAAATATGTGTAAAAATATTTATTTCCTTCATACCACTTTATTATCCTGAGTGATATTTCTCAGATATCACTAAGGAAATAAATTGGACAATTTTGAGATGAATTTTTATCTTTGTTTTTCCAGATATGGATCAGGACCTTGGGCTGGTTAATCTTCTGGGGATTTTTGGGGTTTTTGTTTTTATGTTTGTTTGTTTCTTTGTTTTGGTCTAAATCATCCTAAATAACACATCACGTGTCAAAAAAGCTAAGAGTTGAGCAAAAGTTTCTTTTCCCTGGCAGTACAGTTATGAAGCTGTGTAGTTTTAAGTCATGAGTTCTCTGAACTAAGACAGAGCATTTTACACAGAATGGAGGCACAACTGACACTGCCAGCAGATGAATTAATCTGTTGAGCTTCTTGAGCTTCACTCTGGATGGGAAGAACCCTCTGAGTCAGGTATAGCCATTACCAGCCTGAGCTCCTATTTGTCATTTTGTCACTGATGAGATTGCCTCAGTGCTCATCTCTTCTGCTACTGTACAAAATCAAAGAGACTTGTTTAAACTGCTGTGGCTTAATCTGACTAGTCTGACCATTCCCCTGCTAGCTAGAAGCATCCACAGACATGAATGACTGAGAAATATAGCCAATAATGGCTACATCCTTAAACTGTCTCACATTTATATTGACTAGTTGATTCCAACTGCAAAATCAAACAGATTAAACAGCTGCTGGAAGTGGTCTAGGATTACTTGCTTGGCTTCAAAACAAGATGAATTAGAAGGGATCACAGGGTCACATGTGCACTCAGAAGCCTTCCACTTAATTTTGTTTCCTCTCCTGAATCCAAAAGGTTACTCCTGCATATATGAATTATATCTAGGTTGAGATGCACACTCTCGGAAATCCCTAATATTGCAGAGAAAGATGGATTAATTCCCAGCTTCTCCCAGATTAGACAGAAGCCCTGATCCTAAGTACAAAGGGCATGAAAGGATCTGTGCCTCAGAGGATGCCATGGAGATAAAACAGAAAGCTTAGCCAAGAAGCACAGAGAGAAAATTCTCTCTGTCCAGTGAGCCCTCTGCACTTCAGAGAGAAGTTTCTCCTCTATTTGTAGCCCTACCTGATCTTTCTGATTCACAGGCTTGCACACGAGTGTTTTTGCGTTTTATATTTTGTCAAGTCATTTTCAACAGCATCTGCAACAATTGGACTCAGTCTTCTGCATAACTTCCCTTTCAGCATTGATGCACATTGGATGGGTAGGGTTTCTCTCTTTTATGTTTCTGTAAATTGGGAAGAGAATGTATCTCAAATCAATTAAAAAACTGTAGTAGTATAAAATGGGCTTAGAAGTGGACTGATAAGAGCTCTTAAGTTCATTAAAAAAATCTAAAATTTCTATGACAAGGCATAGTCAAAGATACCAATATCACAAAGATACAATGTTACATGCTTTTGTTTGAATTAGGAATTCCTTTTTGATGTATAGGGAATGGTCATTCCTTAGTGACTGTTCTTCAGTGTGGACTTTTAAAAGGCCTTTGGAACAGACCTCTCTCCACACTGTTCTCACCATTTTTACAGGCTGTTCAGAAGATTTTTCATATAGGAAGGAAGCTTTCTCTTCATTCCTTGTACCCTGTTGAAAGCATAGTAATTCCTACTGTTTTGCACAGGTGACAATTCTTTTGGCACACAGTAAGAAGGACAACAACATTCAAATCTTCTTAACTCTTGTAAAAATAAAAGATGGAAAATACAGAAAAGGTGATAGTAACCTCACATTCTTCCTGATGATGGAAATTCTAACTATTGCAGCACTGGAAAAACGTTTCCTCATGGGTCATGGCAAGCTGCAGAGTCTCCAGATGTGGTGAGGTTCTCCAGCTCTAAATTAGCATTTCTATAGGATCTTCCTGACATTCATAGGTCACTGAGAGCAGCCAAGTTTGGAGTGTAAACCGAGCCTTGAAGAGACCATGGGACAATATATGCCAATGCCCATATGTCAATGAAGTTACTCAAGTAGGTACAAGTAACATTTTGATGCAAGTCCCAGATGTAAGTAGAGCCTGGGAGAAGAATTCATTGAGAGCAGCCCTGCAGAGAAGGACTTAGGGTTTCTCATGGATGAGAGACTGGACATGAGCCAACAGTGTGCACTCAGAGTCCAGAAAGCCAATTGTATCCTCGGCTGCATCAAAAGCAGCAACAGGGCAAGGGAGATGATTCTGCCGTTGTGAGACCCCACCTGGAGTGCTGAATTCAGCTCTGGGATCCTCAGAAACAAGAAAGATGTGGATCTCTTAGAACAGGTCAGGAGGAAGGCCATGAATATGCTAAAGGGATGGAGCACCTCTCTTGTAAAGACAGGCTGAGGTGGGATTATTCAGCCTGGAGAAGAGAAGGCTCTGGAGTGACATAATTTCAGCCTTCCAGTACCTTAAAGGGGCTTGTATAAGGAGGGAGAAGGACTTTTTACATGGACACATGGTGACAGGACAAGGGGCAATGGTTTTAAGCAGAAAGGGTACAGATTTAGATAAATTGTTAGGAAGAAATTCTTTGTCTTGAGGGTACTGGAACGGGTTGTTAAGAGAGGCTGTGGAGACACTAATCCTGGAAGCACTCAAGGCCAGGTTGGATGGGTCTCTGACAAACCTGATGCAGTGATTGGCATTCCTGCCCATGGCAGGGCAGCTGGAACTAGATGATCTTTAAGTCTCTTTCAACTCTAACTATTCTATAATTCAGTGATTCGAAGAAAATATTTCATTTTGAGAAGACAATGCACTGTGCTTATGCTTGAATACACACTGAATACATGTAAATTGATTAACTATGCATTTCTTATGCATACATTGAGTAATAATACTATTTTATAGAGCATTCCCATGGTATCCATGAAAATGAGGCATACACCTGAGAGGTCATGGATTCTCTAATATAGATGGTTGGTAAGTGGACGCACATTATTCAAATTATGCCTGTACACATGAGAAGAAAGCAAGTACATGGATCACTAGCTCCTTGTACAATAGGCTGCACCTCTACACCTAAGCAGGTTTTAGCAAAGATATTATAAAAATGCAAATGAAAAAAATTTAAAAATAGCAAAAAATATTATGGAGGTAGGATGTCTGCACCAATGGGAATAATTTTATTTATCTAGTAAAAGTCACTGAAGCTATAAGAAAAGCCGGTGTGTTTTTCAGTGATAATGACTGAGAAATTTGTAGTCATCTAAGCTGATGAAACTTACAGATTTTAAAGGCATTTACTTTAAGAATGTATACCCAACCAGGAAGGAATAAAAGAGAAATTAGTAATGCTTTTTGAGCAATGAATTAATCTTTGATGAATAAATGAATTGAGAAAGAATAAGAAGCTGTGTGGTCAAGAAGGAGGAAAGACAGTGTCAAAATAAATAATGAAGCCTCATGGTGTGAAGACAAGTAGAGGTCAGTGGCAGACATTCTGAGGGGAGGCAGACTGATGAAAAGCCTCTTTCTGAGAATTAACCATAAAAAAGAAAATGCAATAGTTCAGTCCAGACACATTGTTGGTTAATCACTAAAGTCATTTTGAAGATGACTGGGAAGTACAAACACATTTTTCAACAATCTCTACTGTGTATGCATTCAAATACCCTGTTTTATAAGATATACTGTATTGAAACTGACTGATACTAGAATATATGACCACTGGGTCCCATGTCTAGTAAAAGTAAAAACCAGAAACTCACACATTCAAAGAATACAGAATTAGATGAACTTGACTTCCTTAATGCACTGTGCTAAATATTACTGAGTATCTTGTTTTGAGAACATTAATGTAGACCATAGGATTCATTCCTACCTGTGATAAATACTCATAATCAAGGACAGAGACTGTGAAACTTTCTCTAAGATAAGAAAGTGTTATCTTGGGAGTAGGTACAGAAGTATTTTCTGCTCTACTGGTTATTTGGGCAACTAGTGTTGCAAAGCTACTTTAAGGGTATCTGATCACTTCAGAAATGGGTACTGTAAAAACGACAGTATTCTGTCTTCATATTGTCAGAATAAGCTTATTTAGACCAAGCTTTTACTTCTGCCAGTTGTCTTCCATCCAGATGTTACTTTCAGCTAATTGCAGAGATAAGGAGATCCTGGTTTGTGCTTTTTATATTCAGTTATCACTGTGTTTCTAGCGTTTAATCTTGTTTGCCCCAAAATACATGTAAGTACTAATAGAATGATATTAAATAGGAAAATGGTAAATCTTATAGGCCTCCACAGTTGAGAAGGTGGATGGGAGAACTGTTACTACAATAATACTTTAAGCTAAGTTAGAGAAAAAGCTGTGATATTAGTCTTTGATTGCTTTTTTGCAGCTTTAGAAGTGGGGCCAAAATATCTGTCAATCTCTATTACTAAGCACTAGGAAAGGTCTCACAGAATGAGAACCACAGGATTTCACCATTAGCGCCTGCAGTGGAAGAATTGATATGATCTAATGTTAAAATCAGATTATAAATCTGCCTCACCAGGCCTGGAATTAGCATCTTCCTGCTGTTGCTATCTGTGCTTATTTCAAGTTCCCACTGTGGGAATTCTTTGTTTGGTGGCTTATCTTATGGGAGGTTCCTTCTGTGGCTTTGACACTGTTTTGAGATAGGAAACTGCATTCTTTAAGTCTTTACATTTACACTGTCATAAAAATATAGAGATTTATAATTGTTGTAATTGCCATCCTGTACTTATGTCATACGGTGTGAAATCCTATGTAAATTTCTTAAATTCTTTTATGAAATGTAGGAGAATCATTAGACAGTAACTGAGCTGTGGAACTTGGAAAGTAGACATAAGTGATCTTGCACACCTGTTTGTTTTCTGTGAAAATGAAATACATGTCTATATCTGAATGAAGTGGGAAAGGTTTATCTATGCATTTAGATAAGCTAAAAAGGTTAATTTCTAGCTCAGGCAGAGCCCATGCATTCATTTCAAAAGCATTCTGTATCATATGGCAACCTTTATACTAAATATTAATCTTTGAAAGAAAACATGAATATTAACTTTAAAATATAGAAGATAAGAAAAGCTATTGAGTAATCACAATTATTTGTTTTCTTTGTATCCTAATAGAGGATCACATCATCAGTCTGCAACAGATAGACATGTAGATTGGTATATCTGGGATCTGGACCAGTAGATGGCACTGCGGGAATGATGATGGCTTTTGGAGGGCGATGGGTGTTAAGTACCTCATACTCCACCACACAGACTACTAAACAATTTTTGTCTCCCACTGATTTCACCAGTTTAATCCTGTGAGTCAGATTTTCCAGGCTTACTTACTGCCAGTGGAGGATATACTGAAACTGCTGACACCAAGTACTTAATGTAGTTTATGTCATAGAAATAGTAATCTCCTATATTAAATTACTTGCTCACAGAAGATACCTTTTCCTAGCAAGTTTTCTGTCATAATATTTACCTTCAGATCATCAGCTCACATGTTTGTTTGGATGAGTTGTCAAACTGGCACAGAGATAACAAAGGTTGCCAGTGGTATTCATTGTGAAAGTTGAGGCAGCCTGGCTCTGCTGGACTACCAGTGGAACTAGCCCATTTTATGAAGTGAGGGTGGCCTTCTGTTCAGGCATCACACTCATTTTAGCAGCCCAGGAGCTTGCCGAGAGAAATGAGCTTTTCTTGAGTTGCAGTTTTTGAAACTCAGTCCAGGCTCCAAAAAGCAAGCAGGCTTCTTTCCACATCACAAATCATCAACAGTAACAAAGTTTCCAAGGGCTAAATTATGCCCTTAGTGGTACCGATGTGATTGTTTTGCCTGTAAGGTTTTTGAACAGGTGTAACTATTGGGATTTAGTGAGCAATTTTGCCGATGATGCTCAAGATGGAACAGTATCCAGCTGTCTCAAATAGTTATATTACTTCTGCAGGGCTAAGAGAAATCAGCAAACTGACAAACAAAAAGGTGTTTATTTTTGTCACTAAAGTAAGTAGATAGGCATCTAAAAACAAATGAGATTTGATCTATTCAGAGAAACGATGCTGACTGTTAGCATAATCCTTTTCTGCAGGAAGTTTGTTTTTTTTCTTTTTTTTTTTTTCTGTTTGAGAATCAGACTTTACAACGTATTATATGCATCCTCTGATGGCCTTTGACACACTTGGATTATCACACATCTGCTTACAGAAGGTTTTTAAATTCAAAGATTGAAAATATTACAATTTTAAAATATTACAATATTACTGTCCACTGAAAGGGTAGCCCAGAAATCCAGAAAGCCTGATGGATTAATAATTACAAGAAATAGCATACCAGAGAAATGAGAAGTTGAGGATTTGCAATGAATATGGATACTCAAAAGTACATCTTTTTCTTTACCACACGACAAATTTTTGTTATGAAGTACTGTGTTCAAGGCTGTACTGAAATAAGGGGGTTTGCAGGCTGAAACCTGTCAATGTGAAAAGTAAACTAGCCCTGGTATCTGTACTGTATTAGCAATCTAAATGGCAGAATAAAGACTAATTGGGCCCTACAGCACTTTTACTGATGGATGTCAGAACTAAAATTCCTTCATAGGCAGAGGTCAAAGATCCATCTAAGCCCAAATGGTCCACTGGTTTAATTGGTTCAGGCATACCAGTTTTCTAGCCAGCAAAACACAAGAGTGTGATATGGACAGCATCATAATTGACTGCCTTTGGCTCCACAAAATAAGCAGTCAGGAACCCATTTATAGTTGGGTCAAATGATGACAGATTTCAGGAAGAATTCAGAATTTTCAGTGGACAAGACTGTGTGCAGAAGGATGCTGTAATGACTGTCACACAGCTGCTGCATCCCTCGTGGTGTCAGTCATAGCTTCAGTCCTGCAGTCCCAGCTTTTCACCACCCACTGTGGCCAAGTCACAGTATCATTTGTTGATCCCTGATTTGGGGACCAGATTTATACCAGGCTCCATCTGACAATAGATCCCAGAAGAGCAATAACACTATGAGGAAGATTAGAAAACAGCCAGTGTCAGCCACAGTCTCAGTGCTGTGGTATGTCTCATTTGCAATAGAAATGGTGGATTTTGTCTTGTTTTGCCACTAAAGACCTTTTCCATCTGGAAGATGGCCTGTGAGCTGGGGCATAAAAAGGAATTTACTTTTTTTTCCCCTGAATCAAGAAAGTCAGCCAAATTAATATGCATAATATATTTTGGATTAAATGTAATTTGATAAATTTAATATTATTTCACTTGATAAAACTGCAGAAATTAATGTCCCATTGAAAGAAAGTAAATCACATACACATTTGAATGTTTGTCTCAGTTGTTTTAGAAACTCTCTTTTATTAACTGCTCAAAAATTGAGTCGTCCTATTTTATATTGAATGTAATCAGAACATATTGAAATTTCTGAATTAAACATATGTAAAAATTATAAAATAGGAGATGCAGTATTTAAAAAGCAATCTCTCACTTGTTACTTTTTATCTCTCTGTAAAATGTCCTCACAAAATGCTATATTCTTTCTTTGTGATTTTTCTGCAATCATTAAACATGAAACTTTCTTTTTTTTTTTTTTTCAATTAGGTTTACAATTCCTTCATGCACAATTCCCTTACCATACATACAGACATACAGTCCTTTACCATATATATAGTATTTAGAAGGTGGAAGACAGTTCCTGTAGCTGGTACAAGGTATATGTTAGGAATGCAGTGGTACCCCTGGTGATCACTCAGCAGTGATATAATGGCTGACATCAGTGCAAGCTGGACTGGTCTTTTGCTTCTCTCTACCTCAGCGATTTCCTCCTTTACAGAGGATGTTGCTTTTTTTCTAGCTAGAATCTGTCCCTTCAGTTTTGAGTCCCTGATATGTCCAGTGTTTGGCATCAAATGATTGGTGTAATAGTGATGCTTTTCCCATTATGCTTTCAAGTTAGGGCTTTGACTCATTAATTCTGCAAAACACCTGGTCTCCTTCAGCTTAAAGACAGCACCTTCCAAAACACTCAGGTGTATCTTATTTCAAAGGGTATCAACAGCTTCAGAACTGATAATTCCAACTCTTACCTTTCCATTTGAAAATATATTCACAAGTGAACTAAGGAATTATTAAGCTCAATTAACTAAATCTTATTTGTAATAAGGTAAGGAACCCTACAGCACTTTGAAATTCCTTACTAGACAATTTCTGGATACACTTATTAAGGATCCTTGTCTACTTGGAGCATGACTTCACAGTATTGACCCAGACCCAAGGTTTATCTAGCACAGTATCCATAGCAATCACCTAATTGTCATGCATTCCTAACATTTCGGTTTTCTGACTGTAGATCTATATCAAGCATCTCCAAATATTTTCATTTTTATAGTAATGGTTAGCTATTACTCTAAGTTCTCTTAATGATCTGATAATTAATTCTGGATCTTGTTGAGCCTTTGTGAAGGGTTTCTTTTCCTCCTTCCTTCAAAGATAGATTCCATTTGTCAATATTCAAGGAAAAAACCCAAAAACCACTTTTTTACTTTGCTTTTCACTTTCGTCATATTGCCCATCCTTTTGGCTCTCTAGGCCCCTGTGAAGAAACTAACAGTACATCATGGGCTTGACCCTCCTAAGCATCTTTGTGGCATCTGCCAAAGTTGCTTCTCACTACTCATCTCCTTCCCAGATCATTAAGCATGGTGACACCTTCTCTTGAGCCTTGAGGGCCCCACTATTAACCTTTTGCTAGGAGAGAAAATTGATCATTTAATCCTGCTCTCTACTTTCTGTCTCCAAGCTAGGTTTTGATCCATGTTACAAATCTGGGCTATGACACATCCCGGTGAAGTCAATGGGTGCACTATAAAGCTAAAATCTTGGTACGTGCTCAAGCTTGTTCAACTCCAGCAGACAAAAGACCTAACTTCTAACTAAGGAACAGCCTCAGGTTATGGGAAGAGGAATGTCTGAAATAGAGTTTCTAAAGCAGTTTGAAAAACTTTCTAGGGTATTTTTGTTTGGTTTTGTTTGTTTGTTTTTGTTTTGATTTTTTATTTTGCACTAAAACACTGCCTGCATTTAACTATGGCAGTAAAGTGTCTACTGTTTCAACAGATTAATATTATGATAGTAAAAAACTAATTACTTTCATAATAAAAGAATTTTCCTAAGGCTCAGTATTTTTATTGCTTAAGGAAAGAAAATGAAGAAGAAAATGTGTTCAATTTTTGATAGTTTACATGGTAATTGCAGTATGTCAATGGTAAATCGCTTGTAGATAACTTCTAACTCAACAGTGACTACCCCACATTCTTCTCCTAAACTACCCCACCCTTGTCCCTTATCTTTCCCATAATAACTCCAGACACAACTTCCACATTGCGGTATTTTTCTTTGTGCAGTTAATTTCTTATGTTGGCAAAACATCTATGACTTGTCTTTATTATCTGAGACTTGAAAACAAGTCTTGTTGGGATCTTTTTTTAGAGAACATTTTCTTTCTGCAAAAGTAAAAACATCTGGGACGGTCTAACACTTCTGAACTGTAGAGTCATTCTTGTACCAAGAAAGGTTCCTTGGTACATTAACAGGACTGACTATTAAGTTGAATTGCCTGATGCTTGCTCTGAACCTCTCTGTTAAGAGTCCAATTACAGCGAATCAGAGGATGCAGAATCCTCTTCTGCGTCTGAATTTTCAGTACCAATACACAACCAGAGGCATTGTCTCTGTCTCCAGTTAATTTTTTTTTATTCAAAATTTTTATTCTCTAATTTTTAAATTTTAATTTCACTGTTTCTTAGAGAAGAGTATTTGCTTTCTATTTCCTTTATATTTTCCCTTTACTTCCCCGTATCGAGGCTTTTCCATTCCTTACAATGAGAAAACTTGTTTAACTCAGTACAATAGTGTCTTTATAAAAAAAAAAATTGTCCATTATAGTTAAGTCTCTATATTTCATATGTGTCTTTCGACTGAGTTGTATGTTATGAGAACCCAGAAGAACACTCATTCTTCAGTCATGCCACTTATTTCTTGGAAACTAGGAAAGTGTAGCAGATTCAGTAAATTTTAAAATTCTGGTTGCTCGAAAGATAACAGCTCTCCTATACTAGTCAGCTCAGTTAGCTTGATGTTTGGTAAACCAGAAAATTCCCTTCTCTTACACCTTATATTTTCACTGTATGTAATAATAAGATCATATATTTTGAGACTGTATTTAAGATTGTTCGGTTTTACCTAAAAGTGAAAAACTTTGCATGGGACCAATAAATTACAGTGATTTCTTATTGACAGGAGACATCAAACCCTCAGAAGTTCTAGGCAGCTCACAAGAAGAATATTATAGATGTAGCTTTCCAAGCCACTGAGTATTATGTGATAGTCTCCTAGATAAATCTCTGATGTATGGATTTTTCATCCAAGAAAGAAAACGCAAAACAACAATTTCAAGCCCCAGAAGCTTCATACTTGGGGGCTGAAGCGAAGAAGCTGTTGATCTCTATGATGATTATGCCCAGCAACGCTTGTCAAATATAGAGGGATTCCTAGAAGTAGATACATGCAGCTTAAGGAAGGCAAAGGCCACTAGGGCAAGCAGTCTGTCATCGAATTGGTTTGACTTGGTTGCATTTCCATAACTCAAGAGAAATCAAACTTAACCTGCTTATCTAACTCTGGTTGAAGGAAGGCATAAGGTGAGACGGGGTATGTCTGCAGCCTGATTGTTTAAAGTGCCCTTTGCCTGCCATTTTTTCCAATTGCTGAACACACAACCAAGCAAACAAACAACTTGGCTTTAATAGCTGCTGATCAGCACTGAGGCAGTGGAATTTGAAAGTGTGTCAGAGGCAATCACAGGGGTAAGGATTTACATGAATGAGAAAAAAATGTAGAAAAGGTCCTGTATCTATTTTGAGACATGGATAAAATGTTCAAGATTCAGCCTCTAATTTAGAGAGACTGTTAAGCTGACAGACTGCTCAAGCCAGAGTGGGACTGTGTCACTCACTTGTATGCCCCATTTCTTATGATCTTTCCCTCTCTTGAGCACTGCTGGGCATGGAATACTAGCTGAAGCACCTTGACATGACTAGATGTGTCAGTGCTTTATGCTCATTCTGTCTGATTTAAAAGAAGATTTAAATTCTCTCTGAAGACAATTAAAGATATCTATAATTTCAGAATGTATTCAGAGATACTTAAAAGACAAGTATAGGTGCAGCTACATCTGTGGCAGGGGTAGAACCTCAAAATAGTTTTGACGTGTTCTGTTGAGGCATGCTGGTACATACATTTCTACTTCACAGTACACTGCCTCTGCTGTTTGAGTTACAAAGCTCAAATTGCCCCATCAACCATAGCCATTCCTCAATAATGTTATAATCCTGTATTTCACACACATTTTTTCTGTGTGGTCCACATTATATTTTAGTAAAGCTTCAACTCTTTGGCCCATTGTTTCTCAAATAGCAATGGAAAAAGTGTTAACACCAGTTCAAGAAAAAGTCACACTGTTTGAGAATTTGGAAATGAAAAAATGCCCATCTTCCTCCTCACCAGCAAGCCACTTCTTCTGGAGCAGAATATCTAGCAACATCATGAAGCTAAGCACAAGAAGATTAAAAAGGAATTTTATCACATCTCTAGCCATGTGCACTCAGAACCTGCATCCTACTCATAATTTATAAAATATATTTGACTTTTATCTTTTTCATCTAGAGGTGGTGTACTTTAAAGCTGATGGTGGCGAAAAAGTATATTACTGAAATTCCTAAAAATGGAAATATAAATAAATATGGATTCAACTGAAATTTTTCTCAAAATCAATACTTTTTTAAAAAATTATTCAAATAAATGTGAAGAAATCTGCTTTCTATGTTCAAAGTAAGGGAATGAGGCATTCGTTTTAATGTAGATGGACTCAGTTATAATATAAAGGCACTTCCTCTATCTTGAAAGCTTTTTATTCACATAAAATCTATAGTAGCTTGAAAAGATAATGGTATGTACTTCAGAAGGATTAGAACTGACCAAAATGATGAATAAAGAACAAGGAAAGACAAAAAAATTTATTACAGGATAAAGGAGCATAGATAGCTAAACCCTGCAGCATTTATAAGGCAAGGAACTATTTCTGCAAATGTGAACTTAGTTCACTGAAATGAAAAAGATTTGTTAAGTTTGAATATGAAAAAAATGTAATTCTGACGCTATTCTTTTGCACAGTTCACCATCACGCTGCAGTACTCCATGGTATTGCATATACATACTTTCAATAGAATTTCTATATGAATTTCATTGCACAAACCCCACCATTTTAAACAAATAAACAATTTGTAGCAAATAAATAAATAAATAAATAAATAAA
Organism: Sturnus vulgaris; assembly: GCF_052056855.1. Classification (NCBI taxonomy): domain Eukaryota; kingdom Metazoa; phylum Chordata; class Aves; order Passeriformes; family Sturnidae; genus Sturnus; species Sturnus vulgaris. Next base: position 94,393,473 of record NC_142245.1, on the reverse strand, counting down.
TAAATAAATAAGGCAGGATGGGTTGTGCGTGGTGGTGTGTGTGCAACAGGGGCAGCTCCTGTGAGAAGCTGACAGAAACCTGCCCTCCAAGATGAGCCCACTGCTGGCTGAGGCTAAGCCCATCAGCCACAGTGGTAGCACCTCTTGATGAAAAACATAATTAAGAAGGGGAAAAAACTTGTGGCCAGACAGAGAAGTGATAACATGTGATAAGAACAGCTCTGCAGACACCAAGGTCAGTGCAGGAGGGGCAGGAGGTGCTCCAGGCACCAGAGCTGAGATTCCCCTGCAGCCCATGGTGAGACCATGGTGAGGCAGCTGTGCCCCTGCAGCCCATGGAGAACCACAGGGATGCAGAGATCCACCTGCAGCCCATGGAGGAGGCCATGCTGGAGCAGGTGAAAGCCTGATGGAGGCTCTGACCCCTTAGGAGACCTGTGCTCAAGCAGGATCATGTCAGGACCAGTGGCCCCGCTGAGAGAGGAGCCCAAGCTAAAGTAAATTTGCTTGCAAGACTTTTGGCCCACACTGTAGCAGTTTGTGAAGAACTGCAGACTGGGAAGAACAACTTGCCCTGGGGAAGTTTATGGAGGCCTCTCTCCCATGTGAACTGACCACAACCCCCACTTTCAATTCCCAGTACTTAGGCAGAAGGAGGTAGAGAAAATCAGGAGTGAAGTTGACAATTCCTTTTCGTTTTTATATTTTGCTATTACTCCAGTGAATTTTAGTTCTTGCTGTAAAGCTGCAGTTTCAGTAGGAGGGGATGATATTTTCCTAGTCACATGCAGAGAAGTGTCTACAGTCTAATATTTAGGACACACACAGGAGGTAAAAGATGTGAGGTTAAATATGCTTGTGCTGAGCAGAAAAATGACCTTGGGTCTTTTGTTTGCAGAGTGAGTGTTCTGATAAGGGAACTATAATACCAAAGGTCAGCAGGAGCACCACAGTTTCTTCACTTTGAAGAAGGCAGAAGCTTCACCTGCATTTTTTTTTTTTTTTACAGCCTGTATGTGCTTCAAAAGCAGAGTGTATGCCCAGGAAGATTAGGGGCTTCACGGGATATTGGCATATGGGAATCCAGCTCCCATATCCTGACATGATTAATGGAGTTCCACTGCCTGGGCTGTTGTACACATGTGCTGATGCAGAAATTGGAGTGCTTTCAGGAACTTTCTTGTCAAATAGGGATGTGCCCATAGCCCTGAAGTGCTTCCAGAACACAGATCAGCAGCTATGCACTTTCTTGTCCCCTTTTTTTTTTTTTTGTCTACAATACAGAAGTTCTGCTTGATTTTCTTTTTTTCCTTACCTATTGAGTTCCTTCCCCTCGCTGCCTGTAGCTGTATATTCTGAAATGGAAGATAGAGCAGAACTGAGGCCATGTTCTCCTCGTGCATAAAGAGACTTGAGAGTTTGTGATGTCTCACTTCCCTCCTTCTTTTTTGTCCAGCTTCATGCTTTACCCTTTTGGCTGTTTGGGTAGTACTGATATGAACAGAAATTTATGGTCATTTAGAGCAGGGTCCTAGAAAAAAGGACAAAGATAGCAGAAAATGCTACTTTATTTATTCAATATGCTGAATTGTTTTTTGACACTGTTTTGTAGAGTTCAAGTTTTCAGTAAAGCAACTAAAAATTGATTTTGATCTTTTCATCTGCAGAATAACCTCTGCAATCAGAAATCAATACTCATGCAATGGGCAAATCAGAATGTTCCTGCCCACAAGTATCTGCAGCATTATGTTTTAAGCAGATGTTGATGTACTTTCATTTGGAAAAATGGCTTATCTGCAGAACATGCAGATGCATGTGGTAGTTTAAGTTGTAGTGCAGAATGTCAGAGCTTTAAAACCATAATCTAAAATCAGGGATGGGATAGATTTCTAGTTTCCAAATGACATTTCCAATTACACTTTCAGAAAATAGTAGTTCTAGCTTGTCTCACAGTGGAGACATTTGAATGGAGACTGTTTTAAAGACTTTTATGAAATTGTCTCTGTCTTAGGTAGTTGAATACCTGGTAAACATTGTAGCTGGTTTTACAGGCAAATGGCTATTAAGGACAGTACTGCCACCATCATCAAGAAAAATAAGTATAAAAATAAATAGAGCCTTAAATCATATTTCTGTAACACTGCAGAATGAGTAAGCCCACAAGCATGACATTTCCCATAAAGTTCATACTGACTTTCACTTGGGATAACCAATAATAGATCTTCCATTAATACATGTAATGATAATCTGGTATTTGTGTAGCATTCAACACAAAACCATCACCTGGATTTTACCTCTCTTCACATCTTAAATCAGAAACAAATCCTGGTAGTATGGATAAATGGATATGTTCATGATTCACACCTCAAAAGGCATGCCTGATGCAGACCAGGATCAACATCATATTAGCATTAAGAGTGTACGTAAATAGCTCCTCACATGGAAACAACCTGCAGGAAAGAACAAGATAAACAGGAGTTCATTTATCTTTAAAAATCCAGCAGCTATTTATGCAGGTCATAATTTGCAACTTGATTTATTAGATTATATATCCATATATGTACACACACACACACACACATATATCTAGAAGAGGCAGTAGCTACCCTGAAAACTTCAGATATGCATTTTGACTCTTTGAGAAAAGATTTCCAGAGGTTTTATACAGTGATCTTTGGATTCCCAAACAGAACATTTGCATATCCTTTTCACCTCTGTTTCTGCATGCAAAAAAAATGCATATAAAGCCTGTAATGAAAAGAATTTTTTTAATTTAAAACAATTTTAAAAATATTTTAAAACTACAAATATTTAAATACAATAATACCTTGAATCAGATGTAGTGTTACTGATACTAGTTCTTTGACCATCAGGCAAGCTGCTTATTGTGATGTCATTCAGAGTTATTGAGTTCATATGTTGGATTTCTATGTCCCAGCACTGCTGCTAGGCCATAGGTGCCAGTGTCTGGCTGCCACCAGTGCTGGAACCACTGACATTACATTTGGTGTAATGAGCTCTCTTTATTTATTTATTTGTTTTGTAGTTATTGGGTTCCTCTGCAAATGGTATGGACTAGAGAGAGACAATGTTCCAGCAATGGTGTCCAGTGACTGGCACAGCTGGCATCAGCAGGACCAGGGGAAGGCACAGACAGATGGAGGTTTAAAGGACAAGCCAGAGTCACTGCCAATCAATAGCAGACTACCAGCAATTGTAGCAAAGTATGTCTAGCATCTAAGGCAATGAAATGAAAAATGACAGATACACCTAAATGTAAGTAGGAGACTGAATTCTCAGTCTGAAAGGAAGCAGGCAGAGCAATATAATGCTGTTGAAAACTGTGTTAGATTTCCTTCTATAAATTAAGGGTGTAACAATGTAGCTGGAGGCTAAATTCAGACTGGGGTGCTGCTGAGTACAGGACAAAATGTTCAGAAAGAAAAATCAGCATCATTAACAGGAATGGTTGACATCGCATAATTTTGTTGTGTTTTTAATCAGCTATGTAGGGGCTTTGGTAGAGAAAAAGATTAACATTTTTAGAAGACTGTTTTCTGTCTTCACTTTGTTCACAGTTCAGCATATACTTGATCTTCCAGGCATTATGGTGGGGGGCTGAATGTGACAAGTCTCTCTGCTTTGTGTGTCAGTTAAGCACACTCAGTACCCTGTGAGAGAACTCTGCACCTTGGCAGAGCAAGCCCTGGGGCCCCATTTTTGTGAAGCAAGCTTCAGCTGGAAGCACAGACTAAGCTACGTCTGCAGCAGTTCAAAATGTCATTAATATTATCACATAGTTGCAGTTCTTCTGTCACGTAATACCAGGCCTTAATTAGAAGAATATTCACCTTTTTTCTATTTCTGCAAGAGTAGGTTTTTTACTACAGCCCCCTTAATGGAGATTAGTTGCCTGAAATGATGCATCTTACAGCCTGCAGGCAAATTGCTGCTGCTGCTTCTGTTTTCTTTAGCCGTGCAAGCTGCCTGTGAAGCAAAGGGAGGAGGTCTGCCAGGCTCTTCAGCCACGAATGGAGAGCTAGGAGCAGAAGTTCAGCCCTTCTCCAGGGGCAGCTACTTCATAGCCTGTCACGCAGGGATGAAGCTTTTGATCCTGCAGCCTGCTTGAATACCAGAGTCTGTGTTTTGTTTCTATATACCAGGAGCAAGCATACATTATTATTTTAGATTAAAGGTAACAGCCAAACAAGGAAGAATAAAAGAGAGATCTCCTAGAGAGAGGAATTCTTTATGCCTGGAAATGACCTAGCACACTTCTGAGTGTTGTGTATGAAAAAAATGAAATATGCTTTTACAACATCCTGCAGTTATGCTACAGTGAAGCAAGTCCATAGGCAACGGTGTTAACCATTTATATATTAAACTATTTAAAATTTTGTTTAGCTACTGTTTTAATTAACTCTGTTTGAACTGTTTTGCTAAATGAAACTCTTGCTTGTCAGTTTAAACAGCACATAAAATATATACAGTAATCAGAATGCAGGAGGAAAAACAGTTTTAATTTATTTTAAATTCCCCTTATGAAAGAAAACTTTCTCTTTAGATATTATTGGAAAATCATAAGTGTTTGACTTATGTAACATAGTTTCATAAGATTGCCAATATACATCTGAAAAATGCATTGATATCTTCAGGAAGCTTTCTTGTTCTTAAAAGAGTACACGATTAAGTCAAAGGAAAAAATTGAGTACAACAGTTGTGATTGTTATTGATTAGGTTTTGCTTCTGTACATGGGCATGAATTTTGCCCTAGGTTCAATTTATTACCTTTGCAGATATGATGCTACAGTATTGTATATGACTCATGAAGACTGCTGCAAATTGCCACCATTTGACAGATTTTATTAAAATTTACAAAATTTATTAGAAGAATTTGGAACAGTTTATTTAAATCCAAGGATATATGGATTCTGAACTTTATTTGCCACGAGCTTTTCCACAACATTTCCTCTGCCATTACCCATGCTTTAGCACACCATTATTTACAGATGCTTTTTGACTGTGTATTTGGTTTTGACAACTGAGATTTATATGATCAGTTCTATTTTCACTTGTGTATCCTTGCCTTTTCCCTCACTCCTATTCGTATAATCTTTAAGTATGGGTATGAGATGTGCACAGTTCTGTAGTTGCAGTGAGTATGAGACGAGTAAATGTGTTTCCTGTCATTTAAAATGCAATTGATGTAATTTTGATGCGACTTTTCCAATATAATGCCATATTTCAAAATAAATATATTTGATTCTTCCCATTAATGGATGAAAACTTATTTTCATTCTTAAATTTTAATTTTCAAAGGGAAAGACCATAACAGTCTTTCTGATTTTGTCTGTACATTCCGTTTTGTCAAGAATAGCAACAGGCTTGATGAAACAGATTGATATAATCCTGTATTTTCTTTAATTCAGGAATATTTGCTCCTCTGCTTTTTCGTGCTCTTTATTTTAAACATTCTCAATACTCACCACTATTCATCTGCTCTGCAAATGGGTGAGTTATATTAAAAAGTCTGCATTATTTGTAGGTTTTTCCTTAAAGAACAAATGCACTTTTTTGCTTGTCAGGATCTGCTGAATCGGTTTATATTATTTAAGGAGTAATCAATGTAATCTTCAGAAACTCTTTTCCTATTAATCAGGGATTTCTCCCTGATTCTAACTTGTTTCCTTTGAATTATTTCCAAACCATATTCTTTCCCAAGTGAGTAGTAGTAAGACAAGTCTGATTTTTTCTTTTTCATCATATTGAAAGTCTTTGCTTGAATAGTGTTGAAGAATTGATTGAGCAAGTAAATGAATAGCAAAAAGAGGTGCTTATTTTATCATTATCATTGTAGTCTTTTGAACAAAATAACTATACTTAAATTTCAGATAAAATCTAACAAAGTACAGAGGTAGTTTAATTCATTTACGTGTTTTATTGTGTTCAGAGTATTCATAAGCTCATTGTTGTCTTATCTGCTAAGTCATTAAAATAAAGCTTTCCTGACATTTAAGTAGGCTATATAGTTTCTGCAAGTTATTTATGGTGGGTGATTTTTACTGAATAAGCACAACAAGGCCTTAATCTTTAAATGAGTGTCCCTATGCTTCATATTATTAAGCTGAACAAACAGGATATAGTTTGAAGTTTAGCCTTTATTAACAGATTGAAAAGTATAGCACAAAAATCTAGTGATCAAAAGTCTATGCTTTTATTATAAGCTTCATAGTATGAAAATGCACAATCATAAGGGTCTTGTTTAAAAAAAAATTCAAAGAAGATTTTTACTAGGAGACTGAATACCTACTGTATATTGTGTTTACCCAGGGTTTGTATCCAGCTGTGACGTGGAATGTTCTGATCTTAAGATAAATGTAATTAAAATCTGTGAGAAATGTTGAATAATTGAAAAGATTTAGTTGTTGTTGCAATCATTATTTAACTCTGGTCTCACTAAGACTTAAACCGGATCAGCAGAGCTGGGGAGGGTTTTGAATGTAACCATAACATTAAACTGAGAAGCAGAGTATGTGTTGGCCATGACTTGGCAAGAACTGTGTAGTTGTGCCAAGAGTTGGCACCCATGGAAGGCATAAAAAGCAGTGATTTACAGAAGAGGACATCTGTCTGTGAGGATCAGGTTCAAATATCTCCCACTGATTATATAAGAATACAGTAGAAATTAGTGATCAGAAAGCTCCCTCTACCAAAGATTCACCCTCCTTTGGCTTGTGAAGATAACATTACAATGCTGCTCTATTAAAAAATGAAGGGATGAAAAAAAAAAAAAAATTAAATTCTTCTTTGTCTTCTTCTTCTTCACTATTATTATTGTTATTATTATTATTATTTTTAATTAACTATTGTTTTAAATAGTTCTCCCTAGTGAGAGTAAGTGAGAGTCAAAAATATTGTCTCCTCTCTGGCCATGCAAACCTAACACTACTAGCTGCAACAGGGCTTTGCTGAGAAGGATCTGATGTTCCAAGCTCTGAGGATGAAACAAAGTTTTGCTGCAGTTTTCATTGGCTACCATTGTTCAATGACCAGCAGTCATTACTGAAGGGGAATGTTGATCCCAATCCTTTTCCTTTGATCAAGTGATTATGACTGCAGCATAAGACTTGCTCCTGCCTGTTTTCTGCTGCTCTGCATTCTCCTGTTCTCTTTCAGCAGGGAAAGTACTTCTGTACAGAATACCTCCAGGTATGGTACTTCAGGCTTGTAGGATGTTGAAAAGATGGCAAAAATATGATAGGGGAGTTCTTTATTCCCCTTATTTTTTGCTGTGTTCTGAGTGTAACTAGCTCATGATAAGGAGTGACATCTCTCTTTGTCACAGCAGGAGGTTTTGAACATTTTTTCATAATGATAGGTGCCCATGCAACAAGCACGTATGTGATTTTAGGGACTTACATTGCTAAACAATGCTATTGAGAGTAACCCTGCAGAGAAAGATGGGGTGGTGGTTGATGGAGATCTCAGTGTGAGGGGGCAGTGTGTGCTCACAGCCCAGAAGGCCAACCAAATCCTGTGCTGCTTCAAAAGGAACTTGGGCAGCAGTTGAGGGAGGTGATTCTGCCATCCTAGTCTGTCCTTGTGAGACCTCTCTTGAAGTTCTGCGAACAATTCTGGTGTCCCCAACATGAGAAGGACGTGGAACTGTTTGGGCAAGCTCAGAGGAGGGCCACAAAGTTAACGAGAGAACTGGAGCCCCTTCCCTACAAAGACATGCTGAGGAAGTTGGGGCTGGAGAAGGGAAGCTTGTGTGGACACCTCACACAAGGCAATAACCTTCCAGTGTCTGAAGGAGCCCACAGGGGAGCTGCTGAGGGACTCCTTGTCAGGAACTGCAGTGATGGGACAATGACTAATGGGTGCAAATTGAAAGAGGGAAAATTTAGATTCAATCTTAGGAAGAAATTCTTTACTGTGAGGGTGGTGAGACACTGGAACAGGTTGTCCAAGGAGATTGTGGATGTTGCAACCCTGCCAGTGTTCCAAGCAAGGTTGGATAAAACCTTGAGCAGTCTGGTCTAGTGGGAGGTGTCCCTGCCCATGCCAGGAGGGGTTGGGATTAGATGATCTTTAAGGTCCATTCCAACCCCTTAGAATTCTACGATTTTATGATTCTTCAAAACAAACAGTTTGTGTTTCTGTGTCGAGGTTAGGCAGCCTCTTCTGGGCAGGCAGAACACATCAAATAAACTGAGACAGTTTATTTGTCCGTGGTGCACAGCACAATGTTCACCCCAACTATTAAGACTGTAGGCTTTCAAATACTCAAATACCCTGACATTTTCTTAGTTTGATTTTTTTTTTTAAAGCCTTATTCTTTGAAAATAGGATTAGAGGAAGAGAAAAGCACTGAAAATACAAATCTCTTTGGGATACTTCACATATTTGCCAAATATCTCTTAGGTTTATTGTTTGAGTAGAGTTGGGCTGAAATCCAGAAGTCTCCATTTCATCCTGCATTCCATTCAAGGTCTTAACTCAAAAGTCTAAATATTTTTTATGCTTCTGCTGCATTTGCTTCAACTGAAAACTTCACTTGGAGCTTAAAAGGCATTTTGTTTGTAGTAGAATTCATAAGATTCATGTCAGTATCAAACTGTGAAAATTCATTCCTCAGCAGCAGAAGTACTTTCCATAGCTGGACTGAAAAATGCTGCCCTTTAGAAATGTTATAATTCCTATAACATTTGTATTTGTAACTTAGACCAGAACAGAAACAATAATCTAATCATATAACTCTTGTCCACAGTGCATAGGAGTTTTGGGACCCAATACTAAGCACTTTGTTGCAGAATAGAATACCATTTTATATCTTTTATTTCCTAAGTTTCTATTGCAATTTTTAATCCTTTTTTCTTTTTTATTTTTTTTTTCTAGAAGTGATGTCTAAAATGACAAATGGTTACATCCTGCTGTTTTTAGTTAGGTTCTTCTAGTTGCTGGGGCAGAAATATTTTGATGATTACTAAGCAATACATGATTGTGAGCATTTGTCCACAACTTGTTAGTATAGCACGTCAAAACCTTCCTCACCAGCTTTTCTGGCCCACAGTTGTTACATACTATAGTTCTTTTTTTTTTTTAAACCAGTTTTTTATAACCCCTTCCTCATTATATTTACATATTTCTGTTACACGTAACCAATAATCATTTAACTGTGTTTCAGATGTCTACATCCAGAGTGGAAGAGCTAAACTCTCCTAGTTATTGAAAATCAAGCTCCTTAAAACCAAATTGCAATAATCTGTTATGAATAACACAGCTATAGGTGATCTGACTTTGAGTTGGGGAATGGAGTAGATAACCTCTGTAATTTCTCTCTGCTTCCATCCATAGTGATTCAATGACAGTGCAAGATGATCAAACTTGTCAGGTTTTGATTCTAAACAGCAGCAGAATTTGGGATAGTGCATGAGAAAAAAATAACACAAGTTTCCAGGTAAGGCAAGGTTCTAAATGGATTATTTTCTTATTAAAGTAATAAAATATTGAACAGTGTAGGCATCTGTCTCTCAGGATATGGTTCAGTGACTTTATTTTATATAGTGGACAATGAGAGGAATTCACACTAATAGTAGTTGTAAGTGTATTTGTAAAAAGGTTGAGCAACTTCCTAACTTGTGTAGATTCATGCCTTGGGAAAATTTTAGACAAAGATTTATTGTAAACACAATGATAAACTGATGTTGGATGCAGGATTTTTTACAAGTCTAAGGCCAGTTTTCTCTAAACTGGACTATTCTCCTGTGCAGAATATCATACTATGTCATTAAAGCTGGTTTATGTACTCAAATTGAAAGAGGTCTTTTATGAATAAATAATTTATAATTAATTGCTGCTTCCCAAAAATAAATTTAGAAAGTATTACCAAGAGACTTGCGCAGAAAAAAAGACTTCATATTTTAAAAGTAATTATGATGGTCTTCCTTTTTATTATCGTCTTTTATGATTTCAATTTGGTAAAAGCTTGCCTTCCTGCCTTGTTATCTACATCTGTGGTTTTGCTTTCAGGTGTAATCCACTGAGCAGTGGAAAGCTTAATTATTCTAAAACTAGACAATGCAGGTATTCTCCAAGTAATGCTATATCTCATAATGGGTGTCATGGAACTTAACAGAAAAAGTAATTGTATACACTAGGAATTATTTCCTCATGCTAGCAAATATATGTCATCTGTTTGGTGGCCCATTTATTTCTTAAATTTTATTAATGTCTGTGGTGTTGTGGTTTTGCTTTGTCTTTGTTTTGTTTTGTTTTGTTTTTCAATATTGTCTCTCATGCAGAAAAAGGGCTTTGTATTACCTGGGAGGTTTTGACTGGTGTAAAATCATTATATCTTTTTCTCTCTTGCCATTATTTTTCATTTTGAATGTGGCAGAAGTGTCCTCTTAGATCTTAACTTCAAGTATATTTTTATTCAAACAGTGAGACAAATAACAACTGAAAGGTCTAATGCAGAGCAGTGTTCATTATCATCTTGTTCTGTACTGTAAATAACAAGAATTCCGGTTGTGAAATTATTCCATGTCTGTATGAAACTATTAACCCTTTGTGTTATTTAGAGGACTTATATGCATTAGAGAAGAAAGAAGAAATGTACAATTAATGTTAATAATTGTTAATATAATTGAGAATAATGTGAGGCAATTGAGAAAATGAAGATTTTAAATGTAGGGATAACTATAGTATAACCTGGAGAAAATATGAGTCACTGAAGTCACAGTTGACTAATCAATTGTTTATGGTACTGTGGAACTCATACTGGAGGCAGTACAACACCATAATGAGAATCAGAATAGAATACCATTATAAGAGCAGACATCATTAAAACAATATTAATCAAACTGACTAATACAGTGGGGAAAATAACAACATTTTGCTCTCACCCACATAAATAAGTCTCAAACTTAGAGCAAAAATAGACGTTAAAATGCATCAATGAAAGAGTTATAAAACCATACTCTGAAAAGATAAACAATAATCATAATACATTTAACATTATTTTATGTAGGTATATATATTCTATAGATGCAGAGCCAAAGGTAATTAAGCTAGGTTACGTGATTTAAATGTAATAGAAAAATAACAAAAGAGCAATTAGTAATCCTTCTCCTTCTATCACTGCTAAATTTCACCAATCTGTAGTTAAAAAAAGTCAAACTCAAAAAGTTTTTGATCAAGATATATTTATATATGCATTCCCTGTATTAAAAAATAATTTGATTATAAAACCAATAAGTTAATATGAAACCTAGCATATAAAATGTATAAATTCTTGTCTCATATTGCCATTAGGAAGAAGACAGTATTATTTACTTCCTTGTTTTGATAATACCTTGAATCAAATCCCTGTTTTGTGATTCTAATTGAATTTGCTAAATTCTGATACTTATTTTTATTTCCAACAAAAAAGTGTTTCTGAGTGTTATACTGAGATTTTTATTTGGAGTCAGTTACTTAAGCACATATTGTACTTAACAATTGTCAATTCAAGTATAAATGTGGAAAAAGATGCATTTTCTTCAAGCTGTTCCTAATTTCTGCTCCTCTTTTTCAAGTATACATTAAACCCTAGCCCCTTGCCTCTCAAGATACTGCTAGATAATAGGGGAAAGGACAAGAACCTGTTAGAATAAACAGAAGAGGAGAAATTAAATATATGATAACTTTTAGTAGCATTGCCTAATGTATTGCTGGAAACTGTTCAAAAATGTTGGATAGGAATGTTTAAGTATATGAAATAATAAAAGTTACTTAGAACACTAGAGAAGGTGAAGGAAAATGAGTACTTACAGCAAAATTGGACATTGCTATAATATATTTTCAATCCATGAAACAGCTAATAACTTGCAATATGTTTCAGTAAATGGAGGCAGATGCTTCAAAGGAGCTGCGACACACAATTTCTCCAACAGAGGGGCATATTTAGGACTATGTGCATGATCCAGTTAGGTGGATTACAGTCCCAAGACACAGTTTTCTACTGCAATGAGACAAAAAGGAACATCTGTCCATGGACACTGCACAGCTCAATTTATGAAGTGGAAAAAGCAAGAAAAGAGGTGTGTCAGGAAGAGCTTGCTGTCTGTCCATACACACACAGACATCTGCAGAGTTGTGGTTAGCCAAGACCTGCTCACCACAACCACTGTGGTGGGCTGGCACAATCCAGCCTGGGGAAACATGGTGCTCATCACAGTCAGGGTCTGGTCAGGTACCTCACCCTGACAGAGGTTCTCTGTTCACAGGCAAAGCCAGATGTCCATGCAGTGATATTTCCCCAACTCTTTTTCTTGGAGGGGTGTTTGTAAGCAGATATTGGCACAGGCAACGAGTCAACCAGTCCATAGTGATTTTGCACTGCACCTTCTCAGCGGTCTCAGGTGTTGTTCTCCTGTCTCTTGCTGTTGCAACACCCCTACCAAGGCCCAATCCATCCAGTTCTTATCTGAATTGCTCTGCCAGCCATTGCTGACAATGCTCATTCCTCAGTTCTTTGTCAAGGTCATGATGCTCCCCTGACATTACCATTTGCCTATTTGGGAATGGAGACCTGCTCTTTTACCCACCTGCTCCCTTCTACTTCAGAGTGTGAAAAAAAGCCCATTTGACTAATCAGATATGAAAATCCTGGATCTAGGAAACCAATAATGATAGTTGATTGACTCCCAAATGCCTATTCTGAGATTGCTATTACTAGGAAATGTATGTGATCCCAACAGGATCAGAGCTCAGTTTAAATCTTTAAGTCTTATTATTAAAACAGTAATTAAATGAACACATTTGTATGGATATCAGCTAACAACTAGTACAAACTAGGCAATTTATATTCAACTTCCTAGGCAACTGCAGACTCACCCATTATCACTCACCAGAGATGGGTTGACTGAGGATGGAATCACAAGTGAGTACCACAGTACACAAACTTTTGATTTTCCTCTCACTTCTCTGCTGCTGATAGAAGAAGGCTTTTGCTTTGTTCAGGTAAACTTCTATATTTTCTATAAAACCAACTTTTTATCATTCTTATTTTGTTGCAGTCTGACCCAAAGGCCTTTTTGGTTATGGAAAACGTGCTTTATGAAGTGAAAGCTTTGTGAAAATACCTTATTCTCCCCAGATAGAATGTTTAGGGTAATTTCCCATTGCTCTGACAAGTAATAAATGTTTGCTTCCCTTCTGCAGTATGTAAAACAATGATGAACAATCTGTGTATCTAAAGCAACAATGACTTTTCTAAGTAAGAAATTACTGTCTGAGCATCTGTTGCACAGAATAACTGCACACAGCATGTAAAGAATTCAACTCAGCCATAGTACAGTTAAAAATGCTTTTACAATAATTATGAAAGCCAGAAGTCTCACTCTTATGAATTTATAGACCAGTTATTCTAATTTAATATTCATTGTGGATAATAGGAATAGAGTGTCTATCAGGACCAACAAAATAAAAACCGAGAAACTTCAAACTCATAGTCTGTATTTCTGGAAGGGCTTTATCGATTTTCTTTGTTATAGTACTTCTGGTAGAACTGAATTAATTACTGATGCATCCTAAGAGACAAATCTTTTGTCTGAACTTCTGTTTTTATTTTCTTTTGGAAATTCATTTTCTAAAAAAAACACCCAAATTTGAAAACTGCTGAGACTATCACTGTTAAATGAATGCATTATCCTCACATTAATATGAAGTTCTGCTCTACCTGGGGAAATAAAAAGTGGCTTATCTTGTTAAATATAGAGCATGACATTATCCAGTGGGCTGTTAGTTTAGCATTTCCCAATGCCTTATGAGACTTTCAAATCTAGATGTTTTCAGCATAGTGAAATCAACACTTTAATATGGGATGAAATTCATACTATTATGTCACAGGGGGCTACACAGCCTAGTTAGATATCCCAATAAACGGCAAAAAAGCTTGGATGATCTGGAATAGGATTCTTCCCTGCTGCCTTTGCTGCCAGTTACTTTTAATTTCCGCTTAAAACTGCATGGGCAAAAATGGAATGCTGTGATGAGCTTGAGCCTGAACTACAAAAACATCCACAGAAGAGAAATGAGAATAACTGGAACACTACAAAGTCTGGTGTGTAAGCAGAGATTGAAACATCTAGGGTTTATTATTTGAGAAAAAGAATGATGTTAATGGACATGTGATAGCAAACCTATAAACATGTAATAGGTTGCTGTAGAGAAGAAGAAAATAACCTAGAATGCAAAAAAAAAAAAAAAAAAAAAAAAGTTGAAGGATTTATTATGAGAGTGAAAATGTATGTTCTGTTTTAAGGGAAAAAAAAAGCCAAATAAAAAGATCCAAGTAAAAGTGATAGTGAATCATTGAAACATCCTGCCCAGAAGTTCTGGAAGCACAGAATTTCAGCAATGGATTAGACAAATATCCCTGAAAAATTGGTAGTAATCTCTAGGAATCTCTTTTAAAGGGGAGGATAAATTTAGATTATTTACAAACCTTCTCAAAGGTTTATTTTAATTATTTTATATTAAGTCATTATTTTTAAAAAAATCTGCTTCAGAACAGATTAAAAACTGCAGAAGGGTTTTCTAAGATCAAATGGATGGGATAAATAATGGATTCCTTTGTGGGAAACAATGGCCTCCCACAACATTACATTTTCCCTTCCATCCTTGTGGTTTAGGTATATATGATATTAAAAACATGGTTTTAGACTTAAGTTCTGAGAGTTTTTAAGTCTGACCGATTTTGGTATATTCCTGGAGCGGTCTAAGACACTTTACTGGTGAAATGAATTTTTCTATATTTTTTCTTCAGGTTTAGGCAGCAACACTTCAGAGCATTAAGAAAAAAGCTTTTTCTCATTGATTCCTGAAATGATGGTCAGATGTTTAAGTTATAAAGATATTTAGAGACGTTAATAATTTCTTTCATATATATTTTTTTCCCTCTTTCAAACTGATACTGAGTTTTGAGTCACTTAAAAGTACTTGAGATTATTGATCTGTGGACTATTGATTTTTGCATACATAATGGAGAGCTCCTTGATTTGGTTTCAGTGGAATTTTGCCTAGAGAAAGCAAATTCAGGATGCTCAGGGTAGTCTGACATGACAAAAGTCAGACTCACAACTCACACATCTGCTCCCTGGCATGACACACTTGACAGCTGCCAGCTCAGCTCCTCAGCCAGTGTGCTTTATAAGACAGTTTCATTTGTAAGGCATCAGCAGCAAAGAAAACCTCCCTAGAAAATTCTAGTGTGCATAAAGTTTTCTGCAGTAATTTCATTGCTGTTTTTGTGCATGTGTTCCTTGGTGGCAGCTGTGGGTGTAACTTCTGAGTTTGAGGTAAGAAAAATTGATATGTGGTTACAGGCAGAAGATATATAGTGGGACAAAATAGTTTATCTGAAAAGGGACATCCCGTTTGAGAAACTTTTTAGCGTTAACTGCTATCTTACTTTCATGTATTTGAAAGTGTGACTATATTCTTGATATCTCCACTGAAGCAGGAAGGTGGAAAGAACTTTAAAGAGGTGGAAAACGCTCTTTAAAAATAAAATCTAAAATTTATCAACTAAATATCCTCTTACCAACAGACAGGAAGTATGACAGTGAAGGGTGCAGCTATGCCAGATAAGATAAAAAACAGTCTCCTCAGGTGCTTCAGTGCATAATGGTAACTAGAACTTTTCATGTAAGGGATGTTCCTCAGTTTAAAGCAATATTTACATTCAAAAGAGACTGGTCCTTCTGAAGTATTATTGAGCTGAGGCAGCCTGGAGACAGAAGAGTCTTCATGTAATCAATATTTTCCTTTAGAGTTTGGCATCTTTGTTAGCAATGTTTCTTACTCAAAAGTATGTTTAATGTATTGTAGAAATAATATGCCTTATAAGGAACACTGTAAAGCAGATATATATTGTGATAGCTCACCCTTGGAGAACTTTTGTCATTGTTTCTGATGGTGTTTAAAATAGGATGTTTTGCAGTAAATGGAGCTAGTCTGACACACAAATCTAACTGCAATTTCCATTCTCACTTGGTGGCCATAAAGACCTCCCTGACTATTTGAAAGAATAATATTGCAGATGTTTTAGAGTCACTTTTCTCAGAAAATACATCTTAATATGAAGCTATTGCAACTGCAAAATGATAGACTTATATCAATCTAAACTGTTTCTTCAAATTTGAATGCAATTATTCTGAAGTAAAATTAGAAAATTGAAACAAGCCATATTTTAATAAAAATTAAGATGGTAAACAAATAAATTTAAGAGAAATTAAAAGTAACACATAAAGTGTCACTGACAACCCATTTTAATAGTCATACAACTTCAAAAATATTTTGTTAATTTTTTGGATTTTAAATCTTATTCTAGAGGTATATACAACAAACATTCAAAATACTTGTACTTTTCTCATCATTAATTATAAATGTATCAGTTTGGTAAACTGCTTTTATATTCTATCTTTCACTCACATTTCAGAAAAAGAAGCACTTGAAAGGTAAAAGGGGAAAGTCAGTAAAAGGAATTTATATAATTTCAAGGTGGAAGCAGTAGGTTCCAGTTTCTTTCAGGTATCAACTAGAAAGACCCACTTTCAAGACATATTTATTGATACAGTGATGGAAAAGGTGATAGAAAGTTATAAAATCTTACAAACCTTTCGATGCAGGGAAGCCTGAGATGTTGCAGCTTTGGGCAGACCCCCAGTCAGGGCACCCAGAGCAGGTTACCCAGGAAGATGTCCAGGTGGGTTTTGAATGTGTCTGGAGAGGGATGCTCTGCACCCCCCCGAGCAGCCTATTGCAGTGCTCTCCCACCTCAGAAGTTTTTCCTCATGCTGAGGTGAAACTCCTTGTGTTTTGGTTTATGGCCATTGCTCTTCAGCTTGTCACTGGTCACCACTGAAAACAATCTGGCATCTCTCCTCTTGATACCTGGCTTTGAGGTATTTGTGTGTATTGATGAGATCCCCTCTCAGTTTTACTTTTCTGTAAACTAAGCAGGCCTAGCTCATAAGAGAGATTTTCCAGTCTCTCAAATAGACCCCTAATCATCTTTGTGGCCCTCTGCTGAACTCTGACCAGGACTGAACAAAATACTCTCGATGTGGTCTCAGGAGGAGGATTATTATTACTTAGATAATAAGAAATGAAAACTAAATTTTAAAACATCTTCCCCCTGCTCCTGCCTTCTTCAGAGATAACTCTGAGAAAGTCAATAGTCAGACCAATGGCATAGATGAAAAACAAGAGAGCTTCTTCAGCTTGGTTTTTTCATCTTGTTTTTGAGTAGGCTCAGTTATTCAAGGTACAGTCAGCTGGACCTCTACCTCCTTCATAGTCTTGGGATTGCTGCTTTGTTGGAAATGAATCATAGAGTGGTTTGGGTTGAAAGGGGACCTTGAAGATCACCTAGTTCCAAACCCCCTTCTGTGAGCAGAGACACCTTCCAGTAGACCAGGTTGTTCAGAGTCCCACCCAACCTCTCCTTGAACACCTCCAGGGATGGGGCATCCACAACTTCCCTGGGCACTGTTTCAGTGCCTCACCACCCTCACAGTAGATTTTTTTCCAATATCTAATCTAATCTAATATAATCTAACCTAATCTAATATCTACTGACTTTCAGTTTGAAGCCATTCCCCTTGTCCTGTCGCTACATACTCTTGTAAATAGTCTTGCCCCATCTTTCCTGTAAGTTCCCTTCAGGTATTGGAAAGCTGCAATTAGGTCACCCCAAAGCCTTCTCCTTTCCAGGCTGAACAGTCCCAATTCTCTCAGCCTTTTTTCACAGGAGAGGTGCTCCATCCCTCTGATCAACTTTGTGAGTCCCCAGGACTCACCCCAGCAGCTCCATGTCCTTCCTGAGTTGGGAGGGGGTGGAACCCCAGAGCTGGATGCAGCTCTCCAGGTGGGCTCTCACCAGTGCAGAGAGGCAAAATCCCCTGAATACATTGCCAGCTCATGTCCAGCCTCTCAGACAGCAACACCTACAAGTTCTTCTCAGCAGGGCTGCTCTCAACCTGTCCATCCCCCAGCCTGGATTGGTATCTGGTATTTCCCCAACCCATGTGAAGCACTTTGCACTTGGTCTTGTTAAACCTTATGAAATTTCCATAGGCCCACAACTCCAGCTTGTCCAAGTCCCTCTCAATGATGTCCCTCTGGATGGCATCCTGTACCTTGGGTGTGTCGACTACAACACTTGGTAGTCTGCAAAATCTGCAAACTATATAACTCTTGTCCTTAAGGACAGAACAGGACCCCTAAGGGACACTCTTTTTCTGACACCCTGATGCCTATTGGGAGTTTGAGCCATTCACTACTAAGCTCTGGATGAGGCCTTATCCATTTAAAAGTTTACCCATCTAATCCATCATGTTCCAATTTGGAGAGAAGGATGCTGTGGGGGATGGAGTCAAGGCCTTTACAGAACATCAGATTAATGACATCTGTAGCCCTTCCCTTGACCACTTGATGGAGTCACTCCCTCATAGAAATTGACTGGGTTGGTCAGGCAGACTTGCCCTGCTGAAGCTTTGCTGGCTGTCTTGAATCACCTTCTTGTCCTCCACGTCCCTCAGCCTAGCCTCTAGGAGGATCTGTTACATGACTTTTGCAGGCACAGAGGCAAGACTGACAGGTCAGTAGTTCCCAACTTCTCCCTTTCTGCCCTTTTCAAAGATGGGTGCAATGTCTCCCTTTATGCAGTTGCCCAGGAGGTCCTCTGACTGCCATGACTTCTCAAATATCATGGAGAGTTGGCAACTACATCAGCAACTTCCTTCAGCACCCTGGGATACACAGAATTGGGTCCCATAGACTTATGCACATTCAGGTTTCTCAGGTGACCATGAACCTGATTTTTGCTTACAATGAGGGACTTTGCTCTCCCAGTTCCCATCATGCTGTCATCTGCTTGAGGTGTATGGGAAGAGAGGGTGCCATAGAAAACTGTGGCAAAAAATTATAAGTACCTCCTCACCTATTCACCAGCATTGTTTATTGGAGATCATATACCCCCTTTGACCTTCTTTTTCTGATTAACCTACATGTACCAGACCTTGCTCTTATTTTTAGCTTTCCCTTGCTAGGGTCCAGTTTTGCATTGGCCTTTCTCACCCCTTCCCTACACACTTCTCTGTACTCTTCCAGGTTACCTGTCCTAGTTTCCACTGCCTGTGCTCCTTGCCCTTTAGTTTGACCAGCAGTTCCTTACCCAGTCATGCCAGTCCCCTGCCTTCCTTGCCTGAAATGAACTGTAAATGCAGCCTCAGAACTTTCTGTTACCTAAATGCACAGATATTCAGTTCCCTTCCTAATTATCAGCAGATATATACAAAAATATATGATGTCTCACACACAGAAGGGAAGGGAATACAAAGGATGACTGAAACTGTTGAGTCTATTAAAATGCTCCTCAGTATCAATACTATAGCCCAAAACAATTTACACTACACAATGAGTCATGTTCCTGCTTCTATCCCTGAGTAATAGCCGGATGTGGGGAAAAATGTGTGTTAGCTACTTAAAGAGAATTACAAAAAGATTCATTTAAAACTGCAGCATCTTTCTACTGCAAACTTTAGTATCACATCATATTAAATCAGTTGGCCAGCAAGCCCTGCTGCTACACATGCCTTCAGTGCTGGCATTTGTGCCTCTTTACCTTCTGATGCTGAAGGCATCTTTCATATTGCTATTTAGAAAATGATCCCTGGTAGTGTTTTACATCTGAGGACTCAGTTCAGACAGGCTTTTGTCTAATAATATTGTGGCCACACAAAGTATGATATTAGAAATATCATCTTAAATTAGTAAAGGGTCAGCTCAGCATAAAGCTATTGTCATCACTGCTAATCAAACTCTGAAGTGGAGCTGGAGTAACACTGGAAAGATTAAATCATATTTTTTTCATAAAATGATTTGATTTGACTCTGCTTATGTCCCTTTTCTATTCTCTCTTCACAGCTGCTGACAAGAATACAAATATAGTATGTGCATCTCAAAAAAACTAACATAGAAAGATCTGGAAAAACAGAATGGAATAACTGCATCTGTTTGAGCACGGAAACATCATAAAGAGACACAAATTCAGGAAAAGTGATTTTATGATTACACAAAGACATAGAAATGACAGGATATGGTCATATGGACCTAAGATACCCATACAATGTCAACTCTGTGTTGCAATGGCCCTATATAATAGCCATACCTTGGAATTGCAATGTATTAACTTAAATTATTTCCATTTCCCACAATGAGGCATCACACAAGATTTAGAATAAAACTGTTATTTTCCAGATATAGGATACTAGTTGTGATGGGTTTAATTAGCTCTTTTGTATGGCTATTCACATAAGATTTACTGAAGTGGTGAGCTGATATTTTCTTTACCTTATATGAGCATTAAATTTGCTTGCTACTAACTGCATAGTTTGTTTACAGGATTTTTCCTCAGATATTAGTCTATGAATAAGATAATTATGTTGACAAAGTGAATGGAATGTAAATTACTATTGAAATAACTAGTGAGTGTCCTAGTTCTAGCCAGGACAGCGTTAATTTTTGCAGTAGCCAGGTGTCTTGGCTTGATACTGTCCCAATGCCAGGCACCCATGAAAATTGTTTGCTCACCGTCCCCTGCCACAGCTGGGTAGAAAAAAAAAAAAAAAAAAAAAAAAAGAGAGAGGTTAATGAATTGAGATAAGGACCAAGAGAAAACACTTCAAGGGCAAAACAGGCTTAACTTAAAGTTGCAAAGTGGATTTATTACTAACAGAATCAGAGGATAATGAGAAGCCCTTAAAACTTATTTTTCCTCCCAGGCTCTCCATCCTTCCCGCCAACAGTGCAGGGAGACAGGTGTCCTGGGCTGATCTCAAAACCAGGACAACAGGGCATGGGGGTTTTGTCATTTTGTCACCCAAGCTTTTCTTCTTCTGCTCTGGGAGAGGAGTCCCTCCCCTGTGAGACTGTGGGGTTCCTCCCACGAGACAGTTCTCCATGTATTTCTCCAATGTGGGTCCACTCTCACAAGCAGCAGTCCTACCACACCTTCTGCAATGCAAACTCCCTCCCACGGGCACACAATCCTCCCAAAATTGCTGCACTGTTGGTCACTCTTCCACGGGGTGCAGTCCTCCAAGGACAGGCTGCTCCAGCCTGGAAGCAGGGTCCCCTCTCCATGGGTCTCCATGGGGTCACAGCCTCCTCCAGGCACCCACCTGCTCCAGCACGGGCACCTTCCCCATGGGCTGTGGGTGGATCTCTGCATCCCCCATGGATCCCCACGGGCTGTGGGTGGATCTCTGCATCCCCCATGGATCCCATGGGATGTGGGTGGATCTCTGCATCCCCCATGGATCCCCATGGGCTGCAGGGCACAGCTCCCTCACCATGGTCTCCCCACAGCCTGCAGAGGAATCTCAGCTCTGGCCTCTGGAGCACCTCCTGCCCTCCTTCTCCACTGACCTTGCTGTCTCCATGTTCTTTCCCTCACCTGTTCTCACCTCCTCCTCTTCTCTGACTAGAAGAAAATCCGTGCACTCTTTGTTTTGATTTTCTTCTAGACTATGTCATCACAGAGGCGTTACCAACCTCTCTCATTGGCTCAGTTTTGGCCAGCAGCCTGTCCGTCATCTTCAGAGCCATCAGGGATGGACACAGTGGAATCTTCCAGCAGCTTCTCACACAAGCCACATCTGTGGCCCCCCTCTTATCAAAAACAGGCCACGCAAAGCCGACACACCAGGGAAGGGCAGGGTTAAGATCCAGAGGTTATTTTATACCACCTGCTGTCATGGCCAGGTGTGGGGAAAAGGGAATCTCCTCCAGGGAGGAGGGGGCCCTTCTGAGTTGGTGTGGCATGGCACAAGGAGCCATAGGTCATTGTTGCTTCCATGTTAATAATTCGCCTTGTACCCGCTCTCATTAGTAGTGGTGCTGTTACTCTTGTTACTCTTCATTTTCTTATCTCACTGATGTTTCCAGTAAATTGTTCTTGTTTCAACCTGTGATCTTTACCTTTTTATGCCTCCAATTCTCCTCTCCAATCTGGACATGGGAAGAGGGAAGGAGGAGTGAGTGAGCTGCATGTGATTTCAGTGGCAGCACTAACATGAAGAGTACCATTCTTAAACCATGACAGTGAGAAAAATCACACTGGAACAACCCTATTGTTTACATGGAAATATTTGGTCTTCCCAAAGTTTCTAATTAATTTTAAATGGAATAACTAAAAAAACTTATTTTTCATGATCTGCATGAAAGCTCAAAACAAGAAAGGTGTTATTTAACAGGGACACACAATGCTTTTTTTCTATATAATAATGCAGGTGTGAAATCTTCATCATGGTTAGATTTAAAAGGTGGGATTTTCCAGTTTCAGTGTGGTTTCCATGCTCTTCAGTCATCAAATAACTTTTTTTGTTGGCACAACTTAATAGTTCATTGCATGTTACAAACTTTCAATCTTCTCTGTCAGAACAATAATGCTAATAGAGCAACTGTGCAATCAACATAATCAAGTGTGATTTATGGCATGGAAAAATATTCTCTTTATCAGACTTCCCAAATTAAGATGAAAATATTGTGATTACATAAGGTACTTATGATTTTATCTAAACTTCCCTTTGCATGCGATATTCTAAAGGGTATTGGAAGGTGAATGAAGAAAGACCCTTTCTGATATGATGCATTTTCTGATATGAAAAAAGTGGGTTTCAAGTGACAGGTTTAGATTAACTCTTACTTTTGGTAATCTATCATGAGGAAAAATGTATCATAGAGCAATAGAAGACTGGGAATAGTGCTAAAAGAAATGGCAGAAACATCAATTCTAGGAAGATTTAAGAAATATTTTTTAAAAAACCCAGAAATAAAATACCTATCAGACCCAGATATCTATGATAGTCTGTGTAAGATCCTGAACCTCTCTTGGGACAATTCCAAGCACAGATACAGGCTGGGGGAAGAATGGATTGAGAGCAGCCCTGAGGAGGAGGTTTTGGGGGTTTTGTTGAATGATGAGGTCAACATGAGCCAGCAGTGTGTGCTCACAGCCCTGAAAGCCAACTGTATTCTGAACTTCATCAAAAGCACTGTGGCCAGAAGGTTTACTTCTCTCTCATGAGCTCCCATCTGGACTGCTTTGTCCAGCTCTGGGATCCCCAACAGAAGAAGGAAATGGACACACTGGAGTGAGTTCAAAGAAGGAGCTGGAGCACCTCTGTTATGAAAAGAGAGTTGGGGATGTTCATCCTGAAGAAGAGAAAGGTCTGGGGAGACCTTGAACAACCTTCCAGTACCTAAAGAGTGTGCTGCAGGAAAGCTGCTGGAGAGGAACTTTCTACAGGGTCATGTAATGACAGGAGGAATAGCTTCAAACTGAAAGAGGGTAGATGTAGGTTAGATATTGGGAATAAATTATTTATTTTGAGGGTGGTGAGGCACAAGAACAGATTTCCCATAGAAACTGTGTATGCCCCATCCCTGGAAGTGTTTAAGACCAGGTTGTATGGGGCTGTGAGCAACCTGGTCTAGTGAGTGACAGGGGGTTTGGAAATGGATGACCTTTAAGGTCCCTTCCAGGGACAGGGCATTCACAGCTGCTGTAGGCAACCTGTTCTATTGCCTTGCCATCCTCTGAGTGAAGAATTTCCTCCTAACAGTTAATAGAAATCTTCTTTTTGTTTAAAACTCTTCTCCCTTGTGCTGTAAATACCTACCCATGTAAAAATTCACTCCACCTTTTTTATAAGCTCTCTTTAAGTACTGGAAGGATGTAGTGAGGAAAATGAAAAATGTGAGAGGTTACAGGGCAGCCCCTTGCAGTACTTTGCTTGGTACCAGTCATAAGGTCATGTAGATCTTTTAATGATGACCACCTGAACCTTCAATGCAGTGTTTTAACAATCTGCTTGTCTACCCATCCAGACCATAAATTGCAGCTTGGATACAGACCCAGTGTTGAAATACATCTCCCATGCTATCTATTATATAGGCATTTGTGAATTTATGAATAACAGGAAGATGTATAATATACCATTAATGTTTAGTTTGTAATATTTGATGCAGTTACATTTAAAGAAGCTTATCGTTCCCCCCCCCTTTTTTTTTTTTTTTTTTGGTGTTGCAGTGAGTCAAAGGCAAATGGCCAAGTTTTCTATGATGCTTACATTCTGAATCTGTAGTCTAAAACACAGAGAGGATCTCAAAGGTTTATAGTTGCCTAATTTGTACTCAAACTGAAACATAAATTGGTTTTGGCTGCATGTGTCTTCTGAAAGTTAAACCAGAAAAAATACATGCCAGAACAAGCCCAAACAAGTCCTGAGAACATGTCCCATCAGGTGACAGATTGTGTCCTTTATGCAGTAATGAGATAGTGTCAAATTTACTGGAGGACACACATGGCTTCAGAACGACTCAGGCTTTTATCTGGGCATGTCAGAGGCAAAGGAAGATCCCTTCCTAGATTTTCATCTGCAGGACATGCTGGAATTTATAGAGCACAATGCAGATGTCCCAAGTGACAGTCAAATACCCTAAAAAGGTGCCTGGTTTGAACTTAAGCACTTCCACATATTAGGAATGACATGTTACCAATTCTTTTGTGTTTTAGTATGCTTAATTATTAAATGTTATGCATATGGGGTTTTTTTCAATGCAGTAATCATCTGGAAAGAACATTCACGCCCAACAATGAAAACATAGTATGAATTAAATTCTGCTTTATACTTTTAATTAAGAATGCTACAAACTATAACAACAACCATCAAGTTGATTTGGAGTTCCATCAGTGAAATGCAAATGAGAAACATATGGAAAATAGAGTTTAAATTCCCTTTACTAGGTTGCACATCTCTGTCACCTGTCAAGGAGCAGAAAAATGGATGATA
Organism: Sturnus vulgaris; assembly: GCF_052056855.1. Taxonomy (NCBI): domain Eukaryota; kingdom Metazoa; phylum Chordata; class Aves; order Passeriformes; family Sturnidae; genus Sturnus; species Sturnus vulgaris. The sequence goes on along the minus strand of NC_142245.1, from coordinate 94,368,565 downwards.
CAATGTGCATTGTAAATTCTGCTGAGCTGAACAGCAATATCTCACCCTCTGCAAATCTTGCTGGCTGCAGAAGGAGCAATAGTGAGTATCAAGTAGGTGGAAAAGGATCTCCTCATGACAATGATGGAATTCTGTGCTGCTCTTCAGTGAGATCTGGCTTTGAGAGATCTTTTACAGGTAAGCTTTTACCTAGAATAAGCAGATAGACATTTAACCTCACTGCTGCAGAGATTGCTTTATGCTTGGTCTTTCCTTCCAGATAACTGAGCTATGAAGTGTTTTGATCTGCCTTGGATGAAAGGACCAAGTGCCCTTGGAGATGACATAATTTAATTAAGAACCTGTAGTTTCACTTATCTGCCTGTAGCAAGCAAAAAAGGCCCCTATTGAATGAGTGGAATACTAAATACATTATGGGAATTAAATGAGCATTGGCTGTTATTGTCCTTGGGTATGGGCATTTAACTGAGTTCTATTCATGATGAAAAAGATGTGGGTGCATTTCAGGTAAGATTCATTTAACTAAACTACAGTGAGAGTACATCTCATCTACAGTTATTACCCCTGGGACTGCTGTTACTGTCAATAAAGAGCAATAGACACCTTGAGGAGGGAGTTTATCTCATGCTAAAGTGCATGCCTGAAATAGGCTGAGTCACGCCCCAAAAGGTTTCCCATAGGATGAAAATTAAAAAGTTTTTTTGCAAGTAACATGAAATTGGTAAAAAACAACACATGGACAACTACTAAAAAATTAAAATCCTGCAAGTTCAGACTCACTTTCCACACAGAAACCACACCTGTTGTTTTTCAGATGTGTTCACACAGCAAGATTTTTCATAAGAGATGTTTTATGAAAGTCTCAAGAAAGAAACTGGATCCGCCAACTCCTAAGGCTGTGGGGAACCAGTACAGGGGTTTTAAGTCATTCACAGAGAGGAGATTTTAAGTCAGTCATGGAGATAAGAAAAATTAGTCTAAAGGTTGTTTCCATTTATTTTTCTCTTAGTGTCACTCTCATTGCAAATTCTCTTTTCCCATGATGCTCTTGTTTTCACAGTTTTTGTTATTTGGTTGCCAGTTTTTTCAGAACAACTTCTTGCAGCTTTGGTATGAGAAATCTAGTCTTTCTGCCTTCATTTTTGTGCCATGGAGAAGCCTTTATTATGACTGCTTAACAGCTATGTTGGGGTATCACGAGGAATATTGAAGGCAATTCTGCTTTTGCTTAGATTGGTGCTTTCCTCCGGTGTTTTCTGAGCTTGAAAAATCTCTGTCTTGATAAACACTATGCACAGAGCGCCTTCCAACACTGTTGCTATGAGCTGTAAAATATTAAGAAACAAAATCCAGATTCTGAGAAATCCTATAAAATGGATTTTAATGTGGAGTAAATACTTTCAAGCTGCTGTCTAGCAGCGACTCAAAGAGAAAAACACTTCAACTTAGGTAACAGGTAGGAGTGTCAAGCAGGGAACTACTGAATTATTTGCACTGGTTCACGCCAGCTCCCACTTTTGTGGATTTCAGACAGGTGTTGCCCCTTTCCATTACTGAAGCAGTATGAATGTTATCAAGGCCAAAGCTTGAACCTTGGTCTTCACGCCACAATATGTAATTTTATTTACTGTATTACAAAATTTTATTATCATTACTTAATTTGAAATCTAAATCTGGCCTATGATCTCTTTAAAATTATTGCTTTTGACATAGATTGTACCGATTTCAAAGACATTAGAATTCTACAGTATTTCCATTTCTTAATATCAAACTGGTTTTTTTAATACATTGGAGTATCAGGATATCCAAACCCAATGAAGAGTCACTGATCTGAGATGATGATAATTATATATAATTAAGTCTAATAAATACAACCTCTGCTTGATTATGTAGTTTATGTAGTTTTTGGCTGATGTCTTCAGACATCAGAACAAATCAATGCTTCATATTCTAGCTTTCAGGTCATACTACATTACTTTATGTGCATTGCATAATAGTCTGCTACAAGGAAACACAATACAGTGACCTTTTGTGGTCCGTTGCAATTATTGCTTATTAATTCCTGATATTTGTGATGGGAGAAATTAATGAAGCATTTCTATTATTGCATCTGTTTGAATCTTATACAGGTAGTATATTGTTCTTTTATCCTTGTCCTTTAGCAGCAATGATGGCAACCAAGGTTATAGAGTTTAAAGGTTACAGAGCATAAGAATTACTCATGTAGTGGAACTATTGTTCTTTAACTAAACTAAATAATATGGAGTAATAAAATAAAATGTTTTTATTTTTTCTCTCCATCCATGTTATTCAAATGAGAGAAATTTTATTTGAATTGCCTCAATGCAACTATAAATATGCAATGGAAAGTCTGCAGACATCAGTTTCAAAATAGTGTGTCTGATCTGCAGTAGCATTACACTGGGGTTGAAAGCCCCAGTGAAATGACCATGCAAATGAATTCTTGAGTTAGTATCTGTCTGTGTGCTTGTCTGAATTCAGCAGGATTCTAATACATGCACTGAAAATCTTGCTCAATTAAAGCTTGCATCTGTCATAAGAGTGGATCAGTGTCCCCTTACTACAATGAATAGCGTTAAAAAGAAGCCTGAAGACAAAATGTAGAAAGAAATTGGATATTTTTAGTTAAATTACTTGTTATCCCACCCAGACTTCAGCTACAGCAGTAAAGAACTTTCAGGTTTGCAGAAACCTGAAAGGCTTCCTCTTGTTGCTGGCACCTGGACACATAAAGTGGAATTAAGATTAAACTTTAAAATATTTTAAAATACACTTCTCAAAGTATCTCTGAGTGATGAAATTCAAACCTGATACCTTAACAGAGAAGAGTACACATTATAGGATAGCATAAAGACATTTATTAAAGACTTTGATTATAAATCAATTTCCCATCTTCGGGTGCCAGGCAATCAAATTTTTCTATTCAAAACAATTATTTAAGAAGCCTACTGTAAAAATCATGGACTTTTAAAAAGACCTAACAGATAGCTTTCTGATTGGCAAAAAATAAAAGTACTATTTTTGTATCTGGACTTTAACTATGAAGCCACAGGATACCTCTTGATTTTATTACTGCAATTACTTTCAGTTTCTAGCCTATGAGGTCTTGAAAGTACCATCATGTCATCTATCAGGAGTCCTCATTAACTAGAGAAATTCCAGAAGACTGGAAATTGACAAATATAACACCCATCTACAAGAAGGATTGGAAGGATGATCCTGAGAACTACAGTCCTGTCAGACGACCTTGGTTCCAGGCAGGGTTATGGAGCAAATCATCCCGAGTGCCCTTACACAGTACATGCAGGACAAGCAGCACATCAAGCCCAACCAACATGGATTTATGAAAGGTAGGACCTTCCTTACCAACCTGATCTCCTTATACAACAAAGTGAACTGCTTGGTAGATGAAGGGAAGGCTGTGGATATTGTCTATCTGGACATCAGAAAAGCATTTGACACATTCCCCTACAGCATTCTCCTGGAGAAACTCACTGCTTGTGGCTTGCTTAGGTGGACTCTTCTATGGGCAAAACCTGGCTGGATGGCCAGGCCCAGAGGGTTGTGGTGGATGGAGCCAAACCCAGCTGCTGACCAGTAGCTACTAGTGGTCCCTAGGGCTCAGTTTTGGACTCAGTCCTGCTCAGTATCTTTATTGATAATCTAGACATGAGACTTGAGTACACCTTTGGCAAGTTTGCATACAACACTGAGCTTGGAGGGAGTGTTGATCTTTTTGAGAGTGGGAAGGGTCAAATTCAGTCAATGGGCTGAGGACAACTGCAGGAGGGTCAATAAGGTGAAGGCTCCTGCACTCCTGCACTTAGATCACAGCAAACTCCATGCAGTGCTACAGGCTTGGGGTCTGAGCCCCTCACTTTAAAAAGACCCTGAGCTGCTGGAGTGTGTCCAGTTTAGGGTAACGAGGCTTGTGAAAGGACTAGAGGATGTGTCTGATGAGTAGTGGCTGAGGAAGCTGAATTTGTTTTGTCTTGGGAAAAGGAGATTCAGGAGAGACCTCATTGCTCTCTACAACTGCCTGAAAGGAGGCTGTAGCCAGGTGGGAGTTGGTCTCTTCTATGTGGGTGCAGTGAAAAGACCAGGAGTAACTGCCTTAGGCTGAGACAGAGAAGATTCAGATTAGATAATTAGAAAAAAAAAAATCTCTGTTGGGGTGTTCAGGAACAGGAACAGGTTGCCCAGGAGGTGATGGAGTCACCATCTCTGGTGTCTGGATGTAGTGATGAGTTATGGTTTAGTAGTTTTGGGGTTACAGTGTGTTGGACTGGATGACCTTAAAGGTCTCTTCCAACCTCCACCTTTCTACAGTTTTATGAAATGCATTTGGATATTCTCTTCAGTCCTGGTTGCTATACTTAGATCAGCAAAAATCAAGGTACATACTTGTGGGATAAATATTGGCACATCCATATGTACATGGATATACAAAAACATATTATTTCTTGTCACTGTTTGCTATCAGATTGCCTGTTGGAACAGTGAAAGGAGACACAGCAACACGTCTCTTCTCCAGATAGAGAAAAAGGACAACTGTATTGTAACACTACAGTCCTTATAAACACTAGATCACTAAACCAAGAATAGAATACAGCTCATTGGTCAGAGTGGGCAACACCTCTTGCCCAGATGTTTTCACTGTACACAACACAGTTCTCACGGTACACACTCTGTAAGCAGTACCAGGTGCATATTGTTTGTTCCTGGGAAAGCCTCTGCCCCCAGGCTAATCCCTGGGAAAGCAGAAGCTTTCCCAGATCGTGCATCCAGTTTCTCACTATGTGTCTCATACGCAAAACACATAATGCTAGTATTAGGTGGGTGCCCGAGTGTGCCACCCATTTTGTGTATGTGCTTTATGATAGCTTTAAGTTCAATTAATAAATAAAGGAATTTGTGAGTAATAAATCATCCTAATATTGTATGAATCATGTAAGTCTTCTGAGAAATTATTCATTCTTAAATCAGGAGAGCCCCATATATTTGCACTATTTCCTACACAGTACTTAATAAAGATTAATTTAACATTCTAAAACAGAACCTTAGTTCTGTATATTGACCATGAATGGCAATAAAATTTGAAGTTTTAGCAAACTAAAAAAAAATCTTTCAGAGAACTACCTTTTTTCCTTATTAAATCAATTGCCACTTGAGTAGATTCCTATTATGTCATGGATTTTGTTCATGTTGCAACAGTATAAATATTTGGAAAAGAATGTGCATTGACATAATTTTCTAAAGTAGTTTCTTAGATCAAGTAATTCTGAATTCTCCTATTATGTCATCCTTGATAAAAAAAAAAAATTGAAAAACTAAAAAATCCTGGGCTTACTGCTTAGAAAAAGATCTCTCTTGATTTATCAATTTTACATGGCTAATGAAGGTGTAATTTTTTCTGATTTGTAATTATGGTAATAATTTTTATAGTGCGTGTTGATTTTGCAGCAATAATTTATTATGTTTTAGTCTAGCGATGTCTATTACTGACTTTCCTACTTGTTGATAGTTGATATATTGGTGTTTGATATTTTTTATTTCTTTCATTTGTTTCCTGCATCATTCATATGTTGTTTTTGGAAAATGCTGTTCCCTGTAATAACAGTTTAGCTTGTGAACTTAGCCTGTGTCAGCATTGACAGTGCTTTAGGAAGGATAAATGTGTGCCCTTAAAGGCACATCAGTGACAAAAAAAAAGCTTTTGTTGTTCTGGCATTTAGTGTAACCCTAGGTATGTAAGATTCATCACTTCTCAGAATCCTCCCTTCTGTGCTATTTTCTTGTTTTTTCTTTTTCCTTTCAGGAACAAGCTGACTTAAGTATGTTCTTTCTTTCTTTAAAATACCATTTTCAAAAGAATATATTAATTGCACTTAGTCAAATGCAATTTATATATTATGATCTCAAAAAATTTAAACACGTATCTACCAAATGCTTTTGCATTTGTTATGCTTTTCTCTTTATTTACTTTGTCAGAATCAGATTTTGAAAGAATTTAGATCAACCATATTCAAATTATCCTCATCTGTAATTGACACCAGGATGTTATCTCTTGTTCTTTTTCACTGTTTTCAGCTGCAGTGGGTATAACCTCCAAAGGATAGCAACAAGCAAAAGAGAAGTGCTAAAACCTTAGATCACCATATTTGCAAAATGGCTGTGTGTTTGAGTCCAGTTGTTTTCATGGACAATTTCAGCACGCTAAATTACTCAGTGGTAACTTGAATAATTACGGAAATACAAATCTCTTTCGGCATACAGAGTACTTGGGAACAATTTTCAAAAACCATTTTGCATATTCTGCATCCCAAATTTGTTGCTAATGCTAAGACACAAGACTGTTTTTATTCAATGACTGGATGTTTTTCAAGCTTATAGGACATTTAAAATGGCAAAAAAGAACAAATCTGTTCTGGACATTTGCCCTAATACAAACTGCACACCATGAATATTCATCAAGCTGCTTTTTCTATGACATATTTAGAATGAATATTGCATGATAAAAATATTTTGTAAAGATAATCAAAGAGGTTAAAATGCCATCATACAAAATCTGCAGAATTTCTTGTCTCTGTAGGTTAACAATACATCTCTGCAATATTTGACTATAATTATAAGATTTCAGGATTCTGACCAAAGTGTTTGATGTTAATTTTCAGAATTCTGCCCTCAATGGCTATTTCATTTGCGGCTCAGCTTTTGTCAATGTATCCATATTTCTCCCTGTCTTTTTGCTAATTTTTTATGTCTTCTGGTTGACATAAAAGTCAGCAAACTAATTTTTTCTTGAAAATTAGTTTAGTGTGGTTTAAAATGTGTTGATAACTTTGTCCTTTTTATTAACTCAACTTTCTCTTTTTATTTGTCAGGGTTCTTGTAGTATATGTTGTCTGCACATAAAACTCACTTGATTTTTTGAATAAATGTAATACTTTACATTAAAACCTGGATACTCACATGTATTCATGAAGAGCTCAGGAAAGCAGCTCTTTTATGGAAAAACAGAAATATATCTACATGTTTTTAGTTACAGGTTTTGTTGAAAATGTATTTAGAAATCTCCGGTGCTATATAATCCAAATGTCCATGATTTTGACAAACTTTCATTATATAAGCTAAATTATTTTACTTCTGAATGAACATGGTTGCTACCCAAGCAAAATAAAAAAAAATGTAGAAGATTATTAACAATAATCAAATACTTTTAAAATTATTTAAAATAGTTTGTATTAATTTTTAACCAGCTGTGAATCAGAGATCCTTATCGTTGTTTCTAGTCAGGAATATTTATCTATCTGTCTATCTACAAACCATAAATGTATGTATTTATACATGTATAAACACAGACACATAAAGGCACACATGGTAACTCAGATTTACATGAGCTCTAGTGATGAAGATAACTCACTTTGTGCTGCAGCTGTAGACGACTTCAATTAAATTCAGCTTCAGTTTTTGTCACTGGAAAATCTCGCCATGCTGCTGCCATGCAGTCTTCCATGCTGCTTTATTTTTTGTGCTGTTTGTTATGGACACAGAGAAAGGATAGATTCCTTATTTACTGAATCCTGTTTTCTTCCTGAAAACTATTATGTTACATCCTGTCGTTCTAAAAATACAATGACCAAAACTGCTCCACTTCAAATGATGTGCTGCTGGTACCTGGTAGAGGATCAGGCTATTTAGTGGGTTTTATATCCCATTTTATTCACATAAGTGTGCTTTTTTTTTTTTTGCCTTGCACAACAGCACGACTTTGCAATTCCATGTTCAACTCATAGCATAGGATAGTATTTATTCTTTTTGTATAAGAACTGTGACTTGTGTTTGTGCAGTACTGTATCTTTGCATGATTTTAGTATTCTTTATTTGTCCCCACTGAACAGCAAATTTAAGAACCATATGAAAATACTGAATAATGTTAGACCTAGGACAGAACCCTGGAAAGCCCTGCTTGACACAGCCTTCGTTCTGACAGCAGAACATTAATATTGTCTCTAGTCTGTATTATTTTCATCTAGATTATGTCTCCCAAGGCTGCTTATGAGAATGTCTTTCAAAGCCTTGCTCAGGTCAGGATATATGTAATCTACTTTTGCTTTTCTATTCACAAGGCCTGCCTCTCTCTACTAGAGAGAAATTATGTTTTGGTTGACACAATCCATTCATGACAAATCCATATAACTTGTCACTCACCTCCTTATTTTCCTGTATCTGCCACTAGTGGTTGTTATAGCTCCTAGTTGCAGTAGAGCTATGATTTGAAAATTGCTGCAGAAGAGCAGTAAAGGTATTAGCCTTTCTGTCATTAGTTGTGGTTAGCAGCAGCAGACTGACCTTTTCCTTTGTTTTTTCTCGTCTTGTACTTGACATTCTCTTTGTCCTTTGCTAATTGCTCTTCCATTTTCTTTTTTTCCCTCCCTATGGTTCTCATTTTGTCCCTATATGTTCATGCTATACTTTCATGTTCATTCTCATTAGTCTGGCCTAGTTTCCACTTCCTTTTTGCTCATTTCATTTTAAATCTATGAATATTCTTCATTTAGACAAGTATGTCCCTTAAAATATTTTCTGTCTTTCCTCTTCAGGGGAATAGCTTGCACTTGAGCCTTTTATGTCCATTTTAAAAAATAACTGTCAGATTTTTAAAATATCTTTTCTGCTCAGACTAACCTCTCAGGATATTTAGTCCAACAATTCTTTGAGTTTACTAAATCTTCTTTCCTGAAATCGATTGGTTTCACTTTGCACATTTTCATGGTAAAAAAATTTGTTTCACTACCTTATGATTTCTTCCATCTCAACGTTGTACAGTTTGAAAGGGAAAAGAAGCTTGGAGGATTTTTCTCTTTGATGGTTGTCTCCACCAACAGTGGCTAAAAGTACCTTCAACAACTTGTTTGGTATATATCTCTTCTCTTGCCAACTGAGTATCAGGTTAGCTGGGCTACAACTCTGCCAATTGCTCAAGAAAAACTTCACCCTGTTTTTCTGGGTTTGATAGAAAACTTTATCAGACTCCCATGCAAGGTGGAAACTACACTGTAATATTTTTAAGCACTACTGAAGAAGATTCAGTGTTGTACCTACATCTATATTCTGGTCCCTAAAGTAGACTATAATATGCAACCAAACATTACTTTTGCTGTTCCATATTTAGCATGTTATATGCTCTTTCAGTAAAGTCCTGTTATTGCAAATTGAATAGGGCACTTGCCATAACCAAACTTGTAAAATATATATTCTTGCTCTGATTATATAGACAGATGTCAGGCTTCACTGCTTATTTCTTTTACAAACCTGGTTTTAGAATGCAGGTATTTATGATACTTGGTACTCCTACACTGTACATTCTTTCTTGGCCCTTCTTTGGCTCTATTGTGCCTATTTATGACTCTTGGTAGATTCAGCCACTTCTACCACTTCTGTAGAGCTGGAAGCCTTTGCAGATATGTATTTTATCATCATGATTGTTACGTTGTTGACAGCAAGAAACTCAAGACATTATTCTATTTCCAATGGTATAAATAATGAGCTATTACTGAACTCTCTGAAGCTTTTTTGGGTTTATGACCTTTATCTCTGTGTTTTGTTCAGCAGTAATAACAGCATGGGGAATGACCCAAAGTGCATGGCAATGGCATCAATAGAAGAAAGAGATGAAGATTAAAGGGGGGCAAACATTGCCCCTGTATGACATTAAGTGTCAAGCCTTCCAATTTGGCCAGAAACTGCATGCCTTCTTCACACTGTGTTTTTCTTATATAACCCTGATGCCACTAAGCTGTTTTCTGATAACAATAAAAAACCCTGTTTAAAACCAGCACCAAATTGTCATTCAGATGAAAGGAGTACTATCCTGTTCTTCAGTGGAAAGATCCTGTTTCTCTGGTCCTCCTCAGTAAAAATTTCAAAAATGGTACACATACCTTTGTGCCTTCTGTTAAGCAGCCAGCAAAGAAGCTCTGTAAACACAGAGATTTGCTGGTAAATATACTGAGAGAAGTCAATGACTTTGATAATAACCACTTCATATGATGTATTTTCAAAATAATACATGTAACATAAACTTTCTTGACAATCTAAATAATTTGTTTAACAAAGCTGTATAGGTCAAGGATATTTCATGACTAATTTTGTGCTTTAATCTGTTGGAAAATAAATGGCTTGTGTACTAAATTTTGTGATTTTTCGTATGAAAATTTAAAAAAGGCCTTTATTTCCAAAGAATGATAGCTACATCCTTCATGTTTTTTAAAACTGCAAGAACAGCTGGGTTGGCATACAGACTGCAACTTTGGGTTCTTTTGAATCGGCCCAAATGTGATTGATTTTTTAGTAAAATATTGCAACTTGTCTAACTTATTAATTAATATTCATAAACCTTTAATTAAGCATATAAATCACAACAATCCATTTGAATCTAATTGTTTATACTCCACTTCTTTGAAACTAAGTTCTTATAAGCCTAAACATTAAAATCTATGTTGGTGACTTTTACACATTCTTGTTACTCATAATAAAAGTGGAAGTTATACAGCTTCACACAAAAAAAATTCACTAATTCTCTGAGCCATATTTCACCTGTACACATTAACACACTATCAGACACCCTTCAGTCATTCCCAATCTTCTATTATGGTCAGAAAGTTCCTTGCCTCCTGGCTAATATACCTGTTGCCTGCTGCTGTCAGCAGTTCCTCAGACTGATCAGTTCTCTGCTGTGACTCCTTTCTGATGTGCCCTGGTGTCTCCAAAAGCTCATTTCTCTGAGCAAGATCAAGGCAGAAATAACTCCTCCTCCTTCTTGCACCTGAGTTAGGGTGTTAGAGTCTGGAAGGGTGGATTGCTAAATGAAGCAACAGAATCACCTGCAGAGGTTCATGATTAATCAGCTTTATTTGGTCTGGAGCTTGGTAAGAAATCAAACAATAGAAGGCTCTGTCCTGAGACCTGTCCTGTTAAGATCTTCCTCAATAGCTTCAAAGAAACAGCACAGTCTCCCTCTTAGGATGCCAAATCTGAGGGAATTGGCTCTGCTCAATGGCAGAGCTGCCATCCAAAGGGACGTAGCCAGGTTGGAGGAATGGGTCAGCAGGAATTTCTGCAAATTCACTAATGACTGCAAATTCAGTAAATGTAAAAGTCCTTTGCCAGGGAAAGAAGAGTAACTGAGAGCAGTTAGGACATGACTGGCTGAATGCTGAAAAGACATCAAGGCTGTGATGGAGAACAAGGTCAACATCAGTTAACAGGGCTACATATACAAGGAAAACCATTTTCACCATAAGAAAACTTAACTAGTGGAGAGTGAGCAGCTACAGTCTCTGTAGCTAGAGAGTTTTGAGATTCAAAACCTGGCCAGCCTGGTCTAACCCCATAGCTGACTCAGCTTCAAGCAGGCATTTAAACTAGAGGTGTCCACAGATTCTATGGTCCTGTGAATTTAGAAATACCTTGCCTAGCTTGCACATGTCAGAAACACTGTTTATCCTATAACAATATATACAAGTGATTGTTTTTTTAGAAAGGCTTATGCTGGAATACAGTCACAGAAATATTGTTCTTGTATTCACAATGATATAAAGTCTTGTATTAGCTTGATAATGCAAGGCTAATTGCCTATCATTGCTAGAGAAAAAATATTTCATACAGATGCAGGATAAATACTAATGAGCTCACTGATAATTTTGCAGCTAGCTCTGACAGCAAAGCTATGCCAAAAGATACATCAGACCATTCTGATTCTGTAGTGTGTTCTGAAGCTGGTGGGACTTGTAAAAATTATGTGCCCTGAGAAAGGGTACCATCTATTTTTCTTTTTTTTATTATAAAGACAAAAAGGTAATAATAATTGAAAGACGTAGAAGACAAACAGGTAAAACAAAACAGTCAATTTATTAGCAATTCTCAGGTATAGCTTAAATCTTTGTATTTCCCTCACTACCTTCTTCCTCATCCTAATTTTCAAGCAGTAACAGGCAAATACTCTTGTTTTAAGTCCTTCATGGGCCACAATCTTCAGTAAAACATCTAATTGTTGGATACAGAACTACCAGCCATAAAAGATTATTTTTATGTCAGGACTCTCCAGTGAATGTATGTTTCCTCTCCTAAAGATTTTCTGTATTTTAATTTATTTTCCTGCTTCATATTACATTCAACTTTACAGCATTCCATATAATTAAAAGCTCATTCTAATGCCACTTTTTTAAGACTATCTGAAGGGGCCCTATCTCAAAGCATTTCTCTTTCAGATTAAGGTTTCTGCATGGGTCGTTATAATGCTTTGAATTTAATAAAAATAAAAATCATAAAAAAATCATAAAAATACCAACACTATGCACATATATCAAGGATTTGAGCATGCCAGTGAGAATATCTTACAATGTTTTATGAACCAGGGGACAAACCTATTAATTTATTTTTTACCGTCCTCTTTTGGGCAATGCACAGCTCTTTTTTGAGAGACATTGAGCTCCTGCCCCTTGCAAATGATCAGACTGAGTGGCCTCAAGAGTATTCTGCAGGACAATGACCTAAAATTTGTATGCTTTTCCTTCATTCCTCAAAATAAGAGAGAATAGTTCTGCAGTACAATGGACTTGTTCTGTGGCAGAATTTTAAAATAAGCAAGTAGAAACTTCTAACACCATTCATGGCAGTAAATATTATGGAGAGCACTCATATGAGACATTTGCAGTTTGCTCCTGTTTGTCCCAAGAGACTGTGTGTAGTGGGTTTTAGTGATTATTAGGACAGTGAAGACATTTGATCAAGATAATTACAACTCATGAAAATGAAAATGCAAAAAAAAAATCAATTTTTACTAATTTTTTATCAAATAATATCGTAACTGAAATAATAATTCTCATTATTTAGCCAAAATATTGGACAATTATTTAAAAAATTATATTAATGGTCTAAATCATGGCATATTTACATCAAGTGTATTAATGTAATATATACATTAGATAGATATCAGTGATAGTGGGATTAAAATGTGATACTCTAGATTGAAACAATGGCCTGAAACCATTTAATTGGAAGTTTTAAGTCCAGACATAATAAAAGATGCCAGCAAGTTTTAGTGGTACAATTACATTATGTGTTATATTTTGGTCTACTAGATAACAGGTTCCTCCACAATTAAAATAAACAGAGAGACATGCCCTGCCAAAGCTCCTCAGGCTCTGGATGACAAATGATGGATAAGTGGATTTTAAAAATCAGCAGCCTGAGAAAGAAATTAGCTGCAACCTAGAAGAGAAGCACCTACAGCTACATCCTAGCAGTTCTCAGCACCTTATTTCCAAACATAAAAATCTGAGTTTACAGAACTTCTTCCAGCTTAAAAACATGGGATAATATGGAGAAAAATTTGCTCTGCCATAAGAGAAGCAGTGATGGCTGTTTCACCTGCCATTTCCAGTAACAGACTCATATTTGGGTCATTTGGCCAAGAATGAATGATCCATGTTTGATTTCCTCTTATATCTGACAGGATTTAAATCTGTTTCCTATTTCCTAGGTATCAAGATATAAAATGGGAAAGAGAAGAAATGAGCTATGTACACATGAGAGAAGACCTGTTTTCTGCTTCTGAGAGAATTGTTCATGAGTTTTACAAAATGAAGTGTAGCATTAAATATAAAGTGAGTTTAGGAATTAGAAGACATAATATTTCTCAAAGGCCTGAGAAACCATCGTGACAACCATGAGCTGATTTAACACCCTGGTGTTTCTACATCCATCATGAAACATGATGTGCTCACTTTTTGAAGAGCAACAATCACCATAGGTGCTGTTCACATCTTACATGTTAACCTGCTCATTAAAGCATTCATAGCCAAAAAGAATGTCCATGAAAATGTTCAAGGTGAAGGATATCTCAGCTTTGAGTTTCTTACACCAAGTCTCTTGAACCAAGACATAACATTTGAAACTGCTCAATGTGAGAATGAAATTAGCAAAACATTTCCAGTCTCTGCTTGAATGATACAGCTGCCAGACCCTTGCAAAAGGAATGGTTCAGCAGATTGTTCCTTCCTTCTTTAGGCAGCTTTCCTTTTTTATTTTTCTTACATGTTGATGCACCTAGACTCTGGATCCCAAGAGAGCAAAGTAAGGTGCCTAAACTCCAGAGATGGTTGTGATTCCTGGTCTCTCTGGGTTTGATATATCTTATGATAATGGAAATTCTTACTTTGTATACAGAATTTTATAACTTTGATGGAGAGCATTCCCTGTCCCTAGATGTGATAGGATACCTGTTGGGACATGACACCCAAGCGCATAGCAGAAACTGAAATTTCTGATTCACTGATTTCATGAAGAAGCAAAGCCTGAGAGAACTATCAATATCCAGCATTGAACCCTAATTGCAATTCCTGTTTACTCACTGCCTCAGGAGAGTTTATAGATCATATTTCCCATCATCCATTCCTTCTTGTGTGGCAAAAAAACCACTTGGTATTCCCGCTCAGTGCTTGTACTTTTTATATATACCTAGTATCATGCTATGCATTTTTATTATCTGTGCTGTAATAGAAAGCAAATAAAAAATATTATAAATTCAATAAAACAATAGGGGAAGATACAATACAGGGCCCTGGAGAAAATGCCTGGGAATAACAGGCAGAAACTAAAATGTGAAGAACATATTGATCTTTTTGTTATGCCTGAAGAATGCAGAGTGCACAAACAATGGTGGGAGGAATGGATGTGTGGGGCTTTCTTATCTGGCATGACTGATTTTCTGTAGTCACCCTTCAAGCAGCAGACAAACAGAGGCACTGCTTGATCATCATGATTATGAAGAGTGAATATCTACTGATAAGGATAAAATTTAGCTTTGCATTATGAACTTAAGTGTTGAATCTTTTTCTAAAGTTTTTTAAAAATAGACAAACCTAGGACTGCCTGGAATTACTTGAAATTGCCATTTTCAGATGTTTTTTGTCTGTAATGAGAAAATCAAAGCAAAAAAAAAAATAAATAAGGTGCTCAAAAAAGTTTAACCCAAAATCCCATTGCCTCAATAAGGACTGGAAATTTAATCACTGACTTTTTGAAAATATCTCTTAAATTTATAATTTAGGGGCCATCTTTATCTTGCTGTGCTTCCTGAAAATACCAGCAATTACCTTAAGGCATTTCAAATAAACTCTTAGCTGGACTTTTCTTCCTGTCTTCAACAAGTACAGCCTCTTCTTGCAATTGTTTGGTGACACATAATGGTGATATTTTGCTGTGACCTGTATCCTTGAAGTCATTATTTGAAAAAATGTCAAAACTTCTTGACTATCCGTGTTCTTTACAATTTGTAGTTCCTTTAGCATCTCTTCCTACTGCAAATACAATGAAAGAGGACAGTCTCCTAATGTCATTGTGAGGTGTATCTATGTGATGAGAGACATAGAAAGAGAATGAAACTTTCTTTACTTAGTGTGCCTCTCATGACCTGTGGAAAAACTGTTCAAGGTACTCACACTTTCCTCATGTTCTTCTAATACTGTCAAAAATAGAACCTAATGAATTTCTAGAAGAAAATTCTATTTCAGACTAAATGCTCTCTACAAGTGAAAAACAAATTGGTTAAACCTGAAGGATTAAAATTATGGTGGCTTTTAACTCAATGTCCCTGTTTGAAAGTGATGGTAGAGTTTCTTAGGATTATAGGACAGCAACTTTTAAACCCCCTCAAAAAAGTGCTGTATTATGAAATTCTCAGTCTCATGCATTTATCTAATTTCTAAGATACAAAAATTTTCTAAAGTCTTCCAGCTATCAAGAAGTTTTACAAAATTTAAGTAAATCCACTGTGATTCTGCCTAAGATCCAAGATACCACAGTAATGAAAATATTTCTTAATATTAAGAACACATCTATTATTTACTTGAGCTGCAGCTTATTTCCTAAAAAGTGTTCATTTGATCCAAGTCAGTGAACTAAAGATGTTCAGAGGAACATCTTTTTTGCCTTCACTTTAATTACAGAAACATATTTTGATATGTATTTAAAGAGTTATTTTAAGTGGGGTTTTAATTTCTCCCGAAAGAAAAGTTATTCAAGATAATAGATTGATAAAAAGCACTAATTTCACAGCAGATGATTTTAATAGTTTGTAGTAAAAAATGCATATTTTGTTTCTGCCAAATACTTCAGCAAGAAAAGTAATGCAAATGACAACAGTTTCTACTCATTCTAGATAATATATTAAATGTGGTAAATTTAGAAGAAATGACCTTAAATAAAACTGTAAAATTATTATAGATATGGTATGCTAATGTTGAATTTATAATAAAATCAGAAAAAGTATTGGAGCAGCTAAAAGGACTAAGCAATTAGTCATTATGAAGCTAAACATAAAAGAACATTATGTTCTATAAATTTTAAATTGGTACTTTACTACTTTTACAGTCTATGGAAAATGTTTACATGCTTATTTCTTTATCCATTTGTTTGTTTAACTGAATTTTTCAGCCTAAAATGAAAACCAAGCATCTAGTATCTGGGTACAATCACATTAGTAGCAAATTAATGCATTTTAGCCGGTGTCAGTCATACTGAGAATCATAAAAACACAGAAATATAGCAACAATAATTATTCTCCCAACAATGTCTATATTATTGTTGTCAAACTTGAACTAACTGCTGTATTTTAGTAAGCATATTTAAAATATGATGGATTTTATGGTGAGCATTGAAAAAGAGCAAGCAGATTCCGGATGTTACAAATGAAGACAGGAAACAATACTAGAGACAGAGAAATGCTAACAAAAAAGACACCAACTACTTTTTCTTTTATTTACTGAACTTCAGGTGAACTTTGTCTCATCTCAGAATTGCAGAGATGCAGCAGAAGATGAAAGACAGGTAAGTCTCTTGAATGACTTGGTCTCCAGCACTTATAGACCTAAAGTCAAGCTGTAATATTGATATGACAGCTCAGCAACAGCTGATATGGATGACAGAGCACACACCTAAAATGTTTTCATAAAGAAAAAGAACTGCTTAGGAAATGATGCACTGCACCTAGTACCAGAAAGATGCAGCTCTGTTTTACTGTACCAATATAGCTTTATTCTTGAAGTGACCAAGGCATGGATGAAACCGCAAGGCTGATATCAAAAAGAAAAGAGCCTAAGCTTCAGGCAGTCTGTAAATTAGAATAGGCATTCTGTCTGCAACATGATCACATAGAAATAGCAGAAATAACTTGGAAGACCTGGAGATTTCAAATCTCCTTAAAATAAACTAAGGACAAATGGATCTGTCTCTGTTACAGATATTACCTGTCTTTTAAAGTACATTTCCCAGTCAGGTCTTAGTACGTAAGAGTAGGTATGGGAGACTTCCTAGTCTCCATCCAAGCCTTAAACTTTTCCCAACCATATGGGTGACACTGCTTGTGTTGTTTGTAGTCAGCTGTAAATGTTACATACACATGATTTTTTTTATTATTAGATTTTGTAAGAATAGATGTGTACTTTCAGCATCCTGAGCTATAGTTTTTTCATATGAATGAGGCAAAAGAGAAGAAAGTGAAATCATCATATTAGTCATGCATATAGTAAATAAAAAGGAATTATTTTTATCTGGAATCACAATGCTTAAAGAGAAGGAAGGTTTCACTTTGTAGATAAGAATTATGGTACATAAGTGTTCCAAACTCCAATAGGCAGTCTTTTTCCTGTAGGATTTGGCAGTTCCTTAAATATAATCAATAAGGGAGGTTCTATAAATGTTTTTTAAAGAGTAAGGCTTTTGACACTGTCCCCCATAAGGTTCTCACAGAGAGGCTGTGTCTGTGTGGGCTAGACAAGAAGCGAGTGAACAGCAAACAGGCTGAATAGTTGTGCCCAGAGACCAGAGATCAGTAGAAAGAAATCTAGATGGAGGCCAATAGTGTACCCTAAGAATCAATATTGAGTCCTATCTCATTGAGCATTAATGACCTGGATAATGAGATAGAATGTATGATCAGGAAGTTTGCTAAGAATACAAAACTTGGAGGTATGGCTGACATGCCAGAGTAATGCACTGTAATGCCGAGGGACAGGCTGCAGAAATAAGTTGACAGTACCTCAGGTAATTTAACAAAGGGAAGTGCAAACTCCTGCACCTGGTAAGAAGCAGCACCAGGCACCCATATAACCTGAGGTCCAACAGGCTGAAAAGCAGCTTTGCAGAACAAGAACTCCAGGTTCTGATGGACACAAAATTAAACGCAAGTCAGAAATGTTTTTTTGCAGCAACAATACAGAAATGAGATCCTGGACTGCAATAAACAAAGTATTGCCAGCAGGCTGAGAAAAATGATGCTTGTTCTCTACTGAGCACCAGAGAGGCCACCCTTTGAGTAGTGTGTTCAGTTCTAAGCTCCCCAGTACGACAGAGATATGAACATGCTGGAAAGAGTCTAAAAAAGGGGCACAGAGATGTTGCAAGGACTGGACCAGAACATCTTCTCTATGAGGAAAGTCTGCAAGACTCGAGAATGTTCAGTGAAATGCTAAGGATGAATTTTTCAGTGTATGTAAATACACAAATGAGGAAGATGGAGCAAGGCTCTTTTAGCTGTGCACAGTGACAGGACTAGAGGCAATAGGCACAAACTAAAACACCGCAGGTGCCATCTGAACATCAGAAAACACTTTTTCACTGTAATCAAACACAGGTTGCTCAGAGAGGTTGTGAAGTTTTCTTCCTTTAAGGTACTGAAAAGCTGAGGGGTTGGACCAGATGGTCCCTTCCAATATCAAACACTATGACTCTGTGATGGATATACATTTTTTCTCCTTTTTTTTTTCTGAAAGGTGAAGAATATCCTATCATTACTGACCCTAAATTATATGTTTCTCTGTCTTGCTTGCATTTATTAGATCATTTTCTTTGTTATCATGTAAATTTTGAGGGGCTAGTCCTGATGCAAAAGTTGCTGAAGACCAAAGGGTCCTAAGTGACTACAAAATCTCATTTACACACTTTTATTTTAGTCACAGAACATAAGAACATGAAAAGAGTAAAAGAACAGAATGAAGACAAGGATTGTGTGGGCACTTGGGAGGAAAATGTATCTGCTTCTGCTTTGTTTATAAGCTAATACATAATTATTTTCTTCAACTAGATAAAATCACTTTAAAAAATTAACTAATCAATAACGGGGAAAAAAACCAAAACACTGAGGAAAAAAGAGGCCCTGATGACCTTAATTTCACATTATTTTAGAAATTAAATAAAGAAAAAAGAAAGCTATTTATGTACTATGCATTGTAAGAACTTTCAGAATTTTTCTGAGTAAGCTTGGCTTTTCCAACATCACCATTTAGTTCACTCATGAACTGCTAAAAGACTGTTTCTAGTACTCAGGCATGAAGATAACATTTCCCATATATTTGCCAACTTTCACCAATAGTGTTGTATAATCTTCCAAATAAAAGACTACTACTAGGGTGTCTGCATAATCTTAAAATACTTGGAATTGGAACTTTTGAGTATTTTCATCACTGGCAAGGCACTAGAGATTTTTCTTTCTGGACCACTGGCAGTGGTATTTCAACATTGGCTGCAAGACAATTTTCCAAAATTCATCTGAAGTCCTTGTCTCTCTTGGGTTTCTGCTCTCACTTTTTGTACAGTGAATAGAATACAGAGATGTCAAAAAGATTAAAAAAAAAAAAAAGATAAGGTAAGCTCGATCTCCTCAGTTTATCTGTATGCATGTCAGCTAAGGCCAGAAGAAATCAGTGGAATTTCTTAGCTCATTTCCTACATAATAGTCTACTAGATTGCATCCACTCTGTGTACTGCCCAGTACCACCAACTTCTTTCAGTGAAGTATATTTTAGTTGGAAAATACCTGCTTTCCAAGATGAAAGCCTTTATTAATAGAGTCTGTGTTCATTAGTATTCTGTTAAAACTGCCACTACTAGCCAGTTTTAACAGCTGATAATTTATTTCCTAAAAAAACTTTGTCATATATATTTCAATTTGTGCACCTTCCCATTGAAGTCATTACGTCTTTCTATAATTTTTGACACTAGATCTGAAAGTAGGAAGATGCTATTCATTGAGACAATTCTCAGATTTGTTCTCATGAAGAAAGCAGAGAGATGTTTAAGACTTATGTGACAGGTTATAGCTAGAAATGTTTTAGAAATGCAGATTCTCTCCAGAGCTACTTCTCCAAAAATTCAGTGATTCGTACTGTCTTTATTTCTTTCTAAATACCGATACATTTTCCTCTCTTAAAGATCTTCATCTATTTTATCCTCACCACTGTTTAACTCTGCAGAAATTTTAGATGTAGTATCTAGACAGTTTTTTTAAGTAGTAATTTTGTGTTTATTTCTAGATAATTGATTAATATTATGAATAGTCTTAGGCCTAATTTTGGTTCTTCTAAAATAACTTTCCTCCCTCATAGAAATATCTCCATCACTATAATTCATTCTGTCATTTGCTATCATATAGCTGCCAGGTAGCTGGATCCATCACAAATGCTCTTATTGTAATGTGTCCTAAGTAATGTGTTATGTAGTAATTTAAAAAAAAACAGCATAAACTTTCTGCAGGGATTTATGTAATATAATAGTGACCTGTGTATATAATTTATTTCTGTGTTTAACCTATATTTTTTCTTATAACCTCTGTTATTAACTCCTATGTTAAAAAGCAATGTGAACTGTCTGTCCTCATTTATATGTATTTCGCCATGAGGTTTTAAGCCATCATTGTGAATAGAAGAACTGATTTGTCTTTAATGTCACTTTATTTTAACATCACAATCTAACCCTTTTTAATCCATTTAATACAAATCACAGTGATTTAATATACATGGTTCTTTTCCCCTCAGCATGTTATGTCAAACTGTATAAAATGCTATATACAAAACAAATCCAAACAAATCAAAACAGTGGTCTGGTTTCAGCTTGGATAATTTTCTTCCCAATAGCTGGTACAATGCTATGCTTTGGATTTAGGATGAGAATAATGCTGATAACATATGGATGTTTTTGTGATTGGGGTTCACACAGAGTCAAAGCCTTTTCTCTTTCTCCCCTCACCTCACCAGTGTATATCACTTACTTTGTATGTTCTAATATTTTTACTTGCTATTATTATTTTTATATTATGATTAAGATTATGATTGTGATTTGTGATGATGATGATGATGATTATTTTCCCTTTCTATGTAAGTAAACAGTCTTTTTTTCAACCCACACATTTTACTTTTTTTTCCCAATCCCACCTGGGAAATGGGACAGTAAGAGAACAGTTATGTGTGTGGTGTTTGCCTGCCGTGTAATCAAACCTGTGACTAAATAAAAAAAATTAAATTCAGCTCATTAGAAAAAAACGAGTTTATATAAAGCTTTAGTGGTCTGTAATTAACTATATTCTACTATTTGACTTTTTTATCATTTGAGTTCTGTCATGTTATTTTTCTAGGGACTGATGCTGGTTTAATTTATTGAAGGTTGCTGTCTTACAAGCACAATATCAAGCACAAAAAGTGCTTTGCATTTATCTCCTTGACTGCATCAGCAATAATAGAATTAAAGAAAAGTTGTTATTGGAAGGGGCCTCTGGAGGTCCAACCCCACCCTTCTCAAGCAGGATCACCTAGAGATGCTTGGCCAGGACCATGTCCAAACAGAATTTCAACATCTCAAGAATGGAGACTCTGCAGCATCTCTGAGCAAACAGTGCCACTGCTAAGTAGCAGAAAGAAAATATTTCATAGAATCATAGAAATGCTTGGGACTTTAAAGGTCCAAACCCCCTGCCACAGGAAGGGACATCTTTCACTTGACCAGGTTACTCAGAGCCCATCCAACCTGGTTTTGTGAACACTTCCCGGGATGGGTCATCCACAGCTTCTCTGGGCAACCTGTTCCAGTGCCTCACCACGCACACAGTAAAGAATTTCTTCCTAACATTTTACTAAATATGTGCAGGTTAAAAATTTTTCTCCTTGCCTATCTCTTTCTACCTATGTAACGAGTTCGTCTTCCTCATTTTTTATAAACTTCTTTTAAGTACTGGAAGGACACAATATGATCTCTGCAGAGACCCCAGCTCTCAGCCTGTCTTCATGGAAGAGGTATTCCACTCATCAGGGCATCTTCTCTGAATCTACTCCTCTGAATCTACTTTAACAAGTCCAAGTCTTTCTTGTCCTGGTGACCTCAGAGGTAGCTGCAGTAATCCAGGTGAAATCTCATGGGAGCAGAGTAGAGGGGCAGAATCGCCTCCCTGGCCCTGCTGCCCAAGCTGCTTTTGATGCTTCCCAGGGTGTGATTGGCTTTCTGGCTGTGAGAGCACACTGTTGGTTCATGTCCAGTTTTCACCCACAAGAACCCTCAGTCCTCCCAGTCTGTACTCATGTCTGGGATTGTCCTGATCCAGGTGCAGAACCTTGCAGTTGTTGAACCTCATGAAGTTCTCATGGACCCACTTCCTAAGATTTTCCAGCCATTCCCTGGTTGGAATCCCTTCTGTTGTGTCAAATTCACTGCTC